>NC_138770.1:482964166-483386666 GCF_965119305.1 Pelophylax lessonae | reverse complement strand
TTCATTTTAATGAATGTGAGCTTGTCCACATTGTCTCTGGACAGGCGGCTGCGCTTGTCTGTGATAACGCCCCCAGCCGTGCTAAATACATGTTCAGATAATACACTGGCTGCAGGCACGCCAGCACCTCCAAGGCGTAAAGGGCAAGCTCAGGCCATGTGCCCAATTTGGAGACCCAGAAGTTGAAGGGGGCAGACCCGTCATCCACTACATGTAGGCGTGTGCACACATACTGCTCCACCATGTTGGTGAAATGCTGCCTCCTGCTAAGACGTTCCATATGAGCTGCTGGTGCTGCTGTTTGTTGTGGCGTGCTGACAAAGCTTTTCCACATTTCGGCCATGCTAACCCTGCGCTGGTTGCGTTGGCGACCTCTTCCTCCTCCTCCTCCTCTGCCTTGGCCTTGTGCTTCCACTGTGGCCCCGCTGTCAGGTGGGAATGCCAGCAGCATCGCGTCTACCAGCGTGCGATTGTATTCGCGCATCTTGCGATCACGCTCCAGTGAGCGAATTAAGGACGGTACGTTGTCCTTGTAACGGGGATCCAGCAGCGTGGCCACCCAGTAATCAGCACAAGTTAGAATGTGGGCAACTCAGTGGTCGTTGTGGAGACACTGCAGCATGTAATCGCTCATGTGTGCCAGGCTGCCCAGAGGCAACGAAAGGCTGTCCTCTGTGGGAGGTGTATCGTCTGTGTCCTCTGTATCCCCCCAGCCACGCACCAGTGATGGCCATGAGCTGGCCTGGGTGCCACCCTGCTGTGAACATGGTTCCATCTCCTTCTCCTCATCCTCCAGAACTGTGCCCCTGCTGGACAATTGTGTACCTGGCGTTTGTGGGTGCAGGAACCCACCCTCTGAGCCACTTGTGAATGACTGCCCTGAAAGCCTTGGAAATGATCCCTCTTCCCCCTCCTCCTCCTCCTGTGCCACATCCTCTTCCATCATCGCCCAAAGCGTTTTTTCAAGGAGGCATAGAAGTGGGATAGTTAAGCTGACAACGGCGTCATTGGCACTGGCCATGTTGGTGGAGTACTCAAAACAGCGCAACAAGGCACACAGGTCTCGCATGGAGGCCCAGTTATTGGTGGTGAAGTGGTTCTGTTCCGCAGAGCGACTCACGCGTGCGTGCTGCAGCTGAAACTCCACTATGGCCTGCTGCTGCTCGCAGTCTTTCCAGCATGTGCAAGGTGGAGTTCCACCTAGTGGGCACGTCACATATGAGGCGGTGAGCGGGAAGGCCGAAGTTACGCTGCAGCGCTGACAGGCGAGCAGCAGCAGGGTGAGAACGCCGAAAGTGCACACAGATAGCCCGCACTTTCTGCAGCAGCTCTGACATATCGGGGTAATTTTTAAGAAACCTCTGCACCACCAAATTCAGTACATACGCCAGGCAAGGGATGTGCGTCAAACCGGCTAGGCCCAGAGCTGCTATGAGATTTCGCCCGTTATCGCACACCACCAGGCCGGGCTTGAGGCTCGCTGGCAGCAACCACTCATCGGTCTGCTGTTTCATGCTCCTCCACAACTCCTGCGCGGTGTGTGGTTTTTCCCCCCAAACAGGCAAGTTTTAAAACTGCCTGCTGTTGTTTACCCCTGGCTGTGCTGAAGTTGGTGGTGAAGGTGTTACGCTGACCGGATGAGGAAGCGGTAGAAGATGAGGAAGCGGAGTAGGAGGAGTTAGGAACAGGAGGCAAACTGAAGCGCCCTGCAATCCTCGGTGGTGGAAGGACATGCGCCAAATTGCTATCCGCCTCAGGCCCAGCCGCCACTGCATTTACCCAGTGTGCCGTTAGGGAGATATAACGTCCCTGACCGTGCTTACTGGTCCACGTATCGGTAGTTAGGTGGACCTTGCCACAGATGGCGTTGCGCAGTGCACACCTGATTTTTTCCCCCACTTGGTTGTGCAGGGAAGAGATGGCTTGCCTGGAAAAGTAGTGGCGGCTGGGCACGATGTACTGTGGGACAGCCACCAACATAAGACTTTTAAAACTGTGCGTCTCCACCAGACGGAATGACAGCATTTCAAAGGCCAAGAATTTTGAAATGCTGGCATTCAGGGCCAGGGATTGCGGATGGGTAGGGGGGTACTTCCTCTTCCTCTGAAGTGTTTGGGAGATGGAAAGCTGAACGCTTCCACGGGACATTGTGGAGATGGTTGGTGACCCAGGTGGTGGTGTTGCTGACAGATCCTCTGTTTGCGGGGTGGCAGGTGCCGGTATCACTACAGAGGTGGATGAAGAGGCCGAGACTGCAGCAGAAGAGGAAGCAGGAGGAGCCAGAGACCTTTCTTGGTTTTGAAGGTGTCTACTCCACTGCAGCTCGTGCTTTGCACTTAGATGCCTGATCATGCAGGTTGTGCTCAGGTTGAGAAGGTTTATGCCTCGTTTCAGGCTCTGATTGCACAGCGTGCAAACCACTTGTGTCCGGTCATCAGCACATTGTCTGAAGAACTTCCACGCTAGAGAACTCCTTTGACCTGGCTTTGGTGCGCTCGGTCCCTTGCTGCATTGGGCAGTAGCAGGCGTAGTGTCTAGGGCACGGCCGCTCCGCTTCTGCACCCTGCTCCCTCTTCTGCTGTGCTGGTGGCTCTGTGCGACCACCGCCTCTTCCTCCAAACTACTCAGGTCACCTGCATGACCTTCATTCCATGTGGGGTGGAGGACCTCATCGTCCTCCACATCATCTTCCACCCAGTCTTCACCCCTGCCCTCCTTGTCGGTCTCCACAATTCTGAGTGCCGCAGCAGTTGGCACCTGCGTTTTGTCATCCTCTGAGACGTGCTGCGATGGTCCTTCCATGTACTCATCTTGAGAGATAAGTGGTTTGGGCATTGCTGCACTCAATCTCTTCCACTTCTGGGGCAGGGCTAGGTGGATGGCCCTGGGAAACCCTGCTGACAGAATCATCAAAAAGAAGAAGAGACTGCTGCATGACTTGGGGCTCAGACTGCTTGCCTGATTTGCAAGGGGGTGAGGTGAAAGACGGTTGGACAACGGCTGCAGGTGCCAACTCTGACCTTTCTGCAGTAGACTGGGTGGGAGACAATGTGAAGGAACTGGAGGCACTGTCAGCAACCCAATCTACTATCGCCTGTACTTGTTCTTGCCTCAACACTTGTAGAGGCGCATGATGCCCTACCAAATACTGCTGCAGGTTCTGTCGCCTACTCACACTTGAGGAAGGTGTTTCTGTAATTTATGAACTTGCCCTAGAAAGGTGTTTATTGAATAGCAGGACAAAACAACAACAGTATCCCACGGGTGTATCTCACAGTCAAATATGCAAACTATGCCGCAATTTAATTTTTTTTACCTCAAAAGGGTGTTTATTAAATAGCGGAATAGAAAAACAGTATACAAATACAACGGGTGTATCTCACAGTCAAATATGCAAAGTATGCCGCAATTTTATTTTTTCCACCCCAAAAGGGTGTATATTGAATAGCGGAATAGAAAATTGTACGTGTGAGATAAACCGTTTCATATACTAACACAGACTAGGCCCCGATTACAATTTTTTGTACCCTAAAGGGAGGATGAGGAAGAGGAGTAGGAGGAGTTTGGAACAGGAGGCAAACTGAAGCGCCCTGCAATCCTCGGCGGTGGAAGTAGATTCGCGAAACAAATTTAAAAGGTGTATCTCACACGTACCGATACAGACTATGCCGCAATCTAATTTTTTTCACCCCAAAAGGGTGTATATTGAATAGCGGAATAGAAAAAAAGTATATAAAACGGTGTATCTCACACGTACAAACACAGACTAGGCCCCGATTACAATTTTTTATACCCTAAAGGGAAAATGAGGATGAGGAAGAGGAGTAGGAGTTCGGAACAGGAGGCAAACTGAAGCGCCCTGCAATCCTCGGCGGTGGAAGGAGATGCGCCAAACAAATTTAAAAGGTGTATCTCACACGTACCGATACAGACTATGCCGCAATTTAATTTTTTTCACCCCAAAAGGGTGTATATTGAATAGCGGAATAGAAAAATGTATATAAAACGGTGTATCTCACACGTACAAACACAGACTAGGCCCCGATTACAATTTTTTGTACCCTAAAGGGAGGATGAGGATGAGGAAGAGGAGTAGGAGGAGTTCGGAACAGGAGGCAAACTGAAGCGCCCTGCAATCCTCGGCGGTGGAAGGAGATGCGCCAAACAAATTTAAAAGGTATATCTCACACGTACCGATACAGACTATGCCGCAATTTAATTTTTTTCACCCCAAAAGGGTGTATATTGAATAGTGGAATAGAAAAAAAGTATATAAAACGGTGTATCTCACACGTACAAACACAGACTAGGCCCCGATTACAATTTTTTGTACCCTAAAGGGAGGATGAGGATGAGGAAGAGGAGTAGGAGTTCGGAACAGGAGGCAAACTGAAGCGCCCTGCAAATCCTCGGCGGTGGAAGGAGATGCGCCAAACAAATTTAAAAGGTTTATCACACGTACCGATACAGACTATGCCGCAATTTAATTTTTTTCACCCCAAAAGGGTGTATATTGAATAGCGGAATAGAAAAAAGTATATAAAACGGTGTATCTCACATGTACAAACACAGACTCCCCTTTAAATTTGTAATTTTTAAAAAGCAGATTAGAACAGCACTGTGTGTAAAGGCTGTATGTCACAGTAACGTATGAATGAAAAAATTAATAATTATTTTTCACTTTAATTGGTGATTTTTCAATAGCAGATGTGAACACAGCAGTGTCTTATGTTTTATGTCACGGTCAGCAGCAGGCTATGAAGGGAAAAAAAAATTCCCCTTTAAATTTGTAATTTTTAAATAGCAGATTAGAACAGCACTGTGTAGTAAAATATAGCTGAACGCTGCACACAACAGACTGATAAAAATATTTTTTTTCTCCCTCCTCCTCCTCCTCAATGGGCTCAAGTGAGGGCAAAAAGATCGTTCACTGCACCACCCCCCACACAGCAAAATCGATGTAGATCGCTAACGGACGATTGTTCTGTCCTGTGTCTCCTAATCTCTCCCTGCCTACTCTCTCCAGCCTGTTCCTAAAATGCTTTTCTATCTTTCCCTGCCTACACTCCGACCTGTCCCTACATTCTTTTCAGCCACAATGTTTTTTTTTCCTGTCTCTGTCCCTAATCAGCAGCAGCCAGCACCGTTGTGTGTGCTCTCTCCCTACACTAGAACAGACTGACGCGCACCGCGCTGTGTCTCTAGCTTATAAAGACCTTGGTCACATGCTTCAGCTGGCCATTAGTAGGCATGGCTGTGATGGCTTCTATGGCACACCAGTTAAACGCTTGTTGATTGGCTGTTGAAACCGCACCATTAAAACCGCGCCATTACATACAAAACAGGAAATAAAATTACCGAACATGGATTTTAAACCCGAATATACAGTAAAGTTTTCGGGTCCGTGTCCGGGTAACAAAAATCCAATTATCCGGTACGGACCCGAATAATACAGTCCTTGTTCGCTCAACCCTACCTCCTAGTAAATGCTGTCTTTTTTTACAGAAACAGGCATTGATGTTCTTTACCGGTGCAGGAAATGAAGTGGTCCCTGTTTAACAAAATGTTACAGACCTTTATCCTTTTTGATTTAAATGCTTATACCATGATGCTGTATATTTTTTAATACTATAGTTGGTGATCACAGGTTTTTCCTCCACCTAGTTTGTATTTGTCTGAGGGAGTAAATTCTTCTTTTTTAAGCATCTGGTGGAGTTATGTGTCTCTTCTTTTTCGGTCAGCCTGGCACGTGAGAAGGCGCCACCTACTGGGCGCCGTTTAGGTAGCGTAGGCAATTCCTGCTGACACTTCTTTGAAGTGTCCACCTCGCTTCCTTTGTTTGCTCTGCCTGCGCATGACGCAGTCGGAGCATCATCTCCGTGCCGGTGGAACGTGAGTGGCCGGTGTTCCGTGAGAATTACCTACCCCTCGTCACTTCCGGGACTCGGCACTGTATGTAATGCAGCGGGTACATTAAAACAGCTGTGCTGAAATAGGAGTCATCTCCGCTCCTGTCCCGGTCACTTCCCTGCTCTCGGATAGTAAATATAAAAGCGGCGGCGGCTGTATGAAAACATACATCACGGAGCCGCTTTTATATTTACTTGCCGAGAGCAGGGAAGTGACCGGGACAGGAGCGGAGATGACTCGTATTTCTGCACAGCTGTTTTATGTAAGCGCCGCGTCATAAAACACCGTGATCTCTTCATACTAGTGTGCATGCGCACTAGTAAGCTACTCTGTTCTTCCTTTAGGTATCCGGGGCTCTGAGCATGCGCACTGCTGCGCTGCTCAGCTGTTTCTGGCAGGAAGTGACGAGGGGTAGGTAATTCTCACGGGGTAGGTAATTCTCACGTTACACCGGCCGCGCTCCCATGAAGTCACATGGGGGTGTGCGCCAACGATAGGCAATCGCGATCCAGGGAGCCCACGGCTTGCGCCAATTACGGACAAATCATGCAATTGTATGCACCTGTACAGGTACCATATAACCAAGCCCCCGGCGGCGGTCATTTGCACAGTCTGCCGCCGGGAGCTGGGGAACACACATCGTCCACACTTTTTGACATGCATGCCTCTTTCAGGTAAGAGAGCAGAGGATCTCTCTCTTTAGTCCTTAATTATCATAGTACAATGTTGGGGTCTCTGTCTTTACAGATGCTTCGTCCCACACCTCTCTGTATTTATATTGACCTACACATTATTATATTTAAGTTCTCCCCTTTTTAGAAGCAATAGATGCTGATGTCTATTTGGTAGCATAAATATATCAAAATTTTTATGTAACATACTATGGAACCTAAATTGCCATTTCTATATAGAAACATAGACCCAATTTCCAAGAAAAACATTCACAATGCCTTGGAATGGTTTGTGATAATGTTTTTAAACTGACATACACACAAATAAATTATAACTATTAGAGAAAAAACACACAAATAAATTATAACTATTAGAGAAAAAAAACAAATCATTAGTTCCTTTCCTATGCTTCTTTTACTGCAGCCTTGCATGATTTTGTCTGGATTGGTTCGCTAAGCAATTTGGACTCCAGCTGTTCCAAATTCATTAGAGACGCATTGTCCATTAACTCCTTGTTTTTGGCTATAACCATCTATATGGGCCCCACTTCATGACCGTATAGCATCGGCCGGGCTCCATCTTTTCTTGTTTTTATTCAAGCAAGCATTTTGTCACTTTCTGTGCATTCAACCATGTAAGTCAAGTATTTCTTATTATGATTATTTGAGATATTTTATATTTTGCATTATTATTATATTGTACAAATACATGAGAAAATTGAATGTTCAATGCTGTTATATATACTTCTCAATACCAACAGATAATCATCCAGAGTCACCCCTGATGAAGAGGCATTGACCTCGAAACGTGTCGGGCACTCACTTTGGATTGGATGGTTGGGTTTAACATTGGCACATGTATCTATGCTTGCTCATGTTCTTAATGTGGATACATTTTCCTTTTTTGTATATTGTATATGCTAGCTAATAAAATTACAGTATTTTAACATATTTCTGTCAACAATTTTTTGTGCCTTAAAAGTCCCACCCTAGGGGTAACCACAATTTTTGCTCAATGTAAAGGGATGTGGCACACTTTTTAGAGGACCACAACAGGAATACACAATCGTCTATAGTGGTGGGGTTGAATGAGGGAAGTAGTGATCGCACCTGTGGGCATGAAGTGTAAAGCATGGAAGGTATCTGAACAGCAATGATCTCCTTACGGATTGTATCAATCTTTTGTTTGAAGTGGTTGGCAATCTTCTGGGCAGTGAGTGAATCAGTGGGTGGAGGCAGTGGAGGACGTAGTAGAGAATTAAAGGTAGCGAAGAGTTGCCGGGGGCGAGATGACAAGTTGTTAGTGAGAGTGATAAAATAGGTCTGCTTGGCAGTGTGGAGACTGGAATAGTATTTTTAGAGGGCATATTTATATTGGTTGAAATCTTTCTGAGACTTAGTCTTATGCCGTAGGCGCTTAATAGCACGGTTATGCTTTTTCAGACTTCTAGTGTTCTCTGTTTGCCAAGGTTGAAGGGGTCGGGGTCTGATTCGGTGTGTAGTGAGGGGGGCCAGAGTGTCCAGGGAGGCTAAGAGTGAAGCGTTGTAGACAGAAGTGGCTAAGTTGGTGCAGGACAGGGGTGCGATTTTGTCATAGAGGTGGTTGGTAGCAGAGTAGAGAAGAGAAGGGTTGAGATGGCGTAGGTTTCTGCCCGTAACTGTAAGGTAGCTGGAGGGATAGGAGGTGGAGGAGAGGGAGAGAGTGAAACTAATAAGGTAGTGATCAGAGAGATGGAAAGGATTGTTTGAAAGGTTGTGCGAAGTGCATAGGTGGGAGAAAACAAGGTCAAGGACATTGCCTTCAGAGTGAGTAGAAGCATGTAGGAGGAGGTTAGACTGAGAAGTTTGGAAGTGGCAGGAGTGTTGATTTATTATGCGCATTGGGCCCTAACCATGAAGATGGTGGGCATTAGTATGGGGTGAGTTCCCTAGCAGAAGGGTGTGGATTCACAACGGTGGCGGATTTTGCTGTGACCCATTACTCAGCATGGGATTTTAACACCAAAGATCACTTAATTCCCTGATTACACGGTGGACTTTTTTTTGCACTAATTAATTGATTTATTGCAGTGCACGTTTTTGGACCTTTGTTCATTTATACATAGTTATGTTTATGTCACTGATTCATTTATATTTTAATATGTTTGTTTTGGGTTAATGCGCAGCTAGTGGGAATATAATTTCACTTTAAATTAATTATTTTCATGTGATAGACAAAGGTAGAAGGGAACAATCAACTTGTGAACCCCCTGGCAGGGTCACGACCTCCACCGGCATCCATCTCCTGGCCGGTGAAAGAAGGCAATGAGCACCCGCTCCCATGAGTAGTCACGCATACATGCAAGATATTTCTACTCATAAATGTGGGCATACCAAAATAAATTTTCAGGTGTTTTCAGACCGATAAGAGGACACAGTCAGTGTCACAGAAATTAAAAGCGATGAGGAAGAGGAAAATTTGAGAGGAAAGAAGGGGGGGGGGGTGAGAGCTGACGTCGTATCAAGAGGGGATAGTTTATCCGTCAAGCCGCCGTCACCCCTGGGGGCCCCGGATCTGCCTCCGAACCTCTCCCGTAGAAGCCAATTTACATCACAATCTTTTTGTATTCCTCAGTGAACAAACTTGTGCAAAAAAAAAAACACTTAAGAAACTGCCCCCATGTACCTTTCTCTGTGGCCACGAGATCTTCCATTTCATTTATGTTAGCCATTTTTTTTACCCATACCCATAGGGAGGCTGTGTCTGCTTCCAAAATGGAGGGATACAGCTTTTTGCTGCTGTAATCAGCAAAGGCAGAATGGATCACCTATAGCAGGGGTGAGGAACCTATGTCCCGGGGGCCGTATGCGGCCCTCGAAGTCATTTGGTCTGGCCCCCCGTGCAGCGTCTGTGTCTCTCAGCTGATCTGTCAGAATGGAGCCAGTGCTTCCCGTATAGTTCCGGCTCCGTTCTGACAGTCTGAGTGAGTCACAGGCGGAGTGATATCAAATGCCTGTGACCAATACAGGAAACATTGCCTCTTCCTCCAGTGCAGCGCCGCTGCTAGCCAGCATTTACCGCCAGCAGAACACACAGCAGTACCAGCCAGAGCCAGCAGTACCAGCCAGAGCCAGCAGTACCAGCCAGAGCCAGCAGTACTCGCAGCAGTACCAGCCAGAGCCAACAGTACTCGCAGCAGTATAAGCCAGAGCCAGCCAGCAGTACCAGCCAGAGCCAGCAGTACCCACAGCAGTACCAGCCAGAGCCAGTAGTACCCACAGCAGTACCAGCCAGCAGTACCCACAGCACAGTACCAGCCAGCAGTACCAGCCTTAGCCAGCAGTACCCAAGGCAGTACCTACAGCACAGTACCAGCCTGAATCAGCAATACCCACAGCAGTACCCGCCTGAGCCAGCAGTACCCACAGCACAGTACCAGCCAGCTATACCCACCAGCATTACCCTCCAGCAGTTCTTTTCAAAGCTTACCACCATAAAGTCGGATGCGCTCCAGACTGACCGACGCAAACCTGGAAAACCGGTTGCGAGTGGCAACATCAATACCATCTAACATCACACGCCTCACCAAAGAGAAGTAGTTGCAGCTATCACATTAGGGGTGAGTTAATTAAATTTTTGACCAAATATAACAGGCACATTTTTAAGTTGATAATTTTGTACGGCCCCCGAATGATTTTATAAATACCCAAATGACCCTTGGCAGAAAAAAGGTTCCCCACCCCTGACCTATAGGATGGACCTGAAAACCGGTGATGGTGCAGCAGGAATTGTGCGGGGTCCAAAGTAAGGTTGTGATCTGTGAATTGTTGGGTAATCTTCATGACCGCAGTCCAATTGGGCCACAGAAGACGACAGGACCAGAAGACATGAGCGTTGAGAGCGCCTGAGTGTTGAAAGCGCCTGCGTGTTGAAAGCACCTCAGTATTGAGAGCACCTCAGTATTGAGAGCGCCTGAGTGTTGAGAGTACCTGAGTGCCTAAGTATTGTAGGTACCTGAGTGTAGAAAGAGTACCTGAGCGTGGAGAGTACCTGAGTGTTGCGATGAGTACCTGAGTGTTGTGAGAATCCGAGGGTTGAGATGCGTGATGAAGATTATAAATGGGGTAATGAAACGCCAACTGGCAGAACCCTTTGAAATAGATAAGGTTTATAGTGTTAAAACCTCACGCAGTACAGGCACTGAATATCCACGTGATGTGTTAATTAGGATCCATTTTTTCACTTTCAAGGTGGAGATCATGAGGTGCGCCTGGAAACAGGGTCCATGGGACTTTGAGGGTACCCAATTACGCTTGTTGCCAGATCTCTCTCATAATACTTTACGGATGAGGGCTTTGTTGAAACCTCTGTTGGAGGAGATCTGTAGGATAAAGGCAACTTACCACTGGGGCCATCCATTTCATCTGGTGGTGGTGGTGCGAGACAAAAAGACGTTCATGCTCAAGTGGCATGACCAACTCCCTGAGTTGTTTTCTTTTCTTGGGATTTCTCCTATTTCCGTACATGACTGGTTAGGGGTTTATGGAGGTGGGGGTCCTGGAGGTCCCACATCAACTGGTTTATTAACCCGCCCACAATACCATCGGAGGAATCACCTAGACACAGTGACAGAGGAAGCCCCCACCATATCTAAGCACCTGTAAAGATCTGTGGCCCACAGAAGATGTGTGCCTAGAATATGTGCGACAGACTCTGGTGCCCCTTTTTTCTTTTTGGACTATGTCCATTTTTTCATTTTTGGATGAGAGCAGATGCTTTCTCTCATGCTGGATCCTTTCTTTTTGTTCTTTTTTTTCTGCTAATATAATGTTAATATAATGGGTTGTTGTTGCATAACGGTTTGTGACCCCCTCCCTCCCCCTCTTATTTTTCGTAGAGAGTGACGGAGGGTTAAATTATTAGGCCATATGGCGATTGCTGGGCTGGAGTGGGGTGTCGGGTGGGGTGGATGGGGGTGGCCGGGCGGTTGGGGGGTGGAGGAGGTGGTTCCCTTGTGTCCCTTTCCCCCATTTTTCCCCCCCGCCCTCTTTCCTCCTTTTTTTTCTTTGGGGGGCTAGTGGGGGTGGGGGGTTCATCTTCCCCCTCCTTTCCCTCCCCATCCAGTGTTTGAATTTTTTTTCTTTTTCTCTAAACCTGTGGGAACTTTTTCCTCACGGACCCAGCCCATCACATTTACCCCACAATAGGACGCGCCTGGTTGCGTGAAGTTCTTTTTTTTTCTTTTTAGTTAGATATAGGGATCGGGTTGAGGGTGGGGGGTATACGTATTTTTGCCTTTTTTCCTTCCCTCTCCTCTCTTTTTGTCCCAATTTGTGTCTGTGTCTATGGCTTTTGTGCGGCCTGCGTGGGGGGGGGGGGGGGGGATGGAGGGGGAGGCGAGGGGGACATCTATAGCATCAAATCCTCATAGACGAGTATATGTTGGCTGTAAGATTTCAACCCTCAATGTCAGAGGGATGTCCACTCCACAGAAGCGTACACGTTTATTGCAGGACCTAAAATGCAGCCATACCCAAATAGCATTTCTACAGGAAACATATTTTAGGAGGGATTTCCTACCTAAACTTTGTAATAAAGACTTTCCTTGGGCATATCATGCCCCTTCTCCTATCACTAAATCTAAGAGGGTTAGTATTCTTATTTCTAAAGCGATTCCGTGGGGAGGACAGATAAGCCAGAAACTAAGCATGACGAGCTCTGCTTAGCATACAGAGAACTCAGCAGAGATCACAAATCCTTACATGTGGCTTTTTCACAATTGCAATCGCATGTTGAGGACCTAGGTAACCGCAATAGAGGCAATAATTTAAGATTGCGTGGAATTCCGGAGACTTACACGGATTTAACTCCAACTATCACCAGACTTTTTAATTCACTTTTGCCAGATCTTGACGAATCTAAATTTTTCTGTGACAGAATCCACCGCGCTCTTAGACCTAACCCCCCCGCAGATAAACCCCCCAAGGATATTGTTTTGTGCATGAAGGATTTCATCACAAAAGAAGAAATACTGAGAGCTGCGAGAAACACACCTAACATTATGATTGATGGATTCAGGCTGCAAATCTGCCCGGACATTTCTCAGGCTACATTAGAGAGAAGGCGTAGTCTGAAAGAAATTACCTCCATTCTCCAGACAGCACGCCTACGCTACAAATGGGGGTTCCCATTCAAATTAATTATTCCACATAATGGTTCCACCTACGTGGTCACTAATCTTCACGAAGGCAGAGAGACCCTCATCAAATTAGGTCTCATGGACCCCACGGAAGCTCCGGCCCCTTCCCCGGCACCTCGTCCATCCCCGCTATGGCAAACACCAGCATCCAGACGGGGTCGCAGAAGAATGAGAAATGAAGTTGGGTATCAATAGTAAATATCATTGGACCCCTCGTTTTATTATACCGCTACATCCTGTGAGATATGACAGAAGTTTATAGTTTACCATACCTGCTGATATTTGTCTTCCACGCTGATTGGACTTGCCCTCTTCCTTGCCTTTAACTACCCAGAGAACTCATATTCTTCATCCATCCTCATTCTTCACTACCCCACTTATGCTTATTAAGATTTATTTTTCATCTCACTGCATATTCTTCATACATCAGCAGATCTCTCATGTTTTACAGGTCTGTGTATTATAACCTATTTCTTATCCAACAGTGACACCTACTGGCGGAATTTGATAAGTGGCTTCTTACAGCCTTCTCTGATATCAACTGCCCCATTCCCACAAGGTTCTTTATAGTGTAAACCTAAACATTGGGATTAATTGTGCAAGAGGTTCACCCATACGTTCACCGTAATTCCCTGAACCCGCAAACATCATCCCCAGGTATCATCAAGGAATTACAAAAAATACACCAAAGATGAGGGAGTCAATACAAGTTGTAGAGGTTCGGTCTCTATATCTTCATACCCTTTCCGGGACAATAATCAGTTAACTGTTCTTATAAGATGATATCACATTCTGCCTTTAATATATTTTTAGTACACTTACTCAGTTCAGCTGCCCCGCGCTTGTACAAGCCGCACACACTCAGCCTGATGGGAGCTGGCGGTCCTCCAGAGGTAACAATGTGTTCCTTTCTGACACTGATTTCAGGGTTGGTTCCCTCTGCTGGCCTTGCCGGTACCCTGACGGGCTGTTTAAGAGGATGTTTTCCTCTAATGTATTTTTTCATTTTGTTTCAGTACCTTTTTGTTTCATGCAATAGGCTATGTTTCATGCCTGCTTTGTCGTATCAGATACAAATATGATCCTTTTGATGATGGTAAGATCTTTGTAAATTGTTTCAGAACATGTGATTGGATCAGAACCCTATCCTTGATTACTCAATGCTACATGTATGGTATCAGTAAAACATTATATGAATGGTATTCTATGTTATCTAGCAGTCCTTCTGTTGACCTCGCTCCTCCAATGGCGTCTACTACTATCGCGAGATATATAATTTCCAGCTGCTCCACACCTGTTTTTACCCTTATAAATGACGATTAAATGCATTCCGCATTAACGTCCAAGGACTTAACTCCCCTAATAAAATGAAAAAAGCTTTTCACCAGTACAAACGATTAGATGCGAAAATCATTTTATTACAGGAAACACATTTCGCAGAAGGCAATCACCCGAAGTTCTTTCATAAGTCATATTCTAAATGTTATTACACTTTATTCTCCTCAAAAAGCAGGGGAGTGGCGATCTTTATACATAATACATTGCCTTTGGAGGTCCTTGAGGTCTGCAGGGATAGCGAAAGTAGATATATCATACTTAAGGGCAAGATTCTAGGGAAAGAAATAACGATTGCAAACGTATACGCCCCCTCAGATTCCCCCACACAATTTTTTCTTCAGTTCTTTGAATAATTAGACAAATATCGCTCATCACATATAACTCTAGGGGGTGATTTTAATATGGTAGCACACCCTTCTTTAGATCATAGCAATCCCTCTTCTCTGTCCAAGACTTTCCCCAAAACTATCACTAAAAAGCTACAAAAATTTCAACTGACAGACACATGGCGTTGTTTAAATATGGGCTCTAGAGAATATACCTTTTACTCCCACCCCCACAATTCTTCAGCAAGAATCGATTATATATTCTCTTCCCAAATAATTCTAGAGAACTCCATTTCAGCGGAAATCTTTCCTTGTGTCTGGTCGGACCACCACATGATAATTTTTGACACTAAACATTTAGGCTTCCCACCGTCCTCCTACACTTGGAGGCTAAATGACTCTATGCTTTCAGATCCTCAGGTTATACAAGAACTTACAGAAGCAATTACAGACTTTTACACACATAATCTACCTATAGATACTTCGAACGCTAATACGTGGGTTACCCATAAGGCCTACATTAGGGGCAAACTTATTGCCTTAGCGGCGAAGAAAAATAAAGAAAGATCTGCGAAAATACAGGAACATAACACAGACCTTCAAAAACTATATAAAACCCCGAACACACTTCATGATCCTCTCATCAGGCAACAAATTAATGATAAAAGATTAGAGTTAAACAATATTCTGTCCGAAAATGCGGAGAAATCTTTGCGTTACTCTAGATCTAAATTTTTATTATATGGCAATTCTGCCTCCACTATGCTGGCTTAGAAAACTCAACCTCTCAATAAAGCCCCCACACATTTATAAACTGAACACTCCATCAGGCATACCCTCCTCCCATCCTAAGGAAGTATTAGGGGTTTTCAAAAAATTTTATTCCATATTACTATCCCCCCAGACGACCGATACCACACAAGACACCATGAATTGGTTTAATAATATCCCACTACCGAAAATCCCTCCCTCAGACGTGGCTACTTTAAATTCCCCCATCACAGAGCTAGAAGTATCTCAAACCATCCGAGACCTAAGAAACTCCTCTGCTCCCGGCCCGGGTGGCTACACGGCCATATATTACAAAAAATTCTCCCCAATACTGGCCCCCAGGCTTTCGGCCTTATATAATGAAATATTTCAGGGTAAAAAAATTCCCGAGGAAATGTTATTGGCCAACATGACGCTCTTGCCCAAGCCTAACAAAGACCTCTCACATCCCCAAAATTATAGACCTATATCGATCATCAACAATGATTTAAAAATCTTCAGTAAGATATTAGCTTCCAGATTATCCTCAATTATACATAAACTGATTTCTCCTGCTCAAACTGGATTTATACCGAACCGCCAAATTACTGATAACATTAGAATGGCATGTAACATTATAAAGGATGCGGGTTTATACAATAAAAAATTACTGTTGCTCGGATTAGATATCCATAAAGCATTCAACAGTGTGTCTTGGACATACTTACAAAAACGTTTGCCTACATTTGGATTTGAAAAAGAGTTCCTTAATGGCTTTTCAGCGCTATATGACCGCCCTAAAACCAGAATAAAAATACCAGGATGTAATTCCCCCTTCTTCCCCTTGGGCAGGGGCACAAGACAAGGCTGCCCTCTATCCCCCCTCCTATTTGCACTTGCTCTTGAACCCCTATCCTTGGCAATAGAAAATCACCCTGAAATAATTGGATTTAGGAAAGGAAATGATAACTATAAATTAAGTCTTTACGCAGACGATTCCCTGTTATTCCTAACGGACCCCCATATCTCGTTACCAATACTTCTACAAACCTTAGATAAATTTGCATCCCTCTCAGGTCTGGGTATAAATGTTACCAAGGCAGTGGCGCTCCCTATCAATTTTACAGAACCAGAACTCTCACAACTCAAAGCAAATTATCCTTTTTCTTGGTCCACAGACAAACTCCCATATCTTGGTATAAAATTAACTAAGGAATATAATAGCCTATTTGAATGTAACATATCCCCCTTATTTGCAAACATACGTAATACCCTCAAAACCTGGACCTCCTATCCGTTATCATTTCTCGGAAAAATAACGGCAAACAAAATGAATATTCTCCCCAAATTAGTATATTTGTTTAGAGCTCTCCCCATCTCCATCACTAAGACATATATCTCCAAAATACAATCCTCAATAAACAAGTTCATATGGAATAACAAAAGACCCAGATTTGCCCAAAACATACTTTACCAACCTCAATCCTCAGGAGGGATGGGTGCCCCTAATATTTGGGCCTATTATGTTAGTTGTAGACTATCTCAGATAACACAATGGCACATAATAAAAGATGCTCCCCCATGGGTTAACTTTGAAACAAATGCCATTAAACCCTTCCAATTGTCTAGTATTCTCTGGCACCGAACTATCCCTATTAGACATATCTCAAACGAAATAAAATCGTCTCGGATGCCCTAAAAATCTGGGTTAAGGTAGGGGGCTACAAAGACTTATCCTCTAATCCACCTGTGTGTAACGCTCCTGCGTTTTATGTATAATGTGGATTTACAGCTGCAGAAATATTCCACTTCAGTAGTCATGTAGAGAAACGCTGAGACACCAATCCCAACTCCCAAGACTCATCATGTGTGGATAGTCTCAATTCAGCAAGTAAATACACACACTCAATAAGATGTTCCTAGAGTGACTTATATGTATAGTAATATAGTGGTGATAGGCTGAAGAGACAGGTTGGGTAGAGATGGTAGATGACAGACACTTGAAAGGAATGTTCTTGAAAGTAAGATAGTAGCAGATGGGATGCAGATAGGTTTAGCAATCATGTATGGTAGCAGATGATAGAGTAGCAGGTGAACATACAGGATAGACCAACCCAGTGCAAGAGCAGATGGTATTAGGCTCAAGAGCTAGCAATCTTAGTTAATGCAGATGTAGTAATAGTCCTTAGTATGCAGAGCTAGATAGTGTAAGCTTTAGTATGAAGGTTATAGAGGTTTCCCCTGTGGGGTACTTATCACTAGTAGCAATGTAGTAGAGGAGAGGTTTGGCAAGAGCGGATGATCCGGTAACGGGATACAGGGATCAGCAGCGTGGTTCCGATAGCGAGGTATGCTTGCAAGCATGAGAGCTTCAAGACAGATTATGCGGCGTTGAACGAACATGTGAGTGAGACCGCCGGAGGTTGAAATAGCTGCTCCAGCGGCGCTCAGTGATGACAGCATCGGTCTTAAAGGTGTATGCGCACCTTACCAAAAGAGAATGGTGGGGCGCATACACTGGAAAAGTGGAATTAGGGTACCAAAGGTACCAGAACATTACAGTACCCCCCCTTAAGGCCGGCTCCTGAAGGCCTCTGGAGCTGGTTTGTCTGGGTACTTCGCATGAAAGTTGCGGATTAATCTAGGGGCATGTATGTCAGAGGTGTTTAGCCAGGTGTCGTCTTGGGGCCCATAGTTCTTCCATCGAACTAAGTATTAAAGTTTTCTTCTGTGGATACGAGAATCCAGAATCTCTTTTATCTCATATTCTTCTCCACCTTCAACTTGTACAGGAGGAGGAAGTGGGATAGTAGGCCTTATTCCTTGGTCAGGAACATGGGGCTTCAGTAGCGACACATGGAAAATGGGATGTATTTTGAGGTCTATTGGCAATGTAAGCTGTACTGCAGCTTTTCCAATAAGTTTCTTGATTGGGAAAGGTCCCAAGAAGAGAGGTCCAAGCTTTTTGCTAGGGATTTTCAGTCTTAAATTTTTTGTTGAGAGCCAAACGAGGTCCCCAATAGCATACTGAGGAGAAGGTCTTCTGCGAAGATCATAGTACTTCTTTTGTTGACTATGAGCGTGTGCAATGGTAGTATTAAGCAAACCCAGAGAGTCCTTTATTTGGGTAAGATAGTCTGAGGCTACTGGGTTATTTGAAGGAAGGATGCGTGGTGGAAGAATAGAGGGATCAAACCCATAGTTCAAGTAGAACGGACTCTGCTTGGTCGTACTGTGGGTTGCGTTGTTGTAGGCAAATTCTGCCAGAGGGAGAAGATCCACCCAATCATCCTGTTGGTAAGAAGTGTAACAACGTAAATATTGCTCGATGCATTGGTTGACTCTTTCAGTCTGTCCGTTGGTCTGCGGATGGTAAGGAGAAGTGAGCTTCCGCTCAATTCGTAGTATGTGACATAGTTCTTGCCAGAACTTTGAAATAAATTGTGATCCACAGTCAGACAGAAGAGTTTTTGGGATACCATGTAACTTAAAGACATGTTTCATCAGGAGTTCTGCCGTTTGTTTGGACGAAGGTAGTCTGCGAATAGCAATGAAATGTGCCATCTTTGTCAGATGGTCCACTGACACCAAGATGGTATTAAATCCTTTGGAAGGAGGTAGTTCTACTATAAAGTCCAAGGACACAACTTCCCATGGAGTTTGGGGTATTGGTAGACTGCATAGTAGACCGGATGGTCTCGTAGTGTCAATTTTGGACTTGGCACAGACATTGCATGAAGAGACGAATTTTTGTATAGATGTTTTCATGTCAGGCCACCAGAATTGTCTGGTAATCAGATTAAGAGTCTTTGTCATACCCATATGTCCTGCCATAGGCACATCATGCGATAATTCCAAGATCTTGGTGCGCATGGTAGGTGGTATGTAAAGTTTGTCGTTGTAGTAGAGGAAGCCTTCTGCATCGGTATTTAGTTGTGGTGGGGGTGAATCCAAACTTATACCATGCAAAACCTCTTCCTTCAAAGAACGGACAACTCCAATAATACGCTTGTGAGGTATTATAGGAACGGAAGGGATTTCAAAGTAGTTTTCTTCAGTTAGTCGTGATAGTGCATCCGCCTTTTTGTTCTTATCTGCAGGTGTGTAGGTCACTAGGAAGTTAAACCTTAGAAAGAATAGTGACTATCGTACCTGTCGGTGAGAGAGAGTTTTGTTAGTCTGAAGATATTGAAGATTTTTATGGTCCGTGTATATAAGTATTGGTAATCGGGTGCCTTCGAGTAGATCTCGCCAATTCTCCAGAGCCAATTTTATAGCAAGCAGTTCCTTTTCACCCACGGGGTAATTTACCTCTGGACTGCTTAAGGATTTAGAAAAGAAGGCGACTGGATGGAGTGGTGAAGTGTTAGATGGTCGTTGGGAGAGTATTGCTCCTACTGCCATGTTTGACGCATCTACTTCCAGAATGTATTGGAGGGATGGGTCTGGATGGCGTTGTATGGGAGCAGAAGTAAACCTTGTCTTTAACAGGTGAAAAGCTTTATTTGCTTCATCTGACCATTTGAATGGTCTCTTAATGCTAGTGAGCTGTGTGAGGGGTCTCACAATGGCAGAGAAGTTCCTGATGAATTTCCTGTAGAAATTAGAAAATCCAAGGAATCGCTGTAGCGCCTTGCGGGTGGTTGGTGTAGGCCAATCCTGAATGCAGGATATCTTACTCATGTCCATCTTGATTCCTGTTTTGGATATGATGTAGCCTAGAAACAGTACCTCTTCTTTATGAAACAAGCATTTTTTCAGTTTCACGTATAGGTTGTGTGCAAGCAATCTCGATAATACTAGTCTTACATGTCTTATGTGTTCAGACAAGGATCGTGAATATATAAGTATATCGTCCAGATATACCACAACACAGACATCTAGTAAGTCTCTGAAAATATCGTTTATAAATCGTTGAAAGGCTGCAGGGGCGTTGCATAGCCCGAATGGCATTACAAGATATTCGAACAATCCGTATCTGGTTCTGAATGCAGTCTTCCACTCGTGTCCATCACGGATTCGAATGAGATTGTATGCCCCTTTCAGGTCCAATTTTGAAAAATAGGTAGCTCCACGCACCTGCTCAATGAGCTCAGGGATAAGCGGTAGAGGATAGCGATCTTTTATTGTAATAGCATTCAATTGCTTATAGTCGATGATAGGCCTGAGACTTGAGTCCTTATTGCGGACAAAAAAGAGTCCTGCTGCTGTGGAAGAAGTGGAAGGTCTAATAAAACCTTTTTTCAAATTCTCATCCAAATATTCTTTGAGATGGGAAAGTTCATCCTGTGAAAGAGGATAAACATGACCGAACGGCAATTTGCTATTTGGGAGTAGATCAATACTACAATCATAGTCTCGATGGGGAGGTAGTGCTTGAGCATTTTTCTCAAGAAAAACCTCAGAGAGATCCTGATAACAAAGTGGTGCAATCTCATCTGTCACCACAGACAGGATCTTCCCGGAAGACGGGAGGTTACACGTACCCTCGCAATAGCAAGAGAGGAAGGCCAGGGTCCGTTCCTTCCAATCTATGGTTGGTTGATGTGTGTGTAACCAGGGAAGTCCCAAAACAATGGGAAAGTGGGGTGAAGGTATTAGATCGAAGGTAGTGGTCTCCATATGAGATCCGTTAGTAGTGACTAGGAGTGCTTGTGTCTGATCAGTGATCGGACCAGAGGATAAAGGAACACCGTTAATAAGACTCACTGAGACAGGTTTAGGTTTAGAAATAATAGGGACTTTATTTAAATCAGCAAAACGTATGTCAATATAATTTCCACAAGATCCTGTGTCAATCATGGCCTTAGTAGTAATCCTGTTCTGGTCCCACTGTAATGTTAAGCAAATAAAAAGGTAAGGGTTAGTAATTGAAGTTGTCAATCCCCCTAGGAGGACATGTGAACACTCACCCTTCTATTTGTAGACTAGGGGAAAGACGTTTAACTTGTGATCCGGGGAAGCACAGTGCAAGCAGAGATTACCAGATCGTCTTCTGGCTCTTTCCATAGTTGATAGAGGTGGGCGTATGGTTCCTACCTCCATAGGAGTGGGGTCATCGGCCGAAATCCGAGAAGAACTGGATAATGGCATTCCCATTTTTTCAGCCTTTCTTTCTCGTAGTCTTATATCTATGGTGATACTGAGTTGTATCAATGCATCCAGGGTTTTTGGCAGATCCGCTCGGGCGAGCTCGTCTTTAACGGCCTCTGATAGGCCAAGCCTAAATTGAGTTTTCAGAGATGCATCATTCCATTCTGAATCAAGGGTCCATCTCTTGAATTCTGCGACAAAGTCTTCCACAGGTCTCCTACCTTGTTTCAAGGACCTTAATTGAAGATCGGCAGTACTCTGCCTATTGGGATCATCATATAGGCTAGTAAGTTCTGCTAGAAATAAGGCATAGGATTTGAGAAGCTGATCGTTTTTCTCAAAAAGAGAGTCTGCCCAGGCCCGAGGATCGCCTGTTAGGTAAGAAATAATAGTACAAACCTTAATGTGATCAGTAAGGTAGGTACGGGGTTTTAGCAAGAAAAGTAACTCACATGCGTTTTTAAATTCGCAAAATTTTTTGCGATCGCCTGTAAATACCAAAGGAGGATTTATTTTGGGTTCAGGGGACTGAGCAGTGGTAAGTTGTGTCAGTCTGGTTACCTGCTGCGTCAGAGCCTGATTTTCTTCTCTTAATTCAGCAAGTGCGTGTATTAACGCAGTTACTTGCTGTTTTAATTGTGTCACCTGAGTGGTTATTTCTGCTGAATCCATTTGTGGTTCGTTCAATCTGTAACGCTCCTGCGTTTTATGTATAATGTGGATTTACAGCTGCAGAAATATTCCACTTCAGTAGTCATGTAGAGAAATGCTGAGACACCAATCCCAACTCCCAAGACTCATCATGTGTGGATAGTCTCAATTCAGCAAGTAAATACACACACTCAATAAGATGTTCCTAGAGTGACTTATATGTATAGTAATATAGTGATGATAGGCTGAAGAGACAGGTTGGGTAGAGATGGTAGATGACAGACACTTGAAAGGAATGTTCTTGAAAGTAAGATAGTAGCAGATTGGGATGCAGATAGGTTTAGCAATCATGTATGGTAGCAGATGATAGAGTAGCAGGTGAACATACAGGATAGACCAACCCAGTGCAAGAGCAGATGGTATTAGGCTCAAGAGCTAGCAATCTTAGTTAATGCAGATGTAGTAATAGTCCTTAGTATGCAGAGCTAGATAGTGTAAGCTTTAGTATGAAGGTTATAGAGGTTTCCCCTGTGGGGTACTTATCACTAGTAGCAATGTAGTAGAGGAGAGGTTCGGCAAGAGCGGATGATCCGGTAACGGGATACAGGGATCAGCAGCGTGGTTCCGATAGCGAGGTATGCTTGCAAGCATGAGAGCTTCAAGACAGATTATGCGGCGTTGAACGAACATGTGAGTGAGACCGCCGGAGGTTGAAATAGCCGCTCCAGCGGCGCTCAGTGATGACAGCATCGGTCTTAAAGGTGTATGCGCACCTTACCAAAAGAGAATGGTGGGGCGCATACACTTAGGAAAAGTGGAATTAGGGTACCAAAGGTACCAGAACATTACACTGTGGCAGTCTCCTTTCTAGGAGATCCCAGATTTAAGGAAGCATTTCTGAATCCAGAGCAGTTTATTTGGTGGGATACTAATAACCTGCACAAAATGAAAGACCTCTACGACGGAGGAACATTCCTCTCCTTCAATAAACTAAAAGAAACCCACAATATTCCTGACTCGGAGTTATCTAGTTACGAGAAAATCAAAGCACACTTTGACGCTCACTACCCCCTCCCCTCTCTCATCTCCTTGAGCCTTTTCAAACACATCTGTTTGAATAATCCTAAGGGAAAAGGTCTTCTCTCCGCTATTTACAAAAATTTTATTACAAATGACTCCTCACAAAAGCTTCATTATATGTTGAAATGGGAAGCAGAACTACAATTAACATTCTCCTCAGCCGAATGGTCTATAATGTCGCAAAACATACGTAAGTCCACCAAATCCTTAAATATTAGGGAAACGGCATTGAAAGTTTTTACCCGCTGGTATTACACTCCAGAACAACTTAATAAATTATTTACAGATACTCCACCAGTCTGTTTTAGGGGTTGTGGTGAAATAGGCACCCTTAAACATATTTTCTGGGATTGTAATAAACTTACCAATTGCTGGTCCCAGATTTTCTCAGTAATAGAGAAATTGACAGACAAAAAAATTACTCTTCTACCACAACAATGCTTACTGTTTCACGGCATTCCAGAGATATCTCCCCACCTCACAAAGCTAATCCACACCATATGTGTTGCAATGTTGTGGACAGTGGCCTATCACTGGAAAAACACCGAAGTTCCTTATTCCCAAGTATTGAATAGAGTGGAAGAGATCAGGTCCATGGAGAATCTACATCATACAATAACCAATTCTAAAAAAACGTTCGACCTATAATGGAACCCATGGTTTCTTTATAAATGTTCCTTAGTCTCATAAGACATGCTTAAATCACCATTCATGTATGTTCCACATACTAACCCTTTAATATATATCAATTATATATACAGAGATATACTAGATAGACCTCTAACATTGACTCTCCCCCCTGCTGGGAGACTAAAACCAGAATTTTCTAATATGGATATACTTTGGTCTGTTAATAGTTTTGATGTTCTTTGAGATTTGTACCATCTGTAATATTCTTTTACTAATTTAATATTTTTCTGATACCTTTATTTTTTCTATTAAAAAAAAAAAAAAAAAAACACACGTTCCATAGGTAAATCTTATTTTGTTCAGATACTGTTCTGTTGTGATGGATATATATGTGTTTAATGCATTGTAATGCATTGTAAAATTTTAATGCCAACTACTACTTCACTATTGTTGTATTTAAAAACTTTTCAATAAACGTTTTTAAACAAAAGAAAATGTCCCTTTGTTTTTCTTCACACAGAAAATGTCCATTTGTTTTTCTTCACACAGAAAACAATCCATGACCTCACCTTGAGAAGTATTCAGTCTTACTGCCCTCCTCAGCGCACATCGCTTCAGGAGGCATTCCTCTGACTGCTCTCCTATCCTCACACAGCTTCAGGAGGCAGCCCTCCTCCTATCATTATATTGAGGCTACTTAACTTTCAGGACTGCGACAAGGTCTTGCGTGCTGCCAGAATCCAGGGAGAGGTGTGCTACCAGAACAGTAAGTTGCTTATCTTCCCTGACTACTCCCTGGAGACTCAGAAGCTCAGGAAGTCCTTTGACCAAGATAAAGCTGCTCTGCGGGCCCGCAATATTCGCTACAGTATCCTGTTTCCAGCACGTCTGCGGGTACAAGATGGGGAGACGGTCCGCTTTTTTACCTCCCACCGCGAGGCCTCCTCATGGCTGGATACCCTCCAACCACATCACTGACCGGAGAAGGCACCAACTACCTTCAGGATAGTGTCCGGATACATTTGCTCTCATGTGGAAGCCTATCTTTCTAGCCTTTTTGCACAGTTGTGCCAGTTGTTCGGCTGACTGCAACTTCACCTTAAGCTTGTGCCCCTGCTGTGGCAGGAGTTTATGATTACTTACAGTTCTATCTTTAATACAACCCTGTTTTTTTACTTATAATGGCTGCAAGACCTGCTGCATACAGTGGTGATCGAAAGTTTGGGCACCCCAGGTAAAAATTTGTATTAATGTGCATAAAGAAGCCAAGGAAAGATGTAAAAATCTCCAAAAGGCATCGAATTACAGATTAGACATTCTTAAACTATGCCAACAAAAGTTAGATTTTATTTCCATCATTTACACTTTCAAAATAACAGAAAACAAAAAAATGGCTTCTGCAAAAGTTTGGGCACCCTGCAGCGTTAATATCTTGTACTGCCCCCTTTGGCAAGTATCACAGCTTGTAAACGCTTTTTTAGCCAGCCAAGAGTCTTTCAATTCTTGTTTGAGGTATCTTTGCCCATTCTTCCTTACAAAAGTCTTCCAGTTCTTTGAGATTTCTGGGCTGTCTGTCACGCACCGCGTCATGGTGACGGTTCCGTACGTCCTAAAACTACCACTACTATCCCTATGTCACAAACCCACATACCTACTGAACAAACTGGGGATGTCGATGACGTTTTTTTAGGCCTTATAGACAATCCTCCAGGAGTAGGGAACACTCCAAAAGACATGACACCAATGAAAGCCACTTTAGATCCCTTCGTCATCAAGTTGACCCAACAACCACCTACACAGGTTGAACTAGATGGACTATTGTCTTTATTCAACCTCACCTACTATGTAACTATGTAACTATGTAACCACACACCTAGATGTGATAAATTTATCTTCACATACACTTACTGAAGCAGAAAGAAATGTTCTTTCTCTCGGTCTCACATTTTGTCCCACACAAGAAATGAATCATTTTGACATTCTAAAAGACTTAAAATTATTTGGAAGAAAGTTAACGTATAAATATCTTTTTGATGAGGAGAGAAAGAGGAGGAAACAGGATAACGCACTCAGGGAGCAGTGGAAAGATTTTAAAGCACGCAATTTTCGAGCACTCAAGGACCTTATGGACCTCCTTGACGAAAATGAGGCGTTTGAAAAGACTAAACATACTAATGCTTTACCTAGCTCCACCCCACATACAATCAACACTGAAGGGGCCACCCTATCTTCCCAAACGGTGACCAGACCATTAACTCAGGTGATTAAGAAGAAGTCAGATAAATTTCCTTCATTACAGACCAACCCTAACATCGCAGCATTTATTTCCCAAGCAGTGGTGGCTGGTGAAGTTTTAGGATGGGGGGGTGCAAGACCCCACCCTTCCATTTTGACCCCTCCCATTTCTCAGAAGCCCCATCCCTTATAGACTCCACCCATTTTGTCCCCTGTATTTTGCTTGCGTGAACAAATTCTCCCAATATATCACATATTAAGGGGTCCATCAGTACTAGTATATCCCATAATAGGGAGCAGGGGCCCTATTATGGGATATACTGTGAGAGACACCCTATTATGGGATATACTGTGAGAGACACCCTATTATGGGATACACTGACTGAGAGTGGCACAAACCCCACAGTACAGACCCCCTAGCACAAACCCCTCAAGCACAAACCCCCCATAAACCCCTCAAGCACAAACCCCACAGTACAGGCCCCCTAGCACAAACCCCACAGTACAGGCCCCCTAGCACTAATCCCACAGTACAGGCCCCCTAGCAAAAACCCCAAAGTACAGGCCCCCTAGCACAAACCCCACAGTACAGACCCGCTAGCACAAACCCCACAGTACAGACCCCCTAGCACAAACCTCACAGTACAGGCCCCCTAGCACAAACCCCACAGTACAGACCCCCTAGCACAAACCCCACATTACAGGCCCCCTAGCACAAACCCCACAGTACAGACCCCCTAGCACAAACCCCACAGTACAGACCCCCTAGCACAAACCCCACAGTACAGGCCCCCTAGCACTAATCCAACAGCACAGACCCCCTAGCACAAACCTCACAGTACAGACCCCCTAGCACAAACCCCACAGTACAGGCCCCCTAGCACTAATCCCACAGTACAGACCCCCTAGCACAAACCCCACAGTACAGGCCCCCTAGCACAAACCCCACAGTACAGACCCCCTAGCACAAACTCCACAGTACAGACCCCCTAGCACAAACCCCACAGTACAGGCCCCCTAGCACTAATCCAACAGTACAGACCCCCTAGCACAAATCCCACAGTACAGGCCCCCTAGCACAAACCCTACAGTACAGACCCCCTAGCACTAATCCAAAAGCACAGACCCCCCTAGCACAAACCCCACAGTACAGACCCCCTAGCACAAACCCCACAGTACAGACCCCCTAGCACTAATCCCACAGTACAGACCCCCTAGCACAAACCCCACAGTACAGGCCCCCTAGCACAAACCCCACAGTACAGACCCCCTAGCACAAACTCCACAGTACAGACCCCCTAGCACAAACCCCACAGTACAGGCCCCCTAGCACTAATCCAACAGTACAGACCCCCTAGCACAAATCCCACAGTACAGGCCCCCTAGCACAAACCCTACAGTACAGACCCCCTAGCACTAATCCAAAAGCACAGACCCCCCTAGCACAAACCCCACAGTACAGACCCCCTAGCACAAACCCCACAGTACAGACCCCCTAGCACTAATCCCACAGTACAGACCCCCTAGCACAAACCCCACATGCAGAGATCAGCGTGCGTGCATGCCCCCAATGTTGTGACCAGTTCATTGCCCCCAATGCAGAGATCAGGGTACATGCCCCCAATGCAGTGACCAGTATACATGCCCCCAATGCAGTGACCAGTATACATGTCCCCAATGCAGAGATCAGCGTGCGTGCCTCCAATGCAGTGATACATGTCCCCAATGCAGAGATCAGCGTTCGTGCCTCCAATGCAGACAGTGACCAGTGTACATGTCCCCAATGCAGAGATCAGCGTGCGTGCCTCCAATGCAGACAGTGACCAGTGTACATGTCCCCAATTCAGAGATCAACGTGCGTGCTTCCAATGCAGACAGTGACCAGTGTACATGTCCCCAATACAGAGATCAGCGTGCGTGCTTCAAAACTGTACATATATACACACATATTTATTTATATATATATATTGATATATATATCTTTTTAAAATATACAAACAAGTTACACAATGATCTGAAATGTAAAAAGATATCTATAGAAACCCAAATCTATTCACCCTTTTCAACATTATATTCCAAAAAATATATGATAATGATATTGGGTCAAAATAAATGGATACATACATAAACACTGCAAGCGATGGTGGTCTACGTGTCTTTCTGAGTTTCACCATCATAAGATGGCTGTGCACATGCACACTGCAAACACAGCATCTAATTTGTTCACCTGCGATGTATATGAGTGACTTAGAAAACCTAGCCTGTTCATGTCTCCAAAGGATTGCATTAAAGAAACAATCCAAAAAGCCAGGACATGAGTCTGTGTTCACCTGATACTGATGTGAGAACACTGTGAGTCTACTACGTGTTAATGGATGCATTTACAGCAGAGGCAGCTCACACTGGCATATGTGAATATATGGGGGTGTCAATTGCAAGTTACCAACACCCCCAGATCAGATCACAGTGGGATTTGACAGGTCGCACAGGAATCAGATGGCACTGCTGTGAACCACTATGCGATACAATTCTACTGTGGACCACAAAAAGGTTCCTGTGTGATTTCATTGTGATTGCGTTGCAAATTTAGCCACACAAACTGTATGGCTGAATTTGCACCACACAGACATCGCATGTGATTTTATGAGCATTGTGCTTCAAATCACATCCAATGTCTGTCATAGCAAGAGTGTGACCCGGCACTAAGAGCTGCTCCAAAGTCGCCCCCAAGTAGTGGAGTAACTTTTTTAGACGGTGCAGCGACTTGAGTCACTCTGCTTAGAAGGGTTCCATTGCACACAATGGAGCGTGACTTGTCAGACGACTAAGGGCTCTTTCACACGGGCGATCCAATCAGATCCGCCTGTCAGTTTTTTAGGCGGATCTGATCGGATCCTCCGTGCAGCTCTATGGGGCAGCGGATGTCAGCGGAGACACCTCCGCTGACACCCGCTGCCATCCGTATCCGATCCTGTCCGTGAAATCTGGACGGATGGAAACCCTATTTTTCCATCCGTTCAGGTATCGGATGAAAGCGGACAGGCGGTCCGCTCTCATCTGATCCCCCATAGAGAACAGCAGGAGCTGTGACACCTCCCTCTCCGCACTGCAAGCGGAGACAGAGCTGTCATCCGCCGGCTCAGCGGGGATCGGCAGATCGATCCCCGCTGAGCAGCACGGATCCGCCTATGGAGGCGGACCGTGTGAAAGAGCCCTAAGTCATCAGACAAGTCACCCCAGTGTGAAAAGGGTGTCAAGACATCATTTGTTTGACCAATAATGTATGTTTGTTTGTGTCGAAAAGTACCGTAGATGTTAGCTTTAACATGTGAGTCCAAAAATTGCATAGGTACAGATTCCAAGATGGGTAAAGAGTGACTTTTGCATGTACATTAGAAAACACCCCAAAAATAAAACATCTTTCAAACACCATGACGCCAACAATAGAGATGGTGCCCTTGCTGTACCATTAACTTAAAAACATCTAGACATTGGTTATTACTGATTTTGGGATTGAACGTGGATTTGTTTTTTAGACCACTGTGTACAAAATTTTGTGTGTCTTCTACTGTATTGTTATCAGCAGTTTTATTTGCATAAAACTTTTTAATATTTAATGTCCTCATGAACTTGTGTAAGTCTATGAAAGCTTGGAATTTGTTTATGTTTTTTGGGGGAGCAAACTTGAGTCCCAAATCGAGGATATGTAGTTCCTCGTCATTGGAAGTCACGCTGCTCAAATTATATATCCCCGATCCTAATTGACTCGCTTTCTTTTTCCTTTTCCCCCCTCTGCATCCTCTTTTCTTTCAGTATATTGTGTGTGCACGGGGGATCCTTGATGTGCAGGGGGTCCCTGATGTTGTCCCCTGGGTCTCCAATAGTAAGGGTTGCCCCTTGGGGGACCCCAATATGAGCCTCTCCCTCTGTTCCCTCTCCAAGGGGGTCTTCCTTGTCCCCTGTACCAAAAATCCCCTCGATATGAGGGTTAGTGCTGATAGCCTTGATTGTGGTAGGGCGGTGGTCCCCTTGGTCTGGGGGGTGGGTAATACTGGTTCAGAGGCTTAAATCTATTGTGTGTAGACACATTGTACTGAGGTGAATCAGCATACTGTTGAGGAGTCTTATTGCTATAGGAGGTGCTAGCTATCGGGGTACTGGAGGGATATGGTGAGGAGACACTTTCCCTTTCTGGTGAAGACTCCCTTGAGGGAATGTTCTCCTCCTCCATCATCTCCTGCCACTTGTAAATATTTCCTGCCTTGTAATCATTTAAATCTCTGTGAAATTTTTTGATTTTTTTCTTTTGTGTATCTTTGTCCAATTTAGAAATAAATTCCTGTATGCTTTTCATTTTATCTTTATACTCATTGGTGTTAGCATGCGGTTGTAATGTTTCTTTTAAACCCAGGATCTTACTTTCCAGCATTTTAAGCTTATTTTTACGTCTGGTCATTATAAGATCCAGCAATTTCTGTTCACATGTATTAAAGAAGGTATACCAATTATCATTTAGTTCTTTGTTGTCCAGACCATCGTTGGGGGCCAAATCCCAACATAATCTTCTCGGTGTCATACCTTCAGTGGCGTACCAATAGGGGGGCGGGGGGGCGGTCCGCCCCGGGTGCCACACATTAGGGGGGTGTCAGCGAGCACCAGGGTGACACCTGGGGCCGGCCGCCGGAGGAGAAACTGTATAGCAGAGAAAGGGAGAGAGCCTCACTTCGCTCACGAGCCCTGCATACACTGCGGGAAATGCCGGAGTTAAGTGTGTTAGATAATGAGAAGGTGATTGGTTGCTTGGACCGCCTAGCAACCAATCACGGCTCATTAACTACTAAGCACATTTAATTTCGGCATTTCCCGCTGACCGCTGTTTATGCAGGGCTCGTGAGCCTCTCTCCCATTCTCTTTGAACAGTTCCTCCCTCTCTCCTCTCCTCCTCTGCTCCTCATAAGGTAAGAGGAGGGCGCAAATTGTATTTTAAAGTTGTTATATTGGGGGGGGGTCTCCATTGTAAAGGGGTTGTCTACATTGTAAAGGGGTTCTATGGGGGGGGGGGTGTCTGCATTATAGAGGGGTTTTATTGGGGGGCGTGTCTGCATTATAGAGGGGTTTTATTGGGGGGGGGGGGTGTCTGCATTATAGAGGGGTTTTATTGCTGGGGTCTGCATTGTAGAGGGGTTTTATGGGGGGGGGGGTTGTCTGCATTGTAAAGGGGTTCTATTGGGGGGTCTGCATTTTAGAGGGGTTCTATGGGGGGGGGTTTGTATTGTAAAGGGTTCTATTGGGGGGGGTTTGTATTGTAAAGGGGTACAATTGGGGGGGTTGTATTGTAAAGGGGTTCTATTGGGGGGGGGGTCTGCATTGTAAAGGGGTTCTATAGGGGGTTTGCATTGTAGAGGGGTTCTATTGGGGGGGTTGCATTGTAAAGGGGTTCTATTGGGGGGGTCTGCATTGTAAAGGGGTCCAGGGGTACGGGGCTGTGTAATGTAAAGGGGTCCAGGGGTACGGGGGCTGTGTAATGTAAAGGGGTCCAGGGGTACGGGGGCTGTGTAATGTAAAGGGGTCCAGGGGTACGGGGGCTGTGTACATTTTACTCGCAGTTATTACTGCAGTCCTATATATTTTTTTTTCTGCACTTTCTGAAAGCGCACCAAAAGTCTTGCATGCTGCATCTTTGGCACGCTTTCAGAAAACAGGAAAAAATTTTTGGGGGGAGTGACACCATGGTTTACTGTACCAGGTGACACCAACCCTAGTGACACCACTGGCAGTAGCACACAGTAAGTATGCCACTGCCAGTTACATGAATTTCTGTCTGGCGCCTCAGGTCAATCAGCGCAGGTTTGCAGAGGAGGAGGGGCCTGGTCGCCGGGTCAATGTGCGGTTCGTCGCCTTCACGCCGGGGGGGGTGCCAGATATAGGATCCGCCCCGGGTGCCAAATGCTCTAGGTACGCCCCTGCATACCTTCCTTAATATATTGTTCTAATGTTGTGATATCCCACCAAACTCTGACTTGTTTGTCGAGGGTGTGTTTAAGTGTTTTAAAACTTTGGCCAATATCTAATGAGGTGGGATTATTGGAAACATTTCCTTTGTGTTAATTTTTCTTTTAGAAATAAAATCAAACAATTCAATTCCATAGCTGCTGAGGATAAAAAAGTTAGAAACGTTTATGAAATGTAAGACTATAGAACCTCGCACTTGTGGTAGTTAAAGTCTAAGATTTGCACAGATTTTAATCAACATTACAAACAATTAGAAAGTATTTTTAAAACTCACTGGCCCATTTTAATTAGAGATCCGATTTTTAACAACATTTTACCAAAAAAACTCCAATTTATTTATAGAATACCCCCAATTTTAAAAGACAAAATTGCTAAAAACATCCCCGACCCACCCAAAAAAAAAAAAAACGGTTACGTTCCTGGATCAAAAAGGATATTATAGATGTGGCAATTGTGTTATATGCCGCACATGCAAAAAGAATAATAAATCCAGAAAAGAAACCCATTTCAAATCCACAGTTACTGATCGCCAATACAAAATAGAAAAATTCATAACATGTAGAAGTACTTACGTAACTTATTTATTGGAGTGCAAATGCGGACTCCAATACATAGGCCGTACTACCAGAGAATTACGAATAAGATTGAGAGAGCCCATTTCTAACATCAAAAAAGGCTTAAAAAAACGCAGCTTATCAAATCACTTCAGAATTCATCATAATAAAGACCCAAGTAAATTGAAATTCTGTGGAATAGACACAATTGAAAAACATTGGAGGGGAACCAATATGAAAAAAGCCATCTCACAGAATGAGACCTGGTGGATACACAAGTTAAGGAGTATGACACCCAAAGGATTGAACGTGGAAATAGACATTGTGATGGTGTTCACCATCACTGGAATTTAAGGACAGATGGGTGAGGGGTTGAATTGCTTAATTTTTGTCAGCAAGGTCAATTGCTCCCTTTGCCATGAGGTTTCTGAGCAGGAAGCCCACTCCTAATATGGTCATCCCAGGAAGTTCTGAGGAGCCGGACTGTCTGGGGTGGCTCCCCATTCAACTATTGTCAGGTGGGCTAATGCTAATGACCGCACCTGTTGTCTGCTAAGGGAGGTATTGACACAGAGTAATGTGTATTCAGGGCTCGTTAGACAACCATTGTTCTGTGTCTGACTATTGTGTACATTGATTGCCCCCTGGGGCTTCTGTCTCCTTGCATTGGTCAAAGCTATCTGACAAATCCCTGTTGACTCATTTCAAGCCCTCATTTGCATGGATATTCCACTTTCTGTATAAAGTGTGCTGTGTTCTTCCAATAAATGGTCTTCCTGTTTGAACTTACATACAGCCTGCTTGGTGTTTGTTCTAATGGATTCCGAATGGCACGTAGCTGTAGTTCGGATCCCGGATCCTTGGTTGACCGAACCATCAGACGATGCGATCTGCAAGCTGACTGACTAGAAACAGAGGAGTGTCGGGAGAGCGGACAGGGCGAGCAAGGGTCTCGTCACATTGGTTGGCAGCGGTGGGATTTGCTCTCCAATACCGGGACACTCCAAACCACCAGAGTCAATGACCAGCTATGCAGCATGCAGGAGAGCCACGCTGAAAGACTTACTTGAGAGCCGCGGAGGGACCGGTGGGACAAAGAACCAGGCCACCCTGATCAGTGAGCTAACCGAGATGGATCAGAGGGATGGTGATGCAGGACCCCGGTCAGTTGAAGACTTTTTTCAGCAACGAGTTCGGGAGCGGTTGGCATTATATGGTGCTAACCCATCAGAGACCGCCATACAGACTGCCATTAGAGACATCCAGCTGCAGGATGAGCAGCAAGAGAGGGAACGAGAGCGGCAGCATGAGCAGAGAATGGCAGAAATACGGCAATCAGAGAAAACGCCTATGTGATGGTGTTCACCATCACTGGAATTTAAGGACAGATGGGTGAGGGGTTGAATTGCTTCATTTTTGTCAGCAAGGTCAATTGTTCCCTTTGCCATGAGGTTTCTGAGCAGGAAGCCCACTCCTAATATGGTCATCCCAGGAAGTTCTGAGGAGCCGGACTGTCTGGGGTGGCTCCCCATTCAACTATTGTCAGGTGGGCTAATGCTAATGACCGCAACTGTTGCCTGCTAAGGGAGGTATTGACACAGAGTAACGTGTATTCAGGGCTCGTTAGGGAACCATTGTTCTGTGTCTGACTATTGTGTACATTGATTGCCCCCTGGGGCTTCTGTCTCCTTGCATTGGTCAAAGTTATCTGACCAATCACTACTGACTCATTTTCAAGCCCTCATTTGCATTGGTCAAAGCTATCTGACCAATCCCTGTTGACTCATTTCAAGCCCTCATTTGCATGGATATTCCACTTTCTGTATAAAGTGTGCTGTGTTCTTCCAATAAATGGTCTTCCTGCTTGAACTTACATACAGCCTGCTTGGTGTTTGTTCTAATGGATTCTGAACGGCACATAGCTGTAGTTCGGATCCCGGATCCTTGGTTGACCGAACCATCAGACGATGCGATCTGCAAGCTGACTGACTAGAAACAGAGGAGTTTTGGGAGAGCGGACAGGGCGAGTAAGGGTCTCGTCACAGCCTAAAGATGCAGCGACTTTCCGTAAAGTTGCCCTTTCGGGCGTTCAAACTATTTAAGGAAGGAGAGGAGGAAATTGACGCATTCCTGCAGGACTTTGAGAGACTATGCCAGATACATGAAGTACTGTCCCAAGATTGGGTCGTTTTACTGGCGAGTAATTTAACTGGCAGAGCGGCGGATGCATTTCGGGCCCTGGAGGACGAAGATGCTAAAGACTACGACCGGGTAAAAGAAGCTTTGCTAGCCCGATTTGCCATTACACCCGAAGCCAGCCAGATTACGTTTCGAGAATCCCGGAAAGAAACCAACACAACATACGTGGAGTGGGCACATCATATGCAGCGGAACCTTAAGAGCTGGTTCCAGGGAAGCCACGCTCATACCATAGAGGACATCACCCAGCTAGTACTATTAGAACAGTTTTTTAACCACACCCCTCCGGTAGTACGGGATTGGGTGCGAGATAAACAACCACAGAGGGTACAGCAAGCGGCTACTCTGGCCGATGAATATCTGGACTCTCGAAGGTCAGGCGAAAATGAGCGTTATCCACTATCTCGGCCCAGTTTACCAGCCTCTAAGCCGACTTCAGTACCTCCGTGGTCTGCCTCGAGACCCCCAGCCCGACCCAACCCTCCTACCGGACCTAAGTGCTATACCTGTAACCAAACTGGTCATCTGCAACGACATTGCCCTAGCCAATCCACGAGGTATCGAGAGACTAATCATCCATCCAGACCAGCGGCTCATTGCTACCAGAATGAGCCCAACCATCGGGATGTTCAGGAAGAGTGCGGCGAACTTTTCGAAGCGGATCCTGTCCAAGCTGCTGCCGGAGATAATCAGCAGCACCATCGCCAGGCAGTATGGGTTAATGGGCAGCCGGCCCAGGGACTCCGCGATTCCGGGGCTACGATTACCCTCATCCAGCCTCACATGATTCCCCAGTCAGCCCGGACCGGCCAGACTGTTGCAGTCAGGGTAGCAGGGGGCAAGGTGCTACGTTTATCCACCGCCCAAGTCCTCTTGGATTGGGGCTCAGGGGAGCGATATGTGCGAGTGGGATTGCTACGTGAGTTACCCGCAGAAGTACTTTTGGGAAACGATTTGGGCCATTTAACTTCCTATTTACACCCAGAAGCGCTTGCAAACTTACAACATTTTAAATGATTTTATGATCTCGTCTGTGTGTCGAATCGATCTTATGATTCCAAGTAGCAAAGGCAAGTCACCAAACCCCTACACCACTTCAGGTCAAAATGAAACCTCACAATTATACCATGGTCTTCTTCCGAGATTCCATACAATGTTTAGTACTTTAGCTATATGTGCTTTTTAACCTTAACACACTCCTTTATTTTCACCAAACAGCTCTATTCTGCACAATAGCTAAGTGCTTTGCAACTTCACTGCAGTTAACAACGTCATGGTTTCAAATCCCAACAATCACTACACTTGGGATCTCTTTTCACTCTCATTTATTTTAGAGATTTTTTAAACAATATCGAATTTTGGGGGGGGGGGGGGGTGGAGGGGGGGTTGTGTTCTACTCAAATTTCAAGCACATTAATGGAACCAACACAATTTTGATTTTATGAGTGTGGTCCTAGTTTTCTCGAGATGCAATTCTTTACATATTTACCATGGTTCTTACAATTTCTGGACCAATAAACATAGGTGTCTGATATTGGACTCTCTCCATATTTGAACAACACAGACCCTCATAGTCCAACACTACATTTGCCTCACACCTCAACACAACACTGTCACATCCCTACCCTACATTCCAACCCCTCACATCACCAGTACAAGCAGCATGCAAAGTGCAAAGCTCCGGCCTTGGCAGCTTAATGGGCCATACACTAAGAATTTCTCAAGACTTTTTCCTGTAGACTTAACCAAACCATATAATATGAGGTCAAACCTCAACACTTTCAATTTGTATGCAATCAGGCAGGCCCTTGCACTACATAGAAAAGGTCAATCTGAAGGATAAAGTCTTCTCAAAATCTTAGAGTGTGTATGGCCCTTTTGTCTGTAGGCACCCACCCAAAACAAAAAACACATGTTCCGTTCAAAAGTCTTTATTGTTTATGGAATGACAGCATAAGGAGGGATGCAGCAAGCTAATATTGACAGTCTCCAGTCCGTGTGCCTTTACAGTGCCAGCCCACGATCTTTGCTCCATGGCTACGGGATTCTGATCTCTTCACCAACTTCATGCAGAGTCCAGAATCAATTCTGCACCTCTACCGGCTCATAGGGGACAGGCATGGCCAGGTTGCTGTTCAGCTTCCAAGCCACTTTGGAAGTTCCAGGGTGTTCGTGTTGGTCATCGATGCCGGTTCTGGCCATGTGCCTCACCAAATATCCACTGACCACAAAAGAAGATGAGTGGAGTCCATGAAGGTGGGTTTCTACCAGCTACAACCGCAGGCAGTACCACTCCTGGAAAAATAAAACAAAGGATAAGACATTTCATTATGAAAATCACATCTTAATGCCCGTTTGCTTCATTCTGAACTTCATTTAATTTCGACATCACGAGTGAAATAACAAATTTTCTGACAACTTACACAAACCAGAAATCATTAATGCAAACATTTGAATACACACCTGTGACGCCAGACAGCCCATCACCACAGGCTTCTCATGGTACATGCCATGATTCCAAGATGTCCAAATTCTGAAAAATTAGAACACCATAAGATACCAAGCAGCCGTTCATGTTATCAATAACTACACAGGTGGCATAGACACAACTAAACACCTGCCAGCTCTTCTCAGCCCTTTCCACTATTCACAATACCAACATGTTTATGGTTAGAGGTGCATGTTCTTGCTCAAGTAACACAAGTTTACCAATGTTGACTACACTTTATCTACAATGGCAAGTGTCATTGGCAGATGATAATTACCCTCTGTCTCCCTGTGAGTGGCACCTCTGCTAACTAGCAAATTAATACACATGCCCTATCTCGACCGGTTACAGTACTTACATGTAAAGTGGCTAGCAACCAGGGTATTCCGGGTGGCCATACCTGCAGCGGTGCTCGCCGCCTGGGGGCCGCCGGGCAACGCACATGTTGTGCAACACGCAGCACGCCAGGATGATCTTGGAAGCCTTTGCAGGAGAGTACAGGAGTTCACCCCCAGGCCGGGCCAAGCAGAGAAACCGGGATTTGAGAAGACCTATGGTCAACTCGATGATACTCCGGCTTCTCCGCAAGGCCCTGTTGTAATTCATTTCTGCTCGGCCCTGGGGGTATGTCAGGGAACTAGCCGCATGAATACACAAAGTGGACGTCCAATCCCAGCACCCTCTGGCCTTTAAAAGGATATCTGTGGCACATGAACATTGCTGACTGGTCTTCAGCTTCCTGTTTCCTGCTTCCTGTGTTTGCTGCTGCTTCTGATCACCTGTTGACAACCCGGCTTGTTCTTGGATTCCTCTTGTCTCGCTCCCAGCTCTGACCTCGGATTGTTCACGGATCTTCTCTTGTCATCTGCCCTGTGTATGACCCTGGCTTGCCTAACCACGACTCTGCTATCTGATCTGCTGACCTCTGGCTTACTGACCTCTGCTTCTGTCCCCGACTACGCCTTTGGCTGTGCCTTGTCTGCTGTGATCTGCCTTGGTGCCCACCTGCTGTACCCAGCCTGCAGAACCTGCCTCCAGTACTTACCTGTTGATCCTGCCAGCTGCACTCTCCATTACAAACTACTTCCAGCTGTGTGCTGTCTGCAACTTCCACAGCACTCCTGGGTCCTAGTGCTCACCTACTCTGGTGTTCACCTGCAGAGAGATATTCCTACCATCAACCCTCATCTGGGGCACAGCTGGCAATCCCTGCTACTTTGGGCTTCGTGCTTCCTGTTACCACCTTCAGGGACACCAAGCACTCAGCTGCAAGGAGAGCCCTCTCAGCATTTCGGCTTCAGGACCAGGTACGTGACAGGGTACCTGATTGGAGCCATCAGCCACGTCAGCTGCGGGTAACCAGCATCCCCTGAAAAAAAAAATATATACATTAGTTCTTCATATCATGTGACTTTAGATGACTCCTCAAAATGTGAGACAATTATGCATTTTACTTAACAACCTGCTCGTCTGTTTGCAAAAACTCATATGAAACATCTCAACTCTGTCTAACTGCCTAAATCACTAATACAAATGGGAAAAAGGACACACAAAGTGGTGTGTTTCTCTTGCAAGTTCCAACTTGGCCCGTATTTTGTTCCTATTACATTAGCATAGGCATTACTTCTGGAATATATCTGCAACTAGAGTGAGGAAACCAATATTGACTCACTTATGCAAAGTACTTTTGGGATATGGCAATACCATTGGAATCATTTGTATGTTTTGTTTGGGTGGCTAGAGGACACCATTTACACATTGGTTAACCACCTTCATTTGACTGAAAGACAACTTTGGAAATCTTTCTGTTGTGAGCTGCTAGGCTGCTGATCTGGTTGTGTGCGAACAGCCTGCCAACTCCTAACACATCCATTTTAGGTAGGCTTTGCTTAAATCAGGGTGTACACCGATGTAGCATATTCCTATGTCTATGTAATCTTACAGTTTATGTTGTTAAGACAAAATACTTTACCAATAAGCCACCCTTCGGGCATTTGGCCACTTTCAAACGCCTGGTACAGAGCACTGGTTCGTAACATCCTGGAATCATGGCACGACCCTGGGTGACCAGTGTTGGCACTCATTATGCGCTGTTTGGCGTCACAAACCAATTGGACGTTCAAGGAGTGGTACTGCTTGCGGTTCCGGTAGTCCATTTCATGGCTCCTTGGTGGCCTAATGGCTATGTGGGTGCCATCTATTGCCCCTATGATTTGCGGCATGTGTGCCCGCAGGTAGAAGCCCAACTTCACTTCATTCCACTCATTTTCATTCTGTGGCCAGTGGATAAAATTGGGCACTAGATCCACTATGGCATTAATGACCAACATGAACACCCTTGAAACTGTGGGCTGGCTAATGCCCATTATACTTCCAGAAGTGGCTTGGAAGCTGCCACGCCCTAAAATATACAAAGTGGCCAGCAATCTGGCCATGCCGGGCACCGCATGGCCGCGCTGTGTGTCCGCTTCAATTTTGTCTGCTATGAGCTGATAGAGGTGTAGAATAGTTCCTCGCTCGAGCCGGAACTTCCTCCTGACATCAGAATCCCGCAGCTTGTCCAAATAGATCCTTGGAGCAAAAATACGTGGCTGGCGAGGTAAGGGCACACGGACTGGAGGTGCTGCTGGAGGTGCTGCTGGAGGTGCTGCTGCAGCTGCTTCCCCAGCACCTGCTTCCCCACCTTCTGCTGCCTCCTGTGCTAGGGCCTCCTCAAACAGGGCACCGATAAATGCCAACATTGCACCATCTAAAGCGTCTGGGATTTCGTTCTCCATTTTGAACGTGCAAATTCGCGCATGCGCAGATATATATATAGAAACGGACGCTAATTATCACACCTGTGAGCCAGCTATAAAATGAGCACATGGCCAATATGGCTGCTGGATGTTATAGATGGATGTTTCTTATGTGCTAGCAAGACCCTGTGACCCACAACGTACATTATCTTGAGGTAAGACAATTGTATCTCTCTCCCAAAAAAAAAAAAAAATTATCTCTCTCTCTCTCTCTCTCTCTCTATATATATATATATATATATATATATGGAGATATGTTTGTTTGTGTGTTCTTGCTCACCGTTATTGTTTACTGAAGGAGATAATTTGTACTTGTCTTGGGTGTGCTTAAGTTGTCTATGGTGAATCCCCTCAAACCCACAATAGCTTGTGAACCCCTCAAGTGTCTTTTAATCATTGGCAGTTGGCCCCATGTGCATGTGGTTTTGACATGTGTTTTCTCATGTTTGTTAAAGGTGTGCAGTCTAGATTTGGCATCTAAACCTGCCCCCTTACCTTCCCAGCTTCCAAAGACACAATTTTTGCTTTCCTGATAACTGTAATTTATTATGTGCACGTATGTAGGTCATTCGATTTCTCATGTATGTTTAATGTTTGCAGCCTCCTTTTGCCTATAAAAGATTACACCATTACCCCCACCAAGTCTGTTTGTGCCATTAGGTAAGTGTTTGGAGGGCCTCGTGTGATTTTTGACCATATGCGTTTTCTAATGATTTTTTTATGTCTTTGCAGCCTCCTAAGCTGTGGTTTACTACCACCAACACCACCACCAACACCACCACCACCCCCACCAAGTCTGTTTGTGCCATTAGGTAAGTGTTTGGAGGGCCTCGTTTGATGTTTGCCCATATGCGTTTTCTAATGATTTTTTTATGTCTTTGCAGCCTCCTAGGCTGTGGTTTACTACCACCAACACCACCACCAACACCACCACCACCCCCACCAAGTCTGTTTGTGCCATTAGGTAAGTGTTTGGAGGGCCTCGTGTGATGTTTGCCCATATGCGTTTTCTAATGATTTTTTTATGTCTTTGCAGCCTCCTAGGCTGTGGTTTACTACCACCAACACCACCACCAACACCACCACCACCACCACCACCACCCCCACCAAGTCTGTTTGTGCCATTAGGTAAGTGTTTGGAGGGCCTCGTGTGATGTTTGTCCATATGCGTTTTCTAATGATTTTCTTATGTCTTTGCAGCCTCCTAGGCTGTGGTTTACTACCACCAACACCACCACCAACACCACCACCACCCCCACCAAGTCTGTTTGTGCCATTAGGTAAGTGTTTGGAGGGCCTCGTGTGATGTTTGCCCATATGCGTTTTCTAATGATTGTTTTATGTCTTTGCAGCCTCCTAGGCTGTGGTTTACTACCACCAACACCACCACCAACACCACCACCACCCTCACCAAGCCTGTTTGTGCCATTAGGTAAGTGTTTGGAGGGCCTCGTGTGATGTTTGACCATATGCGTTTTCTAATGATTTTTTTATGTCTTTGCAGCCTCCTAGGCTGTGGTTTACTACCACCAACACCACCACCAACACCACCACCACCCCCACCAAGTCTGTTTGTGCCATTAGGTAAGTGTTTGGAGGGCCTCGTGTGATGTTTGACCATATGCGTTTTCTAATGTGTTTTTTTAAATTTCTTTGCAGCCTCTTGGGCTCTTTTGCCACCACCACCACCACCACCAGTGTGTATTTGTGCCATTAGGTAAGTGTTTGGAGGGCTTTGTGTGATGTTTGACCATATGCGTTTTCTAATGTGTTTTTTTTAATTTCTTTGCAGCCTCTTGGGCTCTTTTGCCACCACCACCAACACCACCACCACCACCAGTGTGTATTTGTGCCATTAGGTAAGTGTTTGGAGGGCCTCGTGTGATGTTTGACCATATGCGTTTTCTAATGTGTTTTTTTTTAATTTCTTTGCAGCCTCTTGGGCTCTTTTGCCACCACCACCACCACCAACTTTTTTAAAACAAGCAGTGGCTAGCTTTGGTAAGTGTGTTATGTAACTGTTCACTAATTATACTGTATATGAAGAGCAATCTGCAAATCATGTTTTTTTCTGTTTTCTTTTTTGTCATTTCAGATTTAGGCGTTTGGGGCTATTTGCTGCTGCTGGACAGCCAGATTCTCTGCCCACCTCGTGCTCCCATGGCCCCACCCACTGGAAGGCTGAGGAGAAATAGTAGGGTGGCCAGGGGGGGCAGGGTGGGCAGATCGTCTGGCTCTGGTGTGAGGGAGGCTCCAGCTGTATCCATGAGGGAGTCCACTGTCCCCAGCCCGGAGGAGGAAGCCGGGGGAGGTGTTAACACACCAAGTGGACAAGCTGACTCTTCTGACAGTAGTCCTGGAGAGGGTCTGTCCACCAGAGTCAGCTTGTCCACATTACCCCGGCTTCCCCGTTTCACCCACAATCAGTGCTGTGTCCTGGTCCAGGCCTATATGGCCAGATATGAGGCAATACATGGGACCAGGGCCGCGGCTAACTCTGTAACAGAGAAGCGCAGATTGTGGGATGCAATCCGGGATGCTGTAAATGCACTGGGTGGTCGACCTCGCCACACTGACATTGTGCGGAAGAAGGTCAACGACATCTGTGGGTCTGTTCGGAAGAAGCTAATTGCATGGGCTGCGGAGGGTCTTTATGACCGACAAGGTCGGCTGGATCCACGTGCACAACGTTCTCTCTGGAATTATCAAGTACCTTTTTTGCAGATCATAGGGCCCGATACCATTTTTTCCAGAGAGGACATAGATTCGGATGCTTTGCACCAAGGTAGGATATTAACTTGGATGTCAATTGTGTGAGTTGTTTTGAAAAGATCAACTACTATCCTATGTGTGACATGAATAGAATTTTATACTTGGCCTTCCAATTGTCCTTTTTTATTTTTCCCCAACCTGCAATTTGTTCATCTGTAGCACGGATCTCAGCCCCTCCACAGCCCATGCAGCTTGGCGACCCAGACGGACTCACGGGTGTTGACATCAGTGCTGACCCTCCTCCTGGTAGGTCCCATATCGTACTGTGCCAAACAATGTAGATGTATATTTTATCCTTTCCAAGATAGCTCATATTGCTATGTCCTCTTTACAGAAGATCCGCAGAAGGGAACACCCCCAGTGCAGCAAGGCCCGGAGGAAGGTGTTGGTATGTATAGCAAATTTTTTTGTTTTTTTCGAATCTTATTAACCCAGTTAACACACATGTTTTTTCTTTAGAAAGAGTGTTGCCTTTTAGATGTTTACCCTGCAAAACACCATTGACAGCATTAATGGGTGCCGTCATTAGTATTCAGACCAAGCCTTCTTAACCTTTGGGAGGGTTTAGCAAGTGTCCTATGAGCCCAGGAAAGCACTTTTGAATGTTTGGCCTCAATGCTTAATTCCTGAAGCTAGGAGGGAAATCTGGCCATAATCATTACTGCCTAAGGTTATGTACTAAACCTGTTTTGTACTTTTTTTTTTCAAAGAACATCAGGCCCCTCTTGACGTAGCAGCTGGAGTAGGATCAGGAGCTGGCAACGATTCTCCATCCAATGCTGTGGTATGTGATATAAGGGAACAAGGTGCACATGTAACATTTCAATGGTAGTAATGTTTTTGGGCTAGATGTGGCTTACATTGTGTGTGTTAAATTAGTGCTATGACATTCTGATGATGCACCAGCACAACAAGAGTTAGATCTTGAACATCAGGGAATTATGTTATAATTTGGGGTGCCACTAATGTGCCAAAAACATCCAGGACCTTTAAAGTCCGGGCAGTCTTTGATTTTCCAGGTCCAAATTCATGTGTATCGTTTTGTTGGGTTGTCCTGTAGCCGATTGATGGGAGATTTTAGACAACATAGGTAGATGTAGAAAGTCATTGGTGTAGTAACAGATTTACCAAAAGCAGAAACAACCTACCACACCAGGGTTAATTGGGACCAGCTTCATGTCGAAACTTTTTTGCCTTTGTCATATTAGTCCTACCAACATAATATGTACCCATTATCAGAAGTGTTGCTAGCTTGGATAATATTACAATGAACAAGTACTTATTAGAAGCACATAAAACTTTTCTACGTTCTGCTTGGGGTGTTAAGTTGTCAAACTAATCAGAACTATTTAGTCATGATGTTTTATAATGATTTGGTCTATTTCTTCTGATTTCAGGCAGCCTTGGATGCAGCGGGATTGTCACCTACCCCACCTCGTCCATCTCTGCTGGATGTGGCCAACGCCTGGTTATATCTGAAGATGCCCCATTGGCAGAGCCCTCCCAAACATCTCACTCACCTGCCACTGCAGGTTGTGGTAGTGGAAGGGAAATGCCAGTGTTGGCCACTTGGCAGGCAGCTGGGGATGGGACAATTCCTCCTGTAGCCACTCCTAGCACTTCACACTCCGTTCGGACTCCCACACCCCTCAATGAGCAATCCTCCTGCACAACCTCATTGCGCACTGGTTCCACAATACCCCTTCCATCCTCCACACCTTTATCACTTCACTCCTACCCAGGCCGTCCCCCTTTATTGTCACCAGCCCCACATGTCGATTCCCCCCGCACCGTGGCCCACAACATCAACCAATCAAGCACAACTCCCCACACATCTTCACAACCCTTGCACCACCAGCAGCATAAAATAGCCTCGGGGCAGCAGCCACAGCCAGAGCCGCAGCAGCTACAAAATCTTATGGTAATGGCACACTATACCAAAACTCTGAGGCTGAGCCCAGAGCAGACTGTACTATTGGCCCAAGATTTGATGTCCGGAACATTTCCAGGGTTCAACACACTGCATCAGCAGCAGCCTCCTGGACATAATCTTATGGTAATGGCACACTATACCCAAACTCTGAGGCTAACCCCAGAGCAGACTGTACTATTGGGACAAGATTTGGTGTCCGGAACATTTCCAGGGTTCACCACACTGCATCAGCCACCACCACCTTAATTTGATATTTGTTTTATTGATTTGTGATATTTTTGTTACTGATTTGTTACTGATTGATACATTGGCCAATTTGTGGGGGCATTTTTTGGTTTAATTTGAGGGTGGCACGATATGATTTCTTATTGTGATTTTTTTGGTGATGCAATAAAATTTTCTGGAAAATGATTAGTTTGTGTTTGATGTTTGGTTTTTTGGGAGTGTTGGTGGCCAAGTAAGGGCCCTGGTTAATGTAGGCATTTCTACACACGTGCTTCTCTATCTCGAAACATATGGTTTCATTTACATTTTCAAAACTCAATGTTCACATAATGACCCAAGAAAAGGTCTCCCTTCAAATGTAGCTTCAAAACAAGTCTCATGGATAACATAAACCAAAGCCAACATGCTAACAATTACAGACCACACCACTCGACTAAACAAATACAACACAAAAGACATTCGATGTGTACACCAAAAAAAATAACTTTGGTAAGAAAAGATAATTTTTTTTTAATACCACATGTAGGTCTATAAAAAATTTTGCATCAAAAATATATTCTTTAAATATATTATACAAAAATGTAAAACTTGTAAAACTTCTGTTGCAACGTGCAACATACAAATAAAATTAAAAAAATCATTTCATTGGGGTGCAGTTCCGCACAAACGGCTCCAAAGGGTCCGGATCAACCCCAAACTGCCGCTCCAAGAAGGCTATTCTTTGGCCACACCAGTCTAAATACTCCAGCATCACCTCGCTGGTGAGGTGGGTGTGCCCTGGGTAGAAAAAGACATGAAAATTAGTTTTATGCAAAATGATCCAAACAAGGATTGTAATTAATGTGCCTCAACAAATATGCTTAGGAGTCTATTGGTTGGCTTTTCTCCACACTCTGAAGCAAATATGCTAAATTGCTGTTGTAAACCTTGAACTCAAACTTTCACAGCAAATTGTTCAAAAGGTTACATAAGATGGCTTGGAATGTTAGTAGCAGTTCCACCAAAGCTAAGTAAAAGGCTTTTCTTCATGTCAACACAACCAATCATTTTGAATAATGTAAGGTGTTGTGTTCAATTGGTCAACACGATACATGTGCACACATTTATCTCTATCACCATTGGAATTTGTGTAGCGTTCTCTCTCCCTCTTACTGTCTATAGATTGAACCTGACACATAGTAGAGACTCACCACTTGGAATCCTGAGGACCATTTGTGGCCGGGGTAGATGCCTCTCCTCCCCAGATCCCCTTTGCTCCATCACAGCTGTGTTAAGAGAGAATAAAAAGTTTCTCAACAAATGGACTCACGATAACTGTAGGTTACGCAGTCATGAAAACGCTCTAACACCCACTCCTTCCCCCTCCACACTTCCCTGAAAGTTTTATTTAGACATTGATACGGTGGTGATGCAGATTTGTACAGTGCAAGCTTCATTCTTCTGGGTGAAGCTTGTAGCGTTAAGGATACGTACTCCCTGCTTTTGTGCTGATTGTGTTTCTCTGATGTTTTTTGTGCCTCAGCCCTGCCTGTTCTAAGTGTTGGGAACATCTCATTTTTGGATGGCTGGGGTAAACTAATCAGGTTAGACCTACCCGCTTTAGCTTTTTTGGGACGAGAGAAATCACGATCCTCCTCTTAAAATGGCCCCTGTACACCCCTCTAGGCACCTCCCTCCTGTTGGTTGACCCCACAGCAGGCAGCTTGCTATGGAGGCACATGAGATGAAGCCAAGCACCCTGTGCCTGTTCAGGCACTAGGCTGTGAGCCAGCCTTGCCCCCCTCCCTTCCGATGGTCTCAATGATTAGGAGTGACAGCATCAGGAGGCAATATTGGCATGCTGTCACCTCAGCTAAGGAGGAGGGGGAGTCTGTTCCAGACAAGTATTTGTGCAAAATTTTGGACAGTAATAAAATGGTCCCGGTAAGTCTTAGGGGGAATATGCACACCTATCACTTGGAATACTAATGCATAGAATGCATTCACATAAAGAACCTGCTGCCTTTAGAACAACTTGAAGCCTGATCGGGGACATACACATGTAGCATTTCTCCACTTACTAAGTAGACACATTATTGCAAAAGCACACAACTTACCATCAACAATGTTTTCTGGGCCCCCAGAACTGGATGGTATTGGCTCAGGAGAAGCTGCACAAAAATAACACAAATTGTGAACTGGAATGTGGTACATTACCGGGGAAGAGTATTTCTGAAAGGTTGAGAAACACACACAATGTTCAAGCCAAGCCACACGCATTTTCAGTGTTGACTAAATCAGGACATGAGTTAATTAACATGGCCCCAAATAATTTAGAAGTACAAAGCACACCATTTCCAATGTAGAGAAACTAACACCAATTTAGAAGAGGGTGGCTTGAGAAAGCTTAAAAATAATAACATGTCCTGTAATGCTCCCCAATACCACCTTCCAAACATGAAGGTTAAGCAAGAGTGTTTCATGACCAACCTTCCTGTCACATATAGCAAAACTGCACTTGCTTTGACTCCAACTTAGATTTTCCCAGATACACATCATCCTAGCACACACAATACATGTGATAATCTAATTTTATGTACTTACAGAATAGTTCAGGGGAGCCACAAACATTGGTGGAGTAATCCGCCTCCACCCCTGGAGTGGGGGAGGATGGGGGAGACCCTGCATGGGGGGATGGTGTTGTATCCCCTAGAAACACAAAGACACGAATACAATCCTTGAACAAAAGCTATTTGATAAAGGCACACAGAAAGTAGTCCTTAAACATTGAAGGTAGTAGTTACAGTGGACTGGGTAAGCAGCGGCCCCTCTTCCCCAGTCCTCCACAACAAACATCCTCAATGTCAGCTGCTACATAACCCCAATGGCAAAATATATATATTACAGCCCTTATATTTCCCAGGACACATTGAACACACAAACACATGTAGAATACTTACTTCCCATTTGAGGAGAGCCCAGGTCCTCATCACTGAGTGACAAATTGGCCTCTTCTTGGGCACCAACGTCCTCCTGCCCCGGATCCAGGCGACTTGGCCCTGCCTGAGGCTCCTCTCTCGCTGAAGCTACATCAACCACAAAAGAAAACAAAACAAACAATCATTCCTCCAAGTTAGACCTAATACACAACACACCAGCACATCCACATTACTTACAGTGGGCCTGAGAAGGCTGAGCCTCCAGATCCTCATCACTGGTTTCTAAAAAAAAAATAAAAAAGAAAAACATTATATATTATTTATGGACACAAATAGGCAGTAACCTCTCATCATGCTAGCACCATACTCAATGCCCCTACAATTCAGAACATAGAAGTGCACTTACACCAATGAGATGCATTGACCATGTTTTAAAACAGGAGGGCACCATGCAAATTAGGCGGTCGCCTAAGGCCTCGCACCTACAGGGGCCTTGCGGCCAGTGGCGGAGCAACAACATTTAGAAGGGCGCAGTCAGGGAAATCGCCCAAGTAAAAGATTGCTTTCAATCCTCGGATCTAAAAGTTGCAGCAGTGTGCTGCAGTCCCTTCACTGCGTCTGCCAGGTGTCTGTTGTCCGCTGACACTTACCCCTCCTTCTCTGACTGGGGATTGGCCGTCTGATCATGTTATCCTAAGATGTTGAGGAATCGGTAGGTGTGTACCTTGACCAGTAGGAAGTGACTGCCCGGTCAACTCACTCTGCTATCATCGGTTGTTGCTCTGGGAGGAGAGCTCTGCCCTGGACCAGGAACATACAGGTAACCAGGCCCAGACTTGATATTTTGCAGGCTGGTCATAGATTTGTGGTGTCTACTATGCAAAGGGGGTGAGTAGCCCCAGGGAAGTTGGAAGAGTCCGAAAATGGTTGGTGGAGGAGGAGGAGAAGAAGGCCCTGGGTGGCTGGGGGACAAGGAGAGGGCCCCTGGGTGTTTTCTAGAGGAGGAAAGACCCCCAATGATACCAGAGTCAGTTGCCAGGGAAGAGAGTGGAGCTGAGCAAGTCCTGCATATCTGACATGAAAGCCAAACATGGTGGAGATGGAGCCCTTTGCCCTACACAATGACAGCACCCGAGGTGGAAGGTGAGGGGTAGCGGGTCTTTGACATTATATAGCATATGGACTCTGTCCATTATTGGTAGTTTTGTTTGGAGTTGTCCTTTAGATGTTTAACTCTGTTGTTTTTGCCCCGAGCTGTGAGGGACTGAGGTATGACAGCCCACTATGCTGGGACTTATAGTGCCCTAGAATGTGGAGGACTGAGGAATCCTTAGTCCCTAACAGAGAGCACTACAAGTCTTAGCATAGCAGGCAGTAGTTCCTCAGTCCCCTACAGAGAGCAGTACAAGTCCAAGCAGGTAGCCTTCTGCAGTGGGACTTGTTGTGCCCTTGACTGTGGTGGACTGAGGAAGGGAAGTGTAAGGGGGTCTCTGTAAGCTCAGATGTATGGGGGAGCTTTGGTGACCACAGAGTTCCCTTTTACACCAGAGTCCCCAGCTTCCCCCCTCAAATAATGGTTCCCAGAACTCTCCTTACATCAGAGTCTTCACACTTCCCTCTTACAGTGTAGTAAGTCTGGAGACTCCGATGTAAAGGGGGCTCTGTGAAATGTAATTAGAGATTTGACATTTCTACACTTAAAATTTTTCTACTTACCTTCCACAATTTGTAGCTGCTGGAATGGCTCGCTCTCTCGGAACGCATATTGCAGTGTGGCCGTCCTCCTCCTCCCCTTCTTCACCAAAAGCACAAGAGGGTGTCGCCCGTCCGCTTTGGCTAGAAGCAGAAGAGAAAAAAGAAACATAAAAAAGACTAATGTACATAGTAGTATTAAAGGTTGTGCAGAGACACTTGATGGAGGTAGGAAAGGTAGGAGCAAGAGGGAGGGGAGGGGGGGGGGTGTTGTTATTTGTGTTGTTGCATACCTAAACACATGTCCACCTACCCAAAAAATTGTAACCTATCTGGTCACATGTAATGTATATTTTTACTTACCGGAGATTTGCTCCACAGCCTTTTGCAGGAGCCTGGGTGAGCGCCTTTTGGCATCACTCCAGGCCCGCTGGAGATCCACCACACGAGGCCGGAACTGGAATCTCCGCCGCAGCCTCATCCGGACAGGACACATGATCTTGTGCTTTTGGTGAAGATGCATATTCACCTTGTCATACCCCCAGAGGAGGAGGAGCTGTGGAAAGAGCAGTGTATGTTTGAGTCCAAGTATGTCCAAAAAAGTACAGTCTTCCAAAAACATGCTAGGTCGTCTTTGAGATATTGTAGAACAAAGAATCCCATTTCTTGTGATACATATACATCGATGTCCAAATCTACCTCCATGACATAGGTTGCCCCACACTGGTGATTTCCTCTACATGATATTGCCATTTTCTCAATTGGCCTTTCATTACACACCCAGGGCCGCCATCAGGGGGGGACAGCCAATACACATGTATGGGGCCCGAGTGCCTGTAGGGGCCCCGGACCCGCCATCCATGAAGTGTGCAGGAGACAGTAGCCAGGTGACACATAAGGCAGGAGAAGCGCCGAAGGATAAATGCATAGTAAGCACAGTAAACTAGCTGGCAGGGCTGGGACTCAGGAGATGTTATGAGGGAGGGACTTAAGAGCCTTTCAGCTACTCATTGGCTGAGGAGGTAACAGGAGGCAGGCTGATCCGCTTCCTGCTGCCTCCTTAGCCAATGGGTACACAGGGTGCACTGTCCATCACTGCACAGCCTTGTGCTTCCTCTGCTGATGGGATAGAATACCTCTGCAAAAAAAACATGCTGCAGAGATGGAGATAAGAGAGATGAAAAATAAATGTTTCCTACTGAAGCTGCTAGATTTAGCTAGAATACATGTACAGTTCATAGCCCTTGGCATGTTAATTACAGTCACTGTATTTACAACCTTATTGCTGTCCATTTAGCAGGGTGAAAGTAACTTTACACACATGTAGCATAGGTATCAACTTTTGTCACCATGTTAAAAGGACAGCAGTATGGGTAGCATTACAGTGACTGTTATTAGTCCAGGCTCACTAAACTAGCCAATGCTTGGAAAAGCAAGCCATGCAGATTGCTTTTCAGGTCCCTTTTAACATGAGCTGTCTGATTGGGTGTGGCTGTTCATTTTTCACGCAGACCTGATAAGCCCCTCCATTCTCCTTTATGGAGTGTTATATGTAAATGGGATTGATTCATTTGAGATGCAGATTTAAACTATGTATGGCCAGGCTGAAGGTACCCAAGTTGATTGATCGATCAACTTGAGGACAACGTACAACCAGTCTGTCAGATTTTACACACGCTTATCGCTAGCAGCTCTTGTAGCCACTAGCAATAATCACTGTGTTTTCCTGGCAGGGGCAGCACCGGGAGAACACAATGGCTCCGCAGGAGGGTTTCCCCTGTCTGTGTTGATGGTGGAATCAAGGCAAAATGTTTTTCCTGCAAGCCACGGGACAAACAAATAATGTTTCTTTAATTAATCCATGATTTCGCCAAAATGGGAAAAAAGATGTTTGCTTTGTATATTCTTAAGTTTGCTACATAACAAGAACATGTAAGAGGGTTATATCATTGCAGGAGATTTCCCCTCACTTCCTGTCTTGGTGTCACCAGGACAGGAAGTGAGGGAATCTCCCGGTGGGGATATAGCCAGCAATTCTTTCCTTTTATATATACTATGGACATTATAAGGCAACAACTGCAAGCTATTTCCCCACAGTGATATTCCCCCACTTCCTGTTCTGGTGACACTAAGACAGGAAGTGAGGGGAAATCTCATGCAATGATATAACCCTATTAGAAATTCGAGTTCCGTCTAAAAAGTATACATAAAGTAAGCACTTTGTTTCCAAAGTGGCAAAATTATGGAGGAGTTAAAACCCCATAGTGTGATCCGGGGATATGACGCTGTGCTCATACACTGCTCAATGTGTGTGTTGATTATGCTGTGCTGAATTATCCTGGATTCACAATTCCTGCAAGAGGAGCACATGGGATGGGGGAGATGAGAATTTAATGTGGCAGAATTATCCACACAATCACACATAATCCTTTTTAAAGGTCCCCAGCAGAATTTGATGGCATAGTGGTTCACAGCAGTGCCATCAGATTCCAGTTAGATCTGTAAATTAACAAAGCAATGGGATCTGGGGGTGTATTTAACTTGCAATGGACACCCCCATTGATTCACATATGGCAGTGTGAGATGCGTGTGTTGGGAATGTGATCCATTAAGACAAGTGATTATACACTCATGTGTTGCGTTTAGAGGTGATTTGTCCAATGCAATCCTTTGAAGACATGACCAGTCCAGATTTTTGTGATCACTCATTCCATCTCAGGTGAACAAATTAGCTGCTGTCTGCAGATCCAGCTTATGATGGTGAGTCTCAGACAAGACAAACGGTGCAGAGCTTGCAGTGTGTATGTATGTATTTAAGGCAATCATTTTTTGCATAATGTATTTAGGGAATATAATGTTTCTAATCTTGCATATATGAAAAGGGGCAATACATTTGTCTTTATCTAGACAGATTCCAAAGCGTCATGGCAATCTGTCACAGATAATTGTGTTTCATTTTGTGTAAAAGTAGAAACGAATCAAATCTATCTATATACAGGCATACCCCACTTTAAGTACACAATGGGACCAGGGCATGTATGTAAAACGAAAATGTACTTAAAGTGAAGCAATCCCTTTTTTCTTTTCTCAATGCATGTAAATACAACAGCTCCATAGGAAATTTTGGCCACCTTGACATGGCCTTGCTCCCAAACCATGTGATAAGGACACCAAGCTTGGGGAGCATGTTAAGGGGATCCAGGGCTATGACATGATAGATTACCTAGGCAAGCTGGCCGGCCACAAAAAGGATATGTTGTAGTCCTGTTTTTTATCCCTGTCTCTTATGGTTTGGGAGCAGTGTCATGCCAAGCTGAACAAGCTGTGTCCTTACTCGCGAGTGTATGTAAAGTGAGTGTACTTAAAGCGGGGTATGCCTATCTATATCTATATCTATATAGAAAGCTCCTAGATGTGAACCTGTTCCCTACTAATTATAATATATATATATATATATATATATATATATATATATATATATATATATACATATTATATACAATATATATATATACACACATATTATATACAATATATATATATATATATACATATTATATACAATATATATATATGTATATATATAGTAGGGAACAGGTTCACATCTAGGAACTTTCTATAACAGGAAGCTTCTATCTCACGTCTAATAGTCAGAAAGTGCATGCGCATATCAGTAGACCAAAAGTTACTTGCACACCCGCTAGATAAGCGACACCCCCCAGCCCCCAGCTCGCACATTCACCCCCCTCCTTACCTTACAGATAAATGCCACAATTTCCGCGGTAAACAGAGCTGGAGCCATAATGCACGGACTTGCGGGAGGACCTGTACAGTTTCCGGAAACGTGTGCACACACAAATAGTTTAGTTTCCGGTTGCATTTACAAATGTGATAACGCTGTTTTTTATGTTAGCGAATTCGCCAAAAATAGTCACCTTACACAACCATTAAGCATATCTAACATAACAAAAAAAAAAAAAAAAACATACATTTGTGGACACAAGAAAACTTTATTTATACACATGAAGACATTTAGAAAAAACATTTGAAACATGCTGTTTATTACAAAGAGGATACACAGCTCAAACATTTCTCATGACATATTTTTGGCACAGTCTCCACAGTATCCCATTGAAGCCACAGAATTGTATTTTTTTTTAACAAAAACAACCTTTGTACAACATTTATACCATATACATCGACAAAGAGCCCATAATCTTCAGATACATGTGCAGATTGACAGAACAATACACAATTATGTTAACACCAATAAATACTTACAGAGAGTCAAGTGGGCTAGGTGTCTTTGGACATAACAGACAACACAGCCAAATCCCACCTCCATAAATAACAAAGGCCCCCAAATTTTAACCATAAAGCATGTGACACACAATATATTGGACCTCTTGCCAGGCCAAATCTTTGCTCCTGTCTGAGTGATCTATATATAATCAAGGGAAACACACACCCAGTAATGGTAACTCCCAGGCAAACATTTAACTGTGTGTGTCCTGTGTGTTTTGGAGCATGCTCAGTTGCAAAAAAAAGGGAAATAGAAATGAGGAGAGAGACCTAAACAACCCAAATACATGTATGTATGTATGGGTGTATATATGTGAATTGAGAAAATTCTCTCTTCAAGTTTGCTAGTCATTATTTAGAATGTTTAGATACAGGAATACATACATATATATACAATTACATGAGAGAGAGCGAAATATATATTTAGGGAAACAATTGAAACACACCTTTTTGGATTTGGGAGTTGAGATTGTGAAGATTGAACAGATATGTAAGCCAACAATCTGACTCATCACTCATGAACATCCATAATCTTGGCGTGGCAATTATATCAGGCTTTCTTATGGGCGTTTTTGCTGGCGTTTTCCCAGGCGTTTTGACATGCATTTTTTGGGCAGGCATTTTTATATGAAATAACCTAAAAAAGCCCCCAAAACAGACCACAACACCTACATGTGAACGTAGCCCATTTGGGGGCGTTTGGGGGGGATTTGTACAGCTCGAGGATCAACTGCCAAAACAGCCAAAAAGTCCAATCCTATTCAGTTCAATGGCCCCTGTTCCCATGTGAGCATTTTGATGGCATGTGGAAAACACCCAACGCTCACAAGAGGACATGAGCTTCTTTAATGCCAGTAAGGACTGAGAAATAGCACAATCATTAGGGAGTCTGCCTTCCTGCTGTAGGTTTGTAAGTTTGAATCCAGAAGGAGCCCTCTGTATGGGCAACACTTGGAGGTCTCCAAACCTCCAAATGTTAACATCAATAATTTTGCTCATGTTTGAAAAAGGCATGTGTATCAGCAAACTTTTAATCTAAAGACATTAACTAAATACAAAAGATGCCACATAAAGTCAATATGTAGCAATATTGTGAGCTAAAGCTATATTTGTTTGTTGGGCATACTTTGCTCATTAGCCAAGTATGGGAATATATATATACCTTCAGTTAAATGTGTAGTCAAATGCTAACACTTGGCCATACCCATATGGAAGAAAATGTTGTATTTGCAATATATTTAGAAAAACATTCTATTGAAACACATAGAATATTGGCAAAATTGTGACATTTCCTTTATATTTGTGAAATGCTAATAATCTTTATTTGAAATATGTTTTACATCTATTTTTGTTCTATCTGACTACCCGTTCCCCAATGAAATATTTTGTGGGATAATTTAGATAATGTGGAGGTTCTATATAAACACTGTAGATTTCACTGTTAGCAGGAAAGGTGTATGGAACGTGATAGTTTACTAAGGGATCCCTTGTTAGAAGTGTGCATGTTTTTCTAATCCGCCGGTTTTTTCCATTTTATATGGGCGAGACAGCGGATTTTTAGTACGTATTCAAAAAAGAGATTGCCCAAATTCACGCTAGCGGAATTTTTTGAGCCTAGTTGGCGTTGCGCATGCGCACATTCGCGCGCTAGCAGCTCGGGGCTTGAGGAGCTTTTTTTACTTTCTACACTTTTGCAGATATCTCTCTTTCTAAGTCAGTTTTTGACATTTTTTAAAAGCTAGTCATCTCCAAATTCTTCTCCACACCTTCCACAGTGATTTGGGATTTTTGGGGGTACAGGGGAAAATGTGGCAAAACATTAGTCGAGCTTTTAGCTGACGTGCTTTTAAGTCACGCTCTGACCTTGTAGCATCTTCATGAATCTCACACTAGGCGTTATTGGCCGCCCGCCGTTCTTTGAATACCAATTTCAGACGGAAAAATTCGCCGGTTCGCAAAAATCCCGGCGTTAGCCAAATCGCCGTACTATGAATCAGGCCCTATATGTTATTTTTGATATTTTACATTTTATGAATTTATTCACTTTTTATAACTTGCTATGAATTTTGGAGACATTGTCTAATATTTATTTATTTATAAGTGAATTAGCACAGTATATTTTAAGCAGCGCTGCAACCACCAACTAACATTCCTGTCTTTGTGTTTAAAGCATCTCCAACATTCTCACCGGAACCCGGGTCTGGTCCTTGTTCGCCACGGGCAGAGGGGGAGAATGTGGGGTTGACCACCTCCCCTGAACCACACTGTAAGTACCTTGAATGTGACTCTCACATGTATTGCATGTGCTAGGGTGATGTGTATCTGGGCTAATCTAAGTTGTTGGCAAATTAAGTGCAGTTTAGCTACATGTGACAGGAAGGTTAATTTAGATTTGGACATGGATGTTTGGGAAGGTCAAGGATGGCGAATATAACATGAGTGTCTATGTAAGGATGGCCATTTTTGGATTTGGTGAGCTTCTAAGACAGAACAATATTTGCAAGGTCATTTTGCACAACACTGTCAGCGTGGAAACACTATTGCTTGTCTTTGTTTGGAAGGTGGCATTAGGGAGCATTACTGGACATTTTAGTGTTTCTTTTCTTTCTGAAGTCAGCTTCCTCCAATTTATTTGTTTTTTCTCTACCAAGGACATGCCGTTCTTTGGACTTCTAATTTCTTTCTGGACATGTTAATTTAATCTTGTCCTGATTTTTGACACAGTTAAAATGTGTGGTGCTTGGCTTGAACATTGTGTGTGTTTACCAACATGTAAAAAATGCTCAAGCCCCCGGGAATGTCACAAATTGGAGTTCACATTTTGTGCTTTTGTTTTAACAGCTTCTCCTGACCAAAGGGCATCGGCCTCTGTGGGCCCAAGCCAAATGTTTCAGCGTAAGTAATGTGTGCTTTTGCTGTAATGTGTCTACTTTGTTAGGTTAGAAATGCTACATGTGTATGGCCCAGACCAGGCTTCAAGTATTCAGGTTGTTTAGGTGAATGCATTCTGCCCATTAAGATTCCAGGTCTTTGGTGGGCATCTGACCCCTTATACTTACCAGGGCCGTTTCTTACTGCACAAGTTTAGCAGGAGACACTTGTCTGGTCCTGACTCCCCCCTCCTTGTTAGCTGAGATGACAGCAGGCCAAGATTGCCTCCAGATGCCATCAGTACAAATCATTGAGACTATCTGAAGAGAGGGGGGCCAGGCTGGCTCACAGCCTAGTGCCTGAACAGACACAGGGCGCTTGGCTTCATCTCAGGTGAGTCCATAGTAAGCTGCCTGCTGTGGGGGAAATCAACAGGAGGGAGGTGCGTAGAAGGACCATGTGAAGAGGAAGATCAGGCCTGCTCTTGTCAAAACCACTAAACAGGCAAGAGTGGGTAAGTATAAGCGGTTTTTTGGTTGCCCAGCCATCAAAAAAGGAGCTGTTCCCAACACTTTGAACAAGCAGGGCTGAGGCTGAAACAATATCTGAGAAACACCCTATCCGCACAAAACCATGGAGTACGTATCTTGAACGCTACAAGCTTCACCCAGAAGCATGAAGCTTGCAGGGTAGAAATCAGCCTTACCACTGTAACATTTCTAAAAGCACACTTTCAGGGGAGTGTGGAGGGGGAAGGAGTGGGTGTTAGAGTTTTTTCCTGACTGTCTAACCTCCATTTAGTGTGAGTACATTCTTTGATCAACTTTTTACTCTCTTTTAACACCGTTTTAACTGGTTCTTCGGGGGATCGGGATCAATCCCTGGTACCATGCCATCCGTCTTCCAAGGGGTGAGTCTCTACAATGTGTCTGTTTCGATCTATAGACAGTAAGAGTGAGAGAGAACTCAATCCTAAATTCTGATGGTGAGAGAGAGAGATGTGTGTACATGTATCCTGGGAAGCAATTGAACACAACACCTTACATTCTTCAAAATGTTTGGTTGTGTTAACTTGGAAAGTCTTTTACATTGCTTTGATGGAACAGCTACTAACATTCCAAACCATGTTGTGGAACCTTTCAAACCCTTTGCCCTGCAATTTTTGGATTAAAGTTTAGGGCCTCTTCAAGCTGTATCACCTAGAATGTATCTGGTAACAACAACAAAGTGCTTCCTTCACTGTAATCTCTAACATCTTCAGGCTTCAATGCTAAGAGATGAAAGACCACACCTAAGCTTACTAGGAGCTAGGCCTCCTCCCTTCCCAAAGGTGGGATTACTCAAACTATCAGGACAATAGGGAAGCTCTGGTCCTGTGTGTATGCAATTGGATACCATTCCCAAACAAGCTATATCCCAAGAGGTTGAAGTGAAAAATATCTTCTGGTTGACCATGCAATTCTCCTTACAAATGTCCAAAACCTGATTGTGTATTAAGCTTTTGAGTGTAATTATGTAGACCAGCAATATACCATATTTGCTCATGAATGCCAATAAAAGCCTGACAACCTACTCCAATGCATATTTGTTGATGCACATTATATTACAATCCTTGTTTTAATCAATTGGCCTCAAGGTAATTATCCTGTCTTTTTCTACACAGGGCATAGCCAGATGACCATGGAGGTCACCATGCGATACCTCCAATGGTGTGGCACGAGGCTAGCCCCCTTGGAGCGGAGGTTTGGGATTGATCCCGGCCCCGAAGATGCTTTTATTCGGGAGCATACCCATTTTTTATTTTTTATTTTGGTTTTTAGATTGTTTTTGTTTTACAAACAAATGTTTATATTTTGAAAGTTGAATTTTAAAACTTTTCTACCTAAAAAAAGTTTATAATAAAAATGTATACTTTACCAAAACGTGAGTTTGTGTGTTTTCCAACATTATAATAAAGTAAACAAATAAAACACACTACAGATTCAGAGTGGTTTGGTATGTAATTATTTGCATGTTGCCTTTGGTTTCTGTTCTCTATGAGAACTGAATTCTGTGTAAATTAAAAGGTACACCTTTTAGTATTTCATTCAGGGAAGATTGAGTTTAGCAATTAGGAATGTAACCATATGTTTGGAGATAGAGAAGCACGTGTGTAGAAAGGCGTACACTAACCAGGGCGCTTGTCCAACATCACTCACAAAATACCAGAGATCAAACACAAATAAATCAATCGGAAACTACATTTATTAAATCACAAAATACAAATGTAAAATAAATATACATTCCTCCCCTCAAATTAAAAAACAGAGGCCCCACAATTTGGCCAATGTTAAAATAAATAGATAAATTGTAAAAAATATAATAAACATAAATTAAAATATAAGAAAATAAAAATTAAGGCAGGTGCGGAGGAACCCTGACGCCCTATCTGCAATAGAATCTGCTGCAGTATATTCATAATTTGCAGGTTTTGCTGGTGCTCTTGTGGCTGCTGCGGCGGCTGCTGCTGGTGTTGTGGCTGCTCATGTGGTGGCTGCTGCTGGTGTTGTGGCTGCTGCGGCGGCTGCTGCAGGTGTTGTGACTGCTGCTGCTGCACCCAGGGTTTTTTTTGCTGCTGCTGGGGGTGCAAGGGGTGTGAAGATGATGTGTGGAGAGGTGTGAGGGATCGTTTGGAGGGGCGGGCGGGTATGTAGGGATGTGTTGGGTAAGAAGGGTGACGGCCTGGTGAGGAGTGAAGAGAGGAAGGTGTGGAGGAAATGGAGCTGGTTGTAAGGGGTAGTGTGAAACCCAAATTGAAATTGGGGGTGAAGGAGGCATGCTGATTGAGGGGTGTCAAATTTGGAAAGGACTGTGAAGTGCTGGGAGTGGCTAGAGGAGAAATTGTCCCCTCCCAAGCTGCCTGCCCAGTGGCCAACACTGGCATTACCCTCCCCGGTACCCCACCGGGGTATTACCGTACCCCAGTGGGATTAGTGTAATTTGACTCAATCAGACAGTGAAAATAGTATTAATGAAACAAACATTAATTTGTAAGAAAGCGTAGTGATATATACCCAGGTATTGAAATGTTCTAAATGATTTAAAATATGTGTGACATGCATATGGTGCCACTATTGAGGGGACTAGTGTGTTATATAAGGGTATAGATAAAATATATCAGGTGAGGGTATTTTATAAAAAGGCCAAAGTAGAGACTATAAAATATGTTAAAAAACTGGTTAAAAATCAGAGATAAAACAGTGGAGGTCTATGCCCAAGTTGAGTCATCCAGGCTGGAGTGACTCAAGTTGGTAAATCCATTTTGTCTCATTTTGTGATATCTTTCTTGTTTTGTTTTCTCCTCGCCAGTTTTCTTTGATTGTATCAATTCCATAGAATACCAGACCCTTTGGGTTGCGATTGTGTACATCTTTAACCACTTTACCACTAGAGGATTTTGCTGTCTTACGTCTGGGCCACTTTTTGCGATTCGGCGCTATGTGACTTTAACTGACAATTGCGCGGTCGTGCGACGCCATACCCAAACAAAATTTACGTCCTTTTTTTCCCACAAAGAGAGCTTTCTTTTGGTGGTATTTTATCACCTGTGCGATTTTTACTTTTTGCGCTATAAACAAAAAAAGAGAGTAAATTTTGAAAAAACAACAATATTTTTCACATTTTTTATATGAAATTCCCCCCCAAAAAAATGTAAAAATCAAATTTTTTTAATTTTTGGTCAATTTGTTTTCTGCTACCTATGTTTGGTAAAAAAAATTCACAATAAGCGTATTTTGATTGGTTTGCGCAAAAGTTATTGCGTTTACTAACTAAGGGAAAGATTTCTGTCATTTTTGGTGTTTTTTTTTTTAACGAGTAATGGCGGCGATCTGCGATTTTTTTTTGCGGGACTGCGACATTGCGGCGGACAGATCGGACCCTTGACTGACATTTTTGACACTTTTGGGGGTACCAGTGACATTACTGCAGTAATCAGTGCTATATATATATGCACTGTTACTGTAAAAATGACACTGGCAGGGAAGGGGTTAATTTTATTGGAGAGGGAGGGGTTAATGTATGCCTGGTGCTCAGGGGAGGGCTGGCAGCCTTAGGCCTGGAGGGCAAGTCTAGTCAAGTGGCCCGTTAAACCACTGAATCAGCTCTCCATCCATGCCCACCTGGTTTTATATTGGGTATTGATGTTATGAAGCAAGACAAATATGACATGGCATGACCCCGATCTTGTTAACCACTTAAGCCCCGGAAGATTTTACACCCATTCCGACCAGGGGGTATTTTACGACTCGGCACTGTGTGACTTTAACTGACAATTGTGCGGTCATGCAATGTGGTACCCAAACGAAATTTACGTCCTTTTTTTCCCACAAACAGAGCTTTCTTTTGGTGGTATTTGATCACCTCTGCGCTTTTTATTTTTTGCGATATTAATAAAAAAAGAGCGAAAATTTTGCAAAAAAATGACATTTTCAACTTTGTCTTTTAAAAAATATCCAATATACTCAATTTATGTATTTTTTTTGGCCAAAATATATTTAGCTACATGTCTTTGACAAAAAAAAATTCAATGAGCGTATTTTTATTGGTTTGCGCAAAAGTTATAGCGTCTACAAACTATGGTGTAAATACTGAAATTTACGCAGCTTTAATTTTTGACTGCCTATCTCATTTCATGAAGTGCTAAAATGGCAGGGCAGTACAAAACCCCCCCCAAACTACCACTTTTTGGAAAGTAGACATCCTAAGGAATGTTCTGAGAGGCATGTTGAGCTCATTGAATATTTCATTTTTTTGTCACAGGTGTTTTTTTTTACACAAAGTTGTCATTGAAATGATATATTGCTCACACATGCCATGGGTATATGTGTAATTACACCCCAAAATATATTCTGCTGCTTCTCCTGAGTACAGGGATACCACATATGTGGGACTTTTTGGGAGCCTAGCTGTGTACGGGACCACAAAAACAAATCCCCACCATCAGAATTTCAAAGGGCGTACATTTTTCATTGCATTTTCTCACTACCTCTAACGGTTTAGGAGGCCCTGAAATGTCAAGATACCACAAAACCCCCCCAAATGACCCCATTTTGGAAAGTAGACACCCCAAGCTGTTTGCTGAGAGGCATGGTGAGTCCATGGAATATTTTATATTTTACCACAAGTTTTGGGAATATTACTATTTTTTTTTTTAATTTTTTTTTTTTTACACAACGTTGTCACTAAAAGATAAAATTCTCACACATGACATGGGTATATGTGGAATGACACCCCAAAATACATTCTGCCACTTCTCCTGAGTATGGGGATGCCCCATGTGTGAGACTTTTTGGGAGCCTAGCTGTGTACAGGACCGCGAAAATCGATCACCATCTTCAGGTTTTCTAATGGCGTAAATTGTGCATGTCACCTCTGCACTACCTGTCACAGTTTCGGAGGCCCTAAAATTCCAAGATAGCACAAACCCCCCCCAAATGACCCCATTTTGGAAAGTAGACACCCCAAGCTATTTGCTGAGAGGCATGGTGAGTCCATGGAATATTTTATATTCTGCCACAAGTTCCGGGAAATACATATATATATATATATATATATATATATTTTTTTTTTTTTTTTCACAAAGTTGTCAGTAAATGAAATATTGCTCACACATGCCATGGGTATATGTGAAATGACACCCCAAAATACATTCTGCTGCTTCTCCTGAGTACAGGGATACCCCATGTGTGAGACTTTTTTGCAGTCTAGCCGAGTACAGGTCCCCGAAAACCAGTCCCCGCTTTCAGGCTTTCCAAGGGCGTAAATTGTTGATTTCACTCCTGACTACCTATCACAGTTTCGGAGGCCCTAAAATTCCAAGATAGCACAAAACCCCCCCAAATGACCCCATTTTGGAAAGTAGACACCCCAAGCTATTTGCTGAGAGGCATGGTGAGTCCATGGAATATTTTATATTTTGCCACAAGTTCCGGGAAATATATATATATATATATATATATATATATATATATATATATTTTTTTTTTTTTCACAAAGTTGTCAGTAAATGAAATATTGCTCACACATGCCATGGGTATATGTGAAATGACACCCCAAAATACATTCTGCTGCTTCTCCTGAGTACAGGGATACCCCATGTGTGAGACTTTTTTGCAGTCTAGCCGAGTACAGGTCCCCGAAAACCAGTCCCCGCTTTCAGGCTTTCCAAGGGTGTAAATTGTTGATTTCACTCCTGACTACCTATCACAGTTTCGGAGGCCCTAAAATTCCAAGATAGCACAAAACCCCCCCAAATGACCCTATTTTGGAAAGTAGACACCCCAAGCTATTTGCTGAGAGGCATGGTGAGTCCATGGAATATTTTATATTTTGCCACAAGTTCCGGGAAATATATATATATATATATTTTTTTTTTACACAAAGTTGTCAGTAAATGATATATTGCTCACACATGCCATGGGTATATGTGAACTGACACCCCAAAATACATTCTGCTGCTTCTCCTGAGTATAGGGATACCCCATGTGTGAGACTTTTTTGCAGTCTAGCCGAGTACAGGACCCCGAAAACCAATCATCGCCTTCAGGCTTTCCAAGGGCGTAAATTGTTGATTTCACTCCTGACTACCTATCACAGTTTTGGAGGCCATGAAATGCCAAGACAGCACAACCCCCCCCCAAATGACCCCTTTTCGGAAAGTAGACACCCTGAGCTATTTGCAGAGAGGCATGTTGAGTGTTTTGCAGATCTCACTTTTTGTCACAAAGTTTTGGAAATTGAAAAAAGAGGAAAAAAAATGCATTTTCCTGTTTTTTCTTCATTTTCCAAAAAAAATGAGAGCTGCAAAATACTCACCATGCCTCTCAGCAAATAGATTGGAGTGTCTACTTTGCAAAATGGGGTCATTTGGGGGGGGTTTGTGCAATCTTGGCTTTTTATGGACTTCAAAAGTGTGATAGGTAGTAAGGAGTGAGATCAACAATTTACGCCCTTAGAAAGCCTAAAGGTGCGCATTGGTTTTCCGGGTCCTGTACGCGGCTAGACTGGCAAAAAGTCTCACACATGGGGTATCATTGTACTCAGGAGAAGCAGCAGAATGTATTTTGGGGTGTCATTTCACATATACCCATGGCCTGTGTGAGCAATATATCATTTACTGACAACTTTGTGTAAAAAAATAAAAAAAAATAAAAAAAATTTTTTTCCCCGAAACTTGTGGCAAAATATAAACTATTCCATGGACTCACCATACTTCTCAGCCAGTAGCTTGGAGTGTCTACTTTGCAAAATGGGGTCATTTGGGGGGGTTTTGTGCCATCTTGAAATTTCAGGGCCTCTGAAACTGTGACAGGTAGTCAGGGGTAAAATCAGCAATTTACGCCATTAGAAAACCTGAAGATGTGGATTGGTTTTCGGGGGCGCGTACACAGCTAGGCTCCCAAAAAGTCTCACACATGTGGTATCCCTGTACTCAGGAGAAGCAAAAGAATGTATTTTGGGGTGTCATTTCACATATTCCCATGGCATGCATGAGCAATATATCATTTAGTGACAACTTTCTGTAAAAAAACAACAAAAAAAAAAAAAATAATAATTTTCCCGAAACTTGTGGCAAAATATAAAATACTCCATGGACTCACCATGCCTCTCAGAAAAAAGCTTTGGGTGTCTACTTTTCAAAAAGGGGTCATTAGGGGGGTGTTTGAACAGTCCCGGCATTTTATGCTCAATCTTATCCACACATCACCCACTCTTCTAACCACTTGAAAACCAAGCCTTTTCTGTGCCTTTTTGTTTACATGAAAAAATATTTTTTTTTTACTAGAAAATTACTTTGAACCCCCAAACATTATATATTTTTTTAAAGCAGAGGCCCTATAGAATAAAATGGTGGATGTTGCAAATTTTTTTGTCACACGGTATTTGCGCACAGATTTTCCAAACGCAATTTTTGCGAAAAAAATACATTTTTTTAATTTATTGCACAAATACACTATATAATTCAAATTTTTTTGGTAAAATTTAAAAGATGATCTTATGCCGAGTTCATAGACACCTAACATGACATGCTTTAAAAATTGCGCATGCCTGCGCAGCGGCAAAAACATATGTACCAGTGTTGCCAACCGCCCGTAGATTTACGGGGAGCCCGTAAAAACAGGGCGCTTTTCTCCTGCCCGTAAATGCCCGTAGCAGGAGAAAAGTGCCCGTAAGTCTAAAACGGCGGTGGCAAGATCAGAACTGCGCATGCGCGGCATGCAGTTCCGGAGATCCGACCCCGAGGCAAGTGTTTTCTCCTCTCGCAGAGACATTGCAGACTCGCACTGGAGTGCCACGGCCGCCTGCGTCCGCCCCTGCCTCCGCCCCCGACTCTGCCCCCCGCCGTCATTTAAGTTTTCCCGGTGTCTTAATGGAAGTCTCGTACTCGCGGCGGCCGCATGGCGGAAGTGACGTCTAAAGTTGAACCAATCGGCAGTACAGGCGCCAGTGACAGTGTGGAGTGGAGTCTGAACTGTCTGTCACTGTGGAGTATTAGAAGTCGAGGAGGATGCTGGACGGATGGTGGTGTGGTGGTCGGTGGAGTGGACAGAGCAACAGATTGTGTGACAGACAGGAGAGGCAGCCGCAGTCTGCAGAGCACACAGAAAAACAGAGGACTGTCTGGTGAGTGGGGCTCCGAGCCTCCAACACTCAGCTAGCAGGCAGCTCAGACTGGAGTAGAGAGGGGGCAGAGGACATCAGTGTCCTGCTCCTGTGCCCCCTTCACCTCTCCACAGGCAGTGTCACAGCCTCACTCTGCAGTAATGTCACTGATATGGCTATGGAGAGGTGAAAGGGACTTAGGAGGAGGACACTGATGTGGGGAGCTAATATGAAGGGGGACAGAGGAAGAAACTGCTGTGAGGGGGTGAGGAGGGCACTTCCATGTCCACCCAGGCTCTGACCACCCCCTTTGCCATGACTGCAGTCTCTGACCACCCCCTGTACCATGACCGCAGTCTCTGACCACCCCCTGTACCATGTCCGCAGGCTCTGACCACCCCCTGTACCATGTCCGCAGGCTCTGACCACTCCCCGTACCATGTCCGCAGTCTCTGACCACTCCCTGTACCATGTCCGCAGTCTCTGACCACTCCCTGTAACATTTCCGCAGTCTCTGACCACTCCCTGTACCATGTCCGCAGTCTCTGACCACTCCCTGTACCATGTCCGCAGTCTCTGACCACTCCCTGTACCATGTCCGCAGTCTCTGAGCACCCCCTGTACCATGTCCGCAGTCTCTGACCACCTCCTGCTCCATATCCGCAGTCTCTGACCACCTCCTGCTCCATGTCCGCAGTCTCTGAGCACCTCCTGTTCCATGTCCGCAGTCTCTGAGCACCTCCTGTTTCATGTTCGCAGTCTCTGACCACCTCCTGCTCCATGTCCGCAGTCTCTGACCACCTTCTGTTCCATGTTCGCAGTCTCGAACCATCTTTTCTTTTATCATGTCTGCAGTCTCTGCAGGGGAGTCTGGAGAGGAGTCAAGAGTGAGAGCGCTGCCGGGATGGGGGTCACGGGAGAAGTTAGATGTGTGGGGCCTGCGGAGTGGAGACCAGAGCCGTCTGACTGAGCCCTGCACAGTGCACCTGAGGGGAGGTCAGTGACAGCGCCGCTAGACCAGTCTGATGGGGGGGTCACTGATGTAAGGGGGACAGAATACAATAATGTAAGTGGGCACTGACTTTTGTTTAACTTAAACGCATTGCTAATAGCACTATCTACATGTTTATAGTTTAATTATTCATATTTGCACGGTGTAGCACTGAAAACGGCTATTTTATGTACATTTTTGCAGTGCCAGTAAAAAATTGGTGCCGTCCGTGAATTTTTGGCGTTCTGCCACTAAATTTCACTCCGGGGGGTTGGCAACACTGATATGTACATTTTTAAAAACCTTTAAAAGTCTCTACAGGTTACCACTTTAGACTTACAGTGGAGGTCTACTGCAAGAATTACTGCACTCGATCTGGCGATCGCGGCGATACCTCACATGCATGCTGCAATTGTGGTTTACATATGACACTAGACCACCGCTTGCGTGCGCCATTGCGCGCAAGCACCGGGGGTAAGGGGGGGGCTCAATTTTTTTTTTTTCTTTTTTCTTTTGCTTTTTTATGTTATTTTGACACCTTTCCTTTAATTTTTTTTTTTTTTTTTAATCATTTTTATTGTTATCATAGTGAATTTAAATATCCCCTATGATAGCAATCTGTGGTGACAGGTACTCTTTTTTAAAAAAATTGGGGTCTTTTAGACTCTAGATCTCTCCTCTGACCTTAACGCATCTGACCACACCAAAATTGGTGTGATAAAATACTTTCCAAATTTCCCAATGGCCCTGTTTATTTCTGGCGAAACAGAAGTCATAAAATGCTCGTAGCCTCCGGCATCTTAGGCCATAGAGATGATTGGAGCCATTCTCATCTCCAATTAGCTCTATGGTTAGATAATTGAACCACCGGCTGCACTCTCGGGTTAACCGGTGGGACAGGAGAGCCAGAGAAAAACCACGGAAGGCTGCGGAAGGCGGCGGTGGGGGGGCCCTCCCACTGCATGTAAAAGCAGTCTAGCGGCCAATTACCTGCTAGAATTGCTTTTACATGTAAGCCGACCGCTGGCTGTAAAAAACAATACCAAGATGATGCCTAAATCTGCAGGTATCATCCTGGTATAACCACTCAAAGTCCAGCAACGTACCAGTACATTGCTGGTCCTTGTTTGGCATATCGTTTTTTTTTTTTTTCATGCAGCCTGTGGGCTGAACGGAAAAAAAGAGAACCTATCAGAAATCAGCACAGGAATAATGCGTAGTATTACTCATCATTAACCGCCCAAACAACCACCCACTGAATTTAATGATGGGTATACACGACACTATCCACGTATACCAAAATAGGATTTTAACTGCAGTGCTGAAATCAGAAAATCACCATAGCTGCTATCAGCAAAGGTATCCATATATGCTGAGCGCAAACACTGTTTGTGTCAGAATATATAAAATCAATGCGTGGTAGCCGACGAGTACCTGCAAGAGAAACAGGTCACAAAAGAATGAAAAAACAAACAAAGGACATTGAAAAAAGTATAGTAGGAAGGAGTAGAAGGACATATAAAATGACTGACAACAACAGTTTTTGGATCTTCATCATTAACCGCCCAAACAACCACCCACTGAATTTAATGATGGGTATACACGGCGCTATCCATGTATACCAAAATAGGATTTTAACTGCAGTGCTGAAATCAGAAAATCACCACAGCTGCTATCAGCAAAGGTATCCATATATGCTGAGCGCAAACACTGTTTGTGTCAGAATATATAAAATCAATGCGTGGTAGCCGACGAGTACCTGCAAGAGAAACAGGTCACAAAAGAATGAAAAAACAAACAAAGGACATTGAAAAAAGTATAGTAGGAAGGAGTAGAAGGACATATAAAATGACTGACAACAACAGTTTTTGGATCTTCATCATTAACCGCCCAAACAACCACCCACTGAATTTAATGATGGGTATACACGGCGCTATCCATGTATACCAAAATAGGATTTTAACTGCAGTGCTGAAATCAGAAAATCACCACAGCTGCTATCAGCAAAGGTATCCATATATGCTGAGCGCAAACGCTGTTTGTGTCAGAATATATAAAATCAATGCGTGGTAGCCGACGAGTACCTGCAAGAGAAACAGGTCACAAAAGAATGAAAAAACAAACAAAGGACATTGAAAAAAGTATAGTAGGAAGGAGTAGAAGGACATATAAAATTACTGACACCACAACAGTTTTTGGATCCTTTTATTTTTCTTTCTAACTGTTCCTTTATTTCTTGATTTGGGGGGGACTGCGATCTTCTGCGATCTTCTCTTCCAGCTTGGGTCTCTCAAAATGTCAATGGACATCCAACATCCTTCGAGACCCTGTGTTTATGTGCCCTACACTGTGTCGTGCTGTACCCTACGCTAATAATCCACTAGTGTATGGTAGCGCTCGAAACATTCCCCGATGCAGAGACCAGGTTGGTCAGGACATTTTGGACAATAATAGCGGGTGTCACGCCTAAATCCGCGCTTGCTACAGACACGACATCTTCTTTGGGGCCATCTTTGGGTAGGGGTACTCGGGAGGACATGTGAAAAATGCCTCTAATGCAGCCGGCTCACTGCATCTGGAAGGGGAAGTTGGGCAGGCATGCCTCCTGGGTACAGGTAGGCAAGGATGATCTCTTCCTGGAATTCCCGGAAAGATCCAGTTCGTCCTGACGCCCTGTATAGGACAAAGGCGTTCAGCATAGCCAATTGGTATAGGTAAACAGACACTTTTTTGTACCAGCGTCTGGCTTTACGGGCAACTAAATACGGCGCCAAAAGCTGGTCGTTAAGGTCCACCCCTCCCATATTAAGGTTATATTCGTGGACACAGAGGGGTTTCTCCATAACGCCAGTTCAGTTGCCGTAGGAATTTGGATCGTCGTGTCTGGGTGAAGGGAGGACAGAACATAAACGTTCCGTGTATCCTTCCACTTCACCGCAAGCAATTTGTCCGTTTTCAAGCAGGCTCTCGCCCCCCGACTAAGACGGGAATCTACAAGCCGTTGGGGGAAGCCCCGGCGATTAGGTCGCACGGTGCCACATGCGCCAATTTGTAAATCGAGAAGGTGACTAAATAGTGGCACGCTTGTGTAAAAGTTGTCCACGTACAAATGGTACCCCTTTCCGGATAAGGGTGACACCAAGTCCCAAACGATCTTACCGCTGCTCCCTATGTAGTCTGGGCAGTTGGGGGGCTCCACACAGCTATCTTTTCCCTTATAGACCCGGAAACTAACTGTATAGCCTGTGGCCCTGTCACACAATTTATACAGTTTGACCCCGTACTTGGCACGCTTGCTGGGGAGGTACTGTTTCATAGCAAGGCGGCCAGTAAATTTAATCAGGGACTCAGACAACTTGTTCGGGGGTAAACAAGGCTGCAAACCGCTGATTGAAGTGGTCTATGAGGGGCCGAATTTTGTGGAGCCAATCGTATGCAGGGTCTCCCTGAGGACGACAGATTTCATTGTCGCTGAAATGCATAAATCACAGAATTTGCTCGTATCTCGTCCTGGACATAGAGGCAGAGTACATGCGCATATGGTGAATTGGGCTAGTGGACCAATATAGCCGCAATTCACTCTGTTTAGTTATGCCCATGTGGAGGGAAAGGCCCAGAAAGATCTTAAATTTGGAAACCGTTATAGGTTTCCAGCCGAATTGTCTGGCAAGGTGTGAATTTGGGTTGGCGGCGATGAACTGTTGTGCATATATATTTGATTGATCCACAATAGATCTGTAAAGATCTTCCGTGAAGAACAGCTCAAAAAAGTTCAGGGGCGTAAAACCAGCTGTCTCCACGTGGATTCCAGGTTGGGCGGTGAATGGGGGAAGTACTGGCGCTGTAGTATCAGTGGGTTGCCAATTAGGAAATGCCAGCGCATCAGGGAGGGCACTATGGGCTCTACGGGCCTGTCTTCGAATACGCGGTGGCTGCGGGCCACTACTTGTGCTAGCCACCGCACCAGCTTCAACTACACTTAGGGGACTCGCCACGTCACCAGGTCTTACTGCAGTGCTGGTTGTACTAGGCCGCTGGCGCTTGCCAGGTCGCCAGAAGGATGAGCGGCACTAGTACCCACACTCTGCTCCATACGAGCACCCTGCGATTCCTGCATCTCAACAACTTCAGAATGGGGTCGGGTACGCCTGGGTCTAACAGGGACCCATCTGTCGTCGGAGCTATCTGTCAGGGAGCCGCTGCCGTCATCAGGTTCATATACTGACACTAATTCGGTCATTGTAGCTTCCCCTTCGCTATCAGATGACTCGGTCAGCATATAACTGATAAGCTTTTCATCCCTGTACGAACGTTTGGTCATTTTGGTAACTAAATTTACCCGTACAGTGATGCGACTCACAGGTAATAAAAGCACCTGGTTGTCGAAGATTATTTCAAGCGCTACAAAAAAAAACTGCTAATGCTAGCAGGGATCAGGCCTGACTCTGCTAACACAGCGGTTTTGTGTCTTGTGTTTTTTTGCAAGTGACAGTAATCTATTGATTACTACACTTGCCTGTGTGAAAGGGTTAAACGCAGGTGCTGGCCAGAATCAGTACTGATCGTGCAAACACCGCGTTTTGGGAACCCTAAACTATGGGGGCGCTAGTATAGTTCTGATCAGATCAGATATTGATCTGTTCAAACACTATACTAGAAATGGAAGTGTATGTGCGTGCGTGCGTGTGTGGCAATCAAGGGGTAACTTCTAAACTATGCGCCGGGGATCTGGGGGGGGGGGGTGGCGGGGACCCTAAACCTCCTTTGGGAAAGAAACTAGCTAGCTAGCGCAACCTCAAGTCACAATGACACCAATACAAAATACAGTAAAAACAGTATATTATGTGTGTATTAGTGCTAATGTGACAGAGGGTGTAGGGGTTAACGGGATGTGATCAGGGGGGGATCAGGGGTTTAAATCTTTATTGGAAGGGACTGACGGGTATCCTAAGGATAAAAGGAACGGTGGCAAGCGCTAAACCTGGTCACAAGTCACACTTATACGGGTATATAGAAAATGCTATATACTGTATACAGTGTGCGTTGTGGCAGGGGGTGTAGGGGTGATCAGGAGGGGATCAGGGGATTAAATCTTTATTGGGCGGGTGGCGGGGACCCTAAACCTCCTTTGGACACAAACTTAGTCGCCTGCGCTAATTCTGATCACAATGACACTAATACAAATATACAAAAACACAGTATATTACGTTTGTATTAGTGCTGATGTGACAGAGGGTGTAGGGGTTAACTAGCGGTGATCAGGAGGGGATCAGGGGCTTAAATCTTTATTAGGGGGGGGTGGCGGGTAATTCAAGTGGAAAAAGGGGGGTCGCAAGCGCTAGACCTGACCACAAATCACACTTATACGGGTATATAGCAAAATGCTATATACTGTATACGGTGTGTGTTATGGCAGGGGGTGTAGGGGTGATCAGGGGGGGGTCAGGGAATTAAATCTTTATTGGGCGGGTGGCGGGGACCCTAAACCTTCTTGGGACAGAAACTTAGTCGCCTGCGCTAATTCTGATCACAATGACACTAATACAAAAATACAATAACACCATATATTGCGTTTGTATTAGTGCTGATGTGACAGAGGGTGTAGGGGTTAACGGCGGTGATCAGGGGGGGGTCAGGGGAGATCAGTGGGTTAAATCTTTATTAGGGGGGGTGGGGGGTAATTTGAGTGGAAAAGGGGGGGTCGCAAGTGCTACACCTGTTCACAAATCACACGTATACAGGTATACAGGTAACTGCTATATGCTGTATATAGTGTGTGTTGTGTCAGGTGCTGTAGGGGTTAATTGGGGGGGCGATCGGGGGTGAAATGTGCCTATCTAGCTGTGTGTGGGTGCTTGGTGCAATTACTCACAGTAAGATGTGCTCTCCTCTCACGCTGGATCCAAAAAGAACGTTGTGGGGGGAGGGCACATCTCCTCTAAGCCTGTGTTTACATTTCACAGGCTTAGAGGATGATCTGATTGGGCAGGACCGATCAACAGGTCCAGACCAAAAATGATTGGCCTGGACCTGATGACTGATCGGTTCTGAACCCAATCGAGTCATCGGTGGCGGCGGGGGCGCGCGGGAGCGCGCACAGGGCCGGCAAATAGTGCTGACGTAGGCCTACGTCAGTTTGCCTGGACGGGGCTGAGTGCCGACGTAGATCGTCGTGCGCCGGTCGTAAAGTGGTTAAAGAGACGATGCAGCAGCTCATTACACATGTGATTGGCTGTGTCCAATCACAGCCGATCACATGTAAATGTGGAGAGCCAGATCAGCGGCATCTCCTCGCAGGGGAGACCTGTACAGGTAATCAGAGCACAGCATTACAGTGCAGCCTCAGCATTGCCCAGCAGGTGACGCCAGTCTGTGCCTATCTGTGACACCAATCAGTGCTGCCTTTCAGTGCCCATCAGTGCTGCCCATCATTGCATCAGTGCAAAACAGTACTGCTTATCATGTGGAAGAAATGGACTGGATGGCGGCACTCCAATCATGCTATGACTAAGCACCAGCTTGGGTGCGAAACGTGTTAGCTGCCAGTGTCATCATCTCCGCTATGGTATGATCATCCTTCATGTATTTTTGTATCTTTTTTTTCTTCAATAAAGGACTAATTTTTTGGAGTGCCATCATCCAGTCCATTTCTTCCACATGCTTCTGTTGCAACCAGGGCGTGCACCTGAATTTCCTTTCTGAGGCTGAACTTTGAACGGAGGCTTTTTGTCCTGGAGCAACACAGTGTCTTGCTAGTACTCCTTATCAGTGCCGCCCATCAGTGCAGCATATTAGTGCCTCCACATAAGTGCCACCTATCAGTGCGGTATATTAATGCCTCCACATCAGTGCTACTTATCAGTGCCCATCAGTGCGGCATATTAGTGCCTCCACATCAGTCCCGATAAGTGCGGCATATTAGTGCCTCCACATCAGTGCTACCTAGAAAAACATTTTATCCACTTCTGGACCGGAAGGTTTTGTCCCCTTAAGGACCAGGCCATTTTTTGCAATCCGGTACTGTGTTACTTTAACTGACGATTGCGTGGTCATGCAATGCTGTACCCAAATACATTTTTTTGTGCTATAAACAAAAAAAGAGCAACAATTCTGCAAAAAAAAATAAAAATGTATATTTTTCACTTTCTGCTATATAAAATTCCCAATAAAAAAGAAAAATTTAAATCAAAATTTTTCATAATTTTAGGCCAATTTCTATTCTGCTACATATTTTTGGTAAAAAAAATCCCAATTAGTGTATTTTGATTGATTTACGCAAAAGTTATCATGTCTACAAACTAGGGGAAATATTTATGTCATTTTTATTTGTTTTAATTTTTTTACTAGTAATGGCAGCGATCAGCAATCAGGGACTGTGACATTGTGGCGGACAGATCAGACTCCTAACTGACATTTTTGACACTTTTGGGGGGACCAGTGACATTACTACAGTAATCAGTGCTAAAAATATGCACTGTTACTGTAATAATGACACTGGCAGAGAAGGGGTTAACCCTGGGGCGATCAAAGGGTTAAGTGTGAGCCTAAGGGGTGTTTTCTAACTGTTAGAGGGGATGGTATTGTGAAATGAACACAGAGACCTGTGTTCCTAAATAGGGGGAACATAGGAGCCCTGTATTGATTTCTGAGAGAACAACGGTCTGCCGTGTTACAACAGCAGACCGCCGTTCTCTGTCCAAGGGGAGTGATTGCGGGCGCCTGGTGGCAATTGTGGCTGCTGGCCCCCGTGGATTGGCTACTCTGCTGGTGAGTGGGCGCACGTCCCCAGGATCACTCCTGTGGACCGCCGTATGTGGTAACCTGCTGACCTGCCACCGTATAAATGTGGCGGCTGGTTGGCAAGTGGTTAAAAACATTTTTTGGGTGTTTTTTTTTTTTTAAGCAAACACCACCAACAGAAAGCTTGAATTGTGTGTGGGGAAAAAATGATAAAAATGTCATATAGGTACAGTGTAGCATGACCGCGCAATTTTCATTCCAAGAGGGACAGCGCTGAAAGCTGAAAATTGGCCTGGGCAGGGGGTGAAAGTGTCCAGTAGGCAAGTGGTTAAACAAGGCTGGGGGAGAGGGAGAGGCATTCTGGAGAGACGGAGTGGGAAGAAAGAGTAAAGAGGGGAGAGTGTGGTCACAGATCACTCACTTGTACAGTAGGAGCCTCACTGGCTCAGTCAGCGGATTCATGTTTAAGATGTGACTGTCGGATAATGTGGCTGCCTCATGTGTAGGATCCGAAGTTTCCAGCGTGCACAGGGAGAGAGGGGCGGGAGGAGGCAGAGCAGATCTGTTCTCCCATTTGTGTAGAGGAGGGGGGAAGGGCTGTGCTCTGCAGGGATAGAACACTCTCAGCCCTGTCACAGGACACATCGCCGGCTCGTAGCTGCAGTGAGTGAGAGAGGCGTTCTGTCACTACTCCTCCACTCTGTTAACACCGTAGTAGTCCCCCTAGTCGTAGTATAACAGGCCCTGGTAAGGAGGAATGCTGGGCTCTGTAGTGCCCCTAGTTGTATTATAGCAGGCCCTGGTAAGGAGTAATGCTGGGCTCTGTAGTGCCACGACTTACCAGGAAGCAGAGCTGCAGCCAGTTGTGGGTGAAGTAGCGGTAGCCGGTAGGTGTATGGAGTAGGGCTCGGACACGGACAGGTCCCGGGTGATGAGCCTCATGTCGGGAAAGCAGGGCCTCCTCAGCCAGTCCCTTGGGGGGGACAGCAGTCCGTGGGTCGGGTTGCTCTGCAGGCTCCGCTCTCCTCTCCCACGAGGAGCTCCATGTTCGCAAGCCCGGCCGCCGCCGCCAGCCCGCCACTCTCATCAAGCGCCAGCGCCGCCCACCCCGGAAGTGACGTCAAGCTAATCGATTTTGCAGGCAACCCGAATCGATGCCGAATCGCGAAGGGTCGCATCGCGATGCATCGATTCGGCGATTAAATTCCGCAGGCCTAATGTTCATGAACAAATTTGCGACTCTGGGAGCGTACCGAGCCCCCATCGCAACGCCTTTGGATTGTACGAAAAAAGTGTTATCATACCAGAAATAATTACTGGCCATGGCAAGTTTTAAGCCTTCAAGTATATAGTTAATTTGGGCCTGTCTCAGGTCCGTTCCTTCACATAAAGCCCTTTTGATGCCTTCGAGGCCATCCTTCTGGTTGATACTTGTATATAATAAATTAGCGTTGATCGTCACGAGGATCCAGGAGTCTTCTATCTTCAAATGCCTTATCTCTTCCATTAATTGGGTGCCGTCCTTTAGGTATGATTTGCCCTTACATACTAGGGGTTGGAGAAATTTATCCAAGTATTCTCCAAGTCTCGAAAAAAAGGGAATCAATTCCGCTAATTATGGGTCTTCCCGGGGGTTTATCCAATTTTTTATGTACCTTCGGGAGGTAATATATAACTGGTGTTTTAGCAGATTTAGGTAGTAGATATCTGGCCTCCTTATCAGGCTTCCTTACCCTTTTTAATATATAATTCCAATTTCTTCTTGTATTCTTTGACTGGGTTCCCCTTTAGCTTCCTATAGGTGTTCGGAATTTGTAGGAGGTTCTTCATCTCATCCTCATAATCCTGTTTTTTTAGGATGACGATACCCCCGCCCTTGTCCGCAGGACGTATTACTACTTCTTTTTTCTCTTCAATAGTTTTAATTGCTTCCCAGATCTTCTTATCTTTTTTGTTATGTACATTCAACTGTTTAATATCATGTTCCACCATTTTTTTAAAAGCTTGTAAACATTCGTTGTTGGGGACTTTAGGGTTAAAAACAGACCGATTCGGGGGGGGGGGGCGTGACCCGGAAGTGAACGGCACCAGTCGTCTTTTCCTGCTCTCCGGATCGGCCACTATTACATCCACACTCATTGCCTCCGTGGTGGCCTCCACAAGCCCCAAAACCCCTCAGGGACCTTGACACAAAGCCCCCCTATCCAGGGATACCTTTGTTGTGTGCATCCGTCCGGTTTGACAGCTCGCGGTGTTTGCGGCCTACCACCCGCCGTCCGCCGTATGAAGCCGCGGCCTCGATTTGGAGCCTGCCTGACCGGAGGTGTCGCCTGCTCGCGGTTTCCAGCGATCCCTGCGGGGCTGCCCCATCCGCCCCTACCCACCCAGTCACACCTCTCCTGGATGCTGAGGCCTGCAATGGCGCCATGAACACAGCGTGACCCGGAGCCCTGGCCCCAGCTGCTGCACAGGAAGGTACCTGATACCATCCCCACAACCCTACATGCCTGAACGCTTTTTCCAACCTGGAACCCCGCGCACACGCTCGGCATCTAGGAGCAAAATGGCACCAGGTGCAACCACAAAAGAGGACACCAGACTATCTGCTGCTCAACAGAGGGTAAGCAGCTCGCCCCCACGCACCTCAAACAGTGGTGACACAGAGCCTCCCCCGCATTCGAACCTCTCAGGCACCCCAGCTATATTCCGGGGGGTCGCACCTGACACACCTGACAGCCTCAATCAATCTGGGGAATCCACTGGCTGCACTGGGCTACATACTCCGTCCGTTCCTGCTCCCTCTACAGTGCTCTCTCCGGCTGAAATGTCTGCCATACTTTTATCTCTCCCTACTAGATGAGATATGGAGGACATAGCCACTAAGCTTGTGTCCTCCCTACGGAAAGACATTACTAAAGTAACCCAGAATGTGGAAATCCTGGACCACAAAGTCAATACCCTCTCCAAAGACAGGGACTCTATTATGCAAAGACTCACTCATGTGGAAAACCTACAGAAACAGCAACAGACGACTTTCACTCACCTTCAACTGCAGCATGATGATTTAGAAAACCGGCAAAGACGCAATAACATAAAATTACGTAGTATTCCTGAAGCTACTAGACCGGCTGATCTCTGTGACACCGTCGTTAACATTTTCAACAATATCCTGCGCAGGCCGGCCTCCTCACCCATTGAAATTGATCGGGTTCATAGGGTCTCTGCCCCTGGCAGTGGGGACCGTACCCAACCTAGAGACACCCTATACAGGGTGCATTTTTTCCTTCTGAAAGAGGAAATCATGCGCCGAGCTTGGAACAGAGGACCGCTTCAATTTGAGGGAGCTACTATCCACCTCCTGCCTGATCTCTCACGTAGAACTCTCTACATGCGACGACAGTTGAAACCGCTACTGGACAAGATCAGAGATTGTGGAGGTACTTATGTATGGAACTATCCCTTTGGCCTCACTGTTCGCCTACGTAATGACTCTATATTTCTGAATGAGCCTCGGCAACTTCTGGAGATTTTTCGTTTCCTGGACACTGAACCCATTGATGTTCCTGACTGGCTAGCAATGAGACCGCTCTCGACTGGTCCCCCACTTCCGCAACGCAGACGCCGCAGATCATCCTCCAGGAGTAGCCCCAGAAGGCAGAGGGATGACCCCGGCCCAGAGAATTGTGAGCGGTTTTGTTGCCGTAACATACCCACGCATTTCTCCATATTTCCCTACTGGACATGCTGCTGTCCTTTGGCTACACACTAAACGCTTTCACTTTTCCACCGGAACTGAACAATGTCATACTCATTTCACCCTGTCTATCTCTCTCCCCCATCACTTATTTTTGAAGAGGAAGAAAAAAGGAAAAAAAAGAGTGAAGCACTTGTTTTTAAGATAGAAAGAAAAGAAGGAAAATATTTTTTTTTGTTTTTTGTATTGATCAGATACCAAATGGGATATGCCTAGTGAAGGCTTTCATTGAGTATTGGTGATGGTGGTAATGTACACACATTTACATACAGAATTTTCTGTCGTGGGCGGAGGTCCGGCGGTGCTAGGTTCCTTCCCCCCCCCTTTTTTTTTTTTTTGTGCTTCTCTGCACCGCCTGACCTCTCCCTGTAGGCAGGGACAGGAGTGAACTTAATTGTGTTTGCTGTACTTATTATGTTTTAGCATGTATTGCTTTATCGTTTATCGTTTATGTACCCGCTGCACTAGTTTTTGTGTGATATTTCTCCTCCTGGTTGTTCCCCATACGGCTAAAATGCACACATGCATTCTGCCCAGGTACATGTAGCGGTGATTTCTATTGCATGTCAGGATGATGGACTTTCCGACGCCAACCTAGAGGTGTTTCTTTCTGTACTACTGTTATCATACTTTGTTGTTATATGTTTTGTGACAGGAGTTACTTTAGGCATGGGGGTTGTGGACCCCAAATTCCTTTAAAGAGGTTGGGAGGCACTATGTCCAGCCTTGTGTGGCTTTCTTATGTTTAAGTCACCCTGCATATTTTATGGATGCAGGGTGACCAGGAGGGTGGTGAACACTGACACTATGGTTTGGACTACTACAAATGGGACAGTCATATTCATTACCAGTATCTCTCAGGAAATATGGAGATCCATCTTATTCCTATACACTGTGAGGCACAGGAAGCGAAACTCCTAATTTGGGCGTCCAGGAAATGGGAGAGACACTGTGTCTGCAAATTCAATGTGTATTAGCTGCAGAGAGAGGGGGGGATTGTTTCCAGCAGCCCCCTCCTAAAGAATGTCCACTGATTAAGTGCTTTTGTCTAAAATAGGACAGTATGTTAATAGGGTCTGAGACTATTGATAAGTATGTTAATGAGTATGTTGATAAGTATGTTCATGTGGTATTCTCAAAGTATATATAAGTGTTGTGTTTCTTTCAATAAAAGAGAAGAGAGTTACTCTTGATCGAACCTCACTACAGAGCCTTGTCTCGTACTTGGGGGGGAATTATTGATGTGCTTCATGTATGGCGGATTGGAGTGGTCGATAGATGTCCGGGTGTTCGGGAGTGGATTATCCTAGACGACTGTAACCCCTTTCATACTTTGGGGTGTCGTAACATGTTTCATGCAGCATGACCACTGCTCCGGGGGCCACCTGTTCTCTCTGTCTCTCCCCCCCACATAGATTTCGGAACTTCTGTCTGTTCTGACTTTTGAGTAGACGGAATTCTGTTGGCATTTGCTGCCATTTGTTACAGATTCTTTAAGTGGTGTTGATCCTTTACTCACACCTTTACTTTTCTCCCGTGGGATTGGAGCTGGGAGAGGGGGGGGAGGATCTTCCTTATTCTGGGACTTTTATCCTCTCCTTCCCTGCCTCTTCCTCTTCTTCCTTTTTCTCTCTTTCCCTCTTCTTTCCTGCACCCTCTGATAACCTCCCCTTCCCGATTGTCCAACAGATCTCCTGTAGCCATGGGGGATCCCCGGAAAGATTGTGCCACCCACATGTGTTCATTCAACGCCTTTCACAAAGCTAAACTTGGCATTATCTTTTTTCAGGAAACACACTTCCCCTCGGACCACATCCCAACACTCAAAAACAAATATTACCCCACCTGGTACCATAGTACTTATTCCCAATCGAAGTCCCGCGGAGTGGCAATCGCGTTTCACAAAACGCTACTATTTGATCTTCTTGACTCATGTAGTGACCCTGAGGGTAGATTTTTGTTCCTCAAGATATCTATGAATGGTAGGACATACACTTTGGCCAACATGTATATCCCGAATGTGGGCCAGATATCCCACACTATTCAATATCTAAACAAATTGATGGACTTTGCAGAGGGGGTGGTTATCCTGGCGGGAGATTTTAATAGCGTTCCTAACTCTCCCATAGACACCTCAACTGGTAGGAGCTCTATTTCTTACACTCAAATTAACAGGCTTAAGAAATTCCTGACACAACACAACTTAATTGATGTATGGCATGTACTTCACCCCACAGACAGGGATTATTCCTTTTACTCTGCAGCCCATAACTCATACTCTCGGATCAACCTGTTCCTGATCAGTCACTTTGCCTTAATGTACCAACCTCGAAGTAGAATAGGAAACATACTCTGGTCGGACCACGTGCCAATATACCTATCTCTATGTTTACCTGACTCCACTCAAGGGGAATGGAGATGGAGATTGAATGAATCCCTCATGCAGAATGATGCCTGTGCCCTGGACATACGCACTGGCATTTCTGACTTCATTTCCAATCACACATCTGATAGCACGCCCCCCCCCCCGACTCAATGGGAAGCCTTAAAACGTGTCCTATGTGGCATTTCTATTAAGCACGGGTCTAGGCTCAAACAAATCAGATTGGCTAAAATTTGTGATCTAACGCGCCGCATAACGGAGCTTGAGCGCTCTCACAAGAACGTTCAATCTCCAGCCGTTCATACAGCCCTTTCCAAAACCAGGCTTGAACTATTGCAATTATTTGAGCAGAAATCGGCTTCTGTCATTGATGGAACCCGCAGATTATTTTACACTGAAGCCAATAAACCGGGGAAACTTCTGGCGAGAGCTATCCATGCTAGGAATAGTATTCCATCTATACATAAGATCAAACGCCAAAATGACTGGCTTACTTACTATCCTACAGAAATTAATGACGCATTTCGATCATTGTATACTGACTCATATGACTTACCCAGACACCCTAACGGTACTTCACCCCAGGCCTTTCAAACTAGGATCGATGATTATATTGCGGCCACGCCCCTTCCAACTCTTCCTACCTCAGCTATCACTGCATTGGACCAACCATTTTCAGAGGAGGAAATTATGATTGCTATCGCTTCTCTCAAGAACAATAAAATTCCGGGCCCCGACGGGTACACTGCACGTTTTTACAAATTTTTCCAAGAATCCCTTATCCCACTTCTCACTAAGTCCTTTAACGCTATCTCCCCTGAGAATCCATTCCCTACCCAATCCCTGGCAGCCCACATTGTTGTTTTACCTAAACCTGGGAAAGACCCCACACTCTGCAATAGCTACCGTCCAATCTCATTGACTAATATAGACATCCGTTTGTATTCTAAATTAATAGCTAGTTCACCTCGACCAGGTGGGCTTTACCCCTGGGAGGGAAGCTAGGGATAACATCTTAAAAACAGTTACCCATATGGAGCATGCCCAGAAGTGCCATATCCCAGCTTGTTTGGTCTCGGTCGAAGCTGAAAAAGCTTTCGACCGGGTACATTGGCGTTTCATGGAAAGCTCGCTTAAACAAATTAGCCTTGGGCCTAATATATTAGGCAAGATCCTTGCGTTATATGGCAGCCCTAGTGCCCAGATCCGATCAAATGGTATTTTGTCTAGCTCATTTCAGATTCATAACGGCACTCGTCAAGGATGTCCCCTCTCCCCACTACTATACATCCTCACGATGGAACATCTGGCCATCGCCATTAGACAAAAAAGTGACATCCAGGGTATATCCATCGGCCAGGATCACTTTAAGTTATCCCTATATGCCGACGATCTTCTCCTATACGTGTCAGACCCCCTAGCTTCCTTCCCTGCCATTATTCGAGCCTTTGCAGACTTTGGGCCAGTCCGTAATTTCAAGGTTAATTATGAAAAAACAGAGGCCCTTAATATCCCTTCCCAGCCACATGATCGCTCGATTAAAATCCGACTTTAAATTTAAATGGCAATCCCTGACCATTAAATACCTGGGTATCCACATTCCTACTGACCTGACCTCTTTCGCCAATACTAACTATAACCCTCTACTTTGGATGGTACACAATTGTCTCAAGTCTTAAGACAAACCGAATATCTCCTGGTTTTGTCGAATGAACGTTGTTAAAATGGATATTCTACCGAAACTTTTGTACTTCTTTCAGGCCGTCCCTGTCCCTCCGCCCAGGGGCTTTTTCCAATTGATCCAGGGTGCGATTCGCGCCTATATTTGGCAACACAAAAAGCCCAGCATTAAGCTCTCTACATTGACACTCCCTAATAATAGAGGGGGCGGGTTGCCCTTCCTAACCTATCCCTCTATTTCCATGCCGCCTCGTTGCTTAGGATCATTGACTGGTATCACAGCCTTTCGACCAAGCTATGGACGATAGTGGAGAATGACTTGGTCGCTCCGGACCTAACTTCCCTGCTTTGGACAGACCCTAAACTCAGACCATCTGCGGATCTCTTGCATCTTATGACTGTTACTACACTACGGATATGGGACAGATATCTGGCCAAGGAGGATATTTCCTCTAGAATCAGCCCCCTCACCCCCTTATTCGGGATTCCTTCTTTTCCACCCACATACACGAATCAGAAATTTTTGGTTTGGCAAAAAACCCACTCCCCCCTATTGAGCCATTCGATCTCTAGCGGCAAAATAAAACTATTGCCCCACCTATTGCCGAATTGTCACAACCAGACTGGTGCCTGGTTGGAACATACGTAGCTCTCATGTTTCCTTAATAAGTTACCAAAGATATCTGACCTCACTAGACCTAAAACCCCATTTGAACTGCTTCTGACACAGGACACTAGACCTGAGCATCCCCTATCTCTATTGTACCAAATTCTCTTACAGGCCTCTCACCCAGACCCCCCTTCATATATTGCAAAATGGGAGAGAGAATTAAATGCCTCTCCTGAAGATCTAAACTGGAGTAAGACGTACAACCTCTCATTTACCTTGTCAGTTTCCTCCCACGCCCTAGAACGCAATTACCGTATTACAGCCAGATGGTATAGATGCCCCTCAATCTTACATGAGATAGACTGTAATATCCCGAATGAATGTTGGAGATGCTCGCATACACCTGGCAACATGGCGCATATTTGGGGGACTTGTCCCCGTATCATACCCTTTTGGGACAAAATATTGGCTCTCTATAAAAAGCTGGTTGGTGACAGGTTCCCCAATGTGGTCCCCATAACAGTCTTGTCTATGTTGCCAGGATCTTATAAGCAGATTAAAAAAAGCCTCATCTGCCACTCTCTCACCGCGGCGCGATCAGTGATTGCCAGACATTGGCGTCAACCACTGGCGCCCCCTATGGCTCAATGGGCACGTGAAGTCGACCGAATTGAACATATTGAAAGACTGGTGTCTTGGGAGAATGGTAAATCAGATTCTCACACTATCATGTGGTCAGTATGGCTCAACTTTCGCTGTACAATATGTTCCTTTCTCTGTGCAACTGTTTGTTCTAATAAAAACAGATTCAACATAAAAACAGACCGATTCCTGAGTTCGGTATGTTTAAAGTGCAAATCTGTGGTGGTCTTGTGTAGAGTTAAGCGGACACCTGGATGTCCGTGTTCAGCGGGTTCGGCCGAACTTTAAAAAAAAGTCCGGGTCCGTGTCCCGGACTTTTGCCGAACTTTTCCCGGACACCGAACCCCATTGAAGTCAATGGGGACCCGAAATTTCAGGCACTAAAATGGCTCTAAAACACCAAAGGAAAGGGCTAGAGTGCTGCAAATGGCAGCAAAACGTATTTAAGAGCATGGCAAGTGCTCTGCAAACAAATGTAGATAGGGAAATAACTTAAAACAACAAAAAAAAAAACAGAAAAATAAAACAATGTTCTTCATCTCTGAAGGACGAGGCCCATATGGAGTAGGAGGGAGGTTGAGGTGGTGGTGGATGTGGCGGTGTCATAGGCGTGCGCACAGGGTGTGCCGGGTGTACCTGGGCACACCCTAATCACCTAGGGCACATTAGCATTATCGCTCTGTTTGCCAGTGAGGAGATGGGAAAGATCTCCCTCGGACCTGCTCTGCTCTATTTCACTTTGCCAGCAGGGAGAGTAATGTATCGGGGGCCATGTACATGTAGGCAAACACATGCATGTGTATTTAAACTTTGGGGTGCACACCCTAATGCAATAGGCTGCGCACACCTATGGGCGGTGTAGGTGGAAGCGGCGGTGGAGGAGGACCAGGGCCGGATTAAGAGCATCATGGGCTTGGTGCTGAGGATTTTGAAGGGCCTTAAGGGCCGTGCCTTGGCATGCACCCAGAGGAGGAAGGGTGCAGCCATGCATGCCTAATTCAACATGGGATGCTGTCTCTGAAGCCCATAAACACATCCATGCATCGGCAACTGTCCCTCCTTGTCCGGCCTTCGTGCTGTGTGGGGAGGTTCTGAGGGAGCTGCCTGGGGAAGCGAGCATAGAAGCCAGACTTCTGTGTTTACAAGTGACAGAAGAGCGGTAACAGTGAATATGGCCAACCCGGGGCCTATATAAAAGGTAGGGGCCTGGAGCTGCAGCTCCAATAGCCCCTACGTTAATCTGGCCCTGAGGAGGACGAGGTAGCCAACACTGCTTCTTTTCACTAATTTTAAATGAGGGTACACCCCAAAAGAGTGAGAAAGAGCAAAAATTGAACAATGGGTGGGTAAGGTCGGTATCCATCGCTATTCTGCACAAGGTACGGAAAAGTCCCGTGGGATCCATGCCTGGTTCATTTTAATGAACGTGAGCTTGTCCACATTGTCTCTGGACAGGCGGCTGCGCTTGTCTGTGATAACGCCCCCAGCCGTGCTAAATACCCGTTCAGATAATACACTGGCTGCAGGGCACGCCAGCACCTCCAAGGCGTAAAGGGCAAGCTCAGGCCATGTGCCCAATTTGGAGACCCAGAAGTTGAAGGGGGCAGACCCGTCATTCACTACATGTAGGCGTGTGCACACATACTGCTCCACCATGTTGGTAAAATGCTGCCTCCTGCTAAGATGTTCCATATGAGCTGCTGGTGCTGCTGTTTGTTGTGGCATGCTGACAAAGCTTTTCCACATTTCGGCCATGCTAACCCTGCCTTCTGAGGTGCTGGCGGTGCCCTGGTTGCGTTGGCGACCTCTTCCTCCTCCTCTGCCTTGTGCTTCCACTGTGGCCCCGCTGTCAGGTGGGAATGCCAGCAGCATCGCGTCTACCAGCGTGCGCTTGTACTCGCGCATCTTGCGATCGCGCTCCAGTGAGTGAATTAAGGACAGTACGTTGTCCTTGTAACGGGGATCCAGCAGCGTGGCCACCCAGTAATCAGCACAAGTTAGAATGTGGGCAACTCGGCGGTCGTTGTGGAGACACTGCAGCATGTAATCGCTCATGTGTGCCAGGCTGCCCAGAGGCAATGAAAGGCTGTCCTCTGTGGGAGGTGTATCGTCCGTGTCCTCTGTATCCCCCCAGCCACGCACCAGTGATGGCCATGAGCTGGCCTGGGTTCCACCCTGCTGTGAACATGCTTCCATCTCCTCCTCCAGCTCCTCCTCCTCATCCTCCTCATCCTCCAGAACTGTGCCCCTGCTGGACAATTGTGTCCCTGGCGTTTGTGTGTGCAGGAACCCACCCTCGGAGCCCCTTGCGAATGACTGCCCTGAAAGCCTTGGAAATGTTACCTCTTCATCCTCCTCCTCCTCCTCATCCTGTGCCACATCCTCTTCCATCATCGCCCGAATTGTTTTTTCAAGGAGGCATAGAAGTGGGATAGTTAAGCTGAGAACGGCGTCATCGGCACTGGCCATGTTGGTGGAGTACTCAAAACAGAGCAACAAGGCACACAGGTCTCGCATGGAGGCCCAGTTATTGGTGGTGAAGTGGTGCTGTTCCGTAGAGCGACTCACGCGTGCGTGCTGCAGCTGAAACTCCACTATGGCCTGCTGCTGCTCGCACAGTCTTTGCAGCATGTGCAAGGTGGAGTTCCACCTTGTGGGCACGTCACATATGAGGCGGTGAGCGGGAAGGCCGAAGTTACGCTGCAGCGCTGACAGGCGAGGAGCAGCAGGGTGAGAACGCCAAAAGTGCGCACAGACGGCCCGCACTTTCTGCAGCAGCTCTGACATATCGGGGTAGTTTTTAAGGAACCTCTGCACCACCAAATTCAGCACATGCGCCAGGCAAGGGATGTGCGTCAAACCGGCTAGGCCCAGAGCTGCTATGAGATTTCGCCCGTTATCGCACACCACCAAGCCGGGCTTGAGGCTCGCTGGCAGCAACCACTCATTTGTCTGCTGTTCCATGCTCCTCCACAACTCCTGCGCAGTGTGTGGTTTGTCCCCCAAACAGGCAAGTTTTAAAACTGCCTGCTGTCGTTTACCCCTGGCCGTGCTGAAGTTGGTGGTGAAGGTGTTACGCTGTCCGGATGAGGAGGCGGTAGAGGATGAGGAAGCGGAGTAGGAGGAGTTAGGAACAGGAGGCAAACTGAAGCGCCCTGCAATCCTCGGTGGTGGAAGGACATGCGCCAAATTGCTATCCGCCTCAGGCCCATCCGCCACTGCATTTACCCAGTGTGCCTTTAGGGAGATATAACGCCCCTGACCGTGCTTACTGGTCCACGTATCGGTAGTTAGGTGGACCTTGGCACAGATGGCGTTGCGCAGTGCACACCTGATTTTTTCCCCCACTTGGTTGTGCAGGGAAGGGATGGCTTGCCTGGAAAAGTAGTGGCGGCTGGGCACGACGTACTGTGGGACAGCCACCGACATAAGGTTTTTAAAACTGTGCGTCTCCACCAGACGGAATGACAGCATTTCAAAGGCCAAGAATTTTGAAATGCTGGCATTCAGGGCCAGGGATCGCGGGTGGGTAGGGGGGTACTTCCTCTTCCTCTCAAGTGTTTGGGAGATGGAAAGCTGAACGCTTCCACGGGACATTGTGGAGATGGTTGGTGACCCAGGTGGTGGTGTTGCTGACAGATCCTCTGTTTGCGGGGTGGCAGGTGCCGGTATCACTACAGATGTGGCTGGAGCGGCCGAGACTGCAGCAGAAGAGGAAGCAGGATGAGCCAGAGACGTTTCTTGGTTTTGAAGGTGTCTACTCCACTGCAGCTCGTGCTTTGCACTTAGATGCCTGATCATGCAGGTTGTGCTCAGGTTGAGAAGGTTTATGCCTCGCTTCAGGCTCTGATTGCACAGGGTGCAAACCACTCGTGTCCTGTCATCAGCACATTTTCTAAAGAACTTCCACGCTAGAGAACTCCTTTGAGCTGACTTTGGTGCGCTCGTTCCCTTGCTGTGTTGGGCAGTAGCAGGCGTAGTGTCTAGGGCACGGGCGCTCCACTTCTGCACCCTGCTCCCTCTTCTGCTGTGCTGGTGGCTCTGTGCGACCACCGCCTCTTCCTCCAAACTACTCAGGTCACCTGCATGACGTTCATTCCATGTGGGGTCGGGGACCTCATCGTCCTCCACATCATTTTCCACCCAGTCTTCACCCCTGCCCTCCTTGTCGTTCTCCACAATGCTGAACGCCGCAGCAGTTGGCACCTGCGTTTCGTCATCATCGGAGACGTGCTGTGATGTTCCTTGCATGTACTCATCTTGAGAAATGAGTGGTTGGGCATCGCTGCACTCAATCTCTTCCACTTCTGGGGCAGGGCTAGGTGGATGGCCCTGGGAAACCCCGCTGACAAAGTCCTCAAAAAGAACAAGAGACTGCTGTATGGCTTGGGGCTCAGACTGCTTGCCTGATTTGCAAGGGGGTGAGGTGAAAGACGGTTGGACATCGGCTGCAGGTGCCAACTCTGACCTTTCTGCAGTAGACTGGGTGGGAGACAATGTGAAGGAACTGGAGGCACTGTCAGCAGCAAACCAATCTACTATCGCCTCTCTGTGTTCTGGCCTCGTCACTTCTAGAGGCGTATGATGCCCTACCAAATACTGATGCAGGTTCTGTCGCCTACTAACACTTGAGGAAGGTGTTTCACTTGTGCGTGTAGCTGGCACAGATCGACCACGTCCTCTCCTTGCAAAAGGAGCTCTACCAGCAGCACCACGACCCAGGCCACGGCCCCTATTTGACGGTCTCCTCATATTTCTGTAATTTAAGATCTTGCCCTAGAAAGGTGTTTATTGAATAGCGGAACAAAACAACAACAGTATCGCATGGGTGTATCTCACAGTCAAATATGCAAACTATGCCGCAATTTAATGTTTTTTACCCCAAAAGGGTGTATATTGGATAGCGGAATAGGATAAAAAACGGTGTATCTCACACGTACAAACAGACTAGGCCCGATTAAATTTTTTTGTACCCTAAAGGGAGGATGAGGAAGAGGAGTAGGAGGAGTTGGGAACAGGAGGCAAACTGAAGCTCCCTGCAATCCTTGGCGGGGGAAGGAGATGCGCCAAACTAATTTAAAAGGTGTATCTCACACGTACTGATACAGACTATGCCGTAATTTAATTTTTTACACTCCAAAAGGGTGTATATTGAATAGCGGAATAGGAAAAATTTTATAATACGGTGTATCTCACACGTACAAACACAGACTAGGCCCCGATTACAATTTTTTGTACCCTAAAGGCAGGATGAGGAAGAGGAGTAGGAGGAGTTGGGAACAGGAGGCAAACTGAAGCGCCCTGCAATCCTTGGCGGGGGAAGGAGATGCGCCAAACAAATTTAAAAGGTGTATCTCACACGTATCGATACAGACTATGCCGTAATTTAATTTTTTCCACTCCAAAAGGGTGTATATTGAATAGCGGAATAGGAAAAATTTTATAATACGGTGTATCTCACACTTACAAACACAGACTAGGCCCCGATTACAATTTTTTGTACCCTAAAGGCAGGATGAGGAAGAGGAGTAGGAGGAGTTGGGAACAGGAGGCAAACTGAAGCGCCCTGCAATCCTCGGCGGTAGAAGGAGATGCGCCAAACAAATTTAAAAAGGTGTATCTCACATGTACCGATACAGACTATCCCGAAATTTAATTTTTTACACTCAAACAGGGTGTATATTGAATAGCGGAATAGGACAAATTTTACAAAACGGTGTATCTCACACTTACGAACACAAACTAGGCCCCGATTACATTTTTTTCTACCCTAAAGGCAGGATGAGGAGTAGGAGGAGTTCGGAACAGGCAGGAGACAGACTGAAGCACCCTCAAATCCTCGGCAGTATGAGATGCGCCCAAAAAATTGGAAAGGTGTTTCTCACACGTACCGACACACAGACTATCACGCAATTTAATTGTTTATACCCAAAGGTTTTGATTAAATAGCGGAATAGAAAATATGATCAAAAAAAGTGTATGTATCTCACACGTACAGAAGCACACTAGGCCCCAATTACTATTGTTTGTACCCCTAAAAGGCTGGATGAGGAGTAGGAGGAGTATGGAACAGGCAGCACCCTCAAATCTTCAGAAGTATGAGATGAACCCCAAAAACTTGGAAAGGTGGATCTCACACGTACCAACACAGACTATCCCGCAATTTAATTGATCCCCAAAGGTTCTTATTGAATAGCGGAATAGGAAATATGATCAAAAAAAGTGTATGTATCTCACACGTACAAAACCACACTAGGCCCCAATTACTATTGTTTGTACCCCTAAAAGGCTGGATGAGGAGTAGGAGGAGTATGGAACAGGCAGCACCCTCAAATCTTCAGAAGTATGAGATGAACCCCAAAAACTTGGAAAGGTGGATCTCACACGTACCAACACAGACTATCCCGTAATTTAACTGATCCCCAAAGGTTTTTATTGAATAGCGGAATAGAAAATATGATAAAAAAAGTGTATGTATCTCACACGTACAAAACCACACTAGGCCCCAATTACTATTGTTTGTACCCCTAAAAGGCTGGATGAGGAGTAGGAGGAGTATGGAACAGGCAGCACCCTCAAATCTTCAGAAGTATGAGATGAACCCCAAAAACTTGGAAAGGTGGATCTCACACGTACCAACACAGACTATCCCGCAATTTAACTGATCCCCAAAGGTTTTTATTGAATAGCGGAATAGAAAATATGATCAAAAAAAGTGTATGTATCTCACACGTACAAAACCACACTAGGCCCCAATTACTATTGTTTGTACCCCTAAAAGGCTGGATGAGGAGTAGGAGGAGTATGGAACAGGCAGCACCCTCAAATCTTCAGAAGTATGAGATGAACCCCAAAAACTTGGAAAGGTGGATCTCACACGTACCAACACAGACTATCCCGCAATTTAACTGATCCCCAAAGGTTTTTATTGAATAGCGGAATTGAAAATATGATCAAAAAAAGTGTATGTATCTCACACGTACAGAAGCACACTAGGCCCCAATTACTATTGTTTGTACCCCTAAAGGCAGGATGAGGAGTAGGAGGAGTTTGGAACAGGCAGCACCTTTAAATCTTCAGAAGTATGAGATGAACCCCAAAAACTTGGAAAGGTGGATCTCACATGTACCAACACAGACTATCCCGCAATTTAAGGTTTTTATTGAATAGCGGATTAGGAAATATGATCAAAAAAAGTGTATGTATCTCACACGTACAGAAGCACACTAGGCCCCAATTACTATTGTTTGTACCCCTAAAAGGCTGGATGAGGAGTAGGAGGTGTATGGAACAGGCAGCACCCTCAAATCTTCCGAAGTATGAGATGAACCCCAAAAACTTGGAAAGGTGGATCTCACACGTATTAACACAGACTATCCCGCAATTTAATTGATCCCCAAAGGTTTTTATTAAATAGAGGAATAGAAAATATGATCAAAAAAAGTGTATGTATCTCACACGTACAAAACCACACTAGGCCCCAATTACTATTGTTTGTACCCCTAAAAGGCTGGATGAAGAGTAGGAGGAGTATGGAACAGGCAGCACCCTCAAATCTTCAGAAGTATGAGATGAACCCCAAAAACTTGGAAAGGTGGATCTCACACGTACCAACACAGACTATCCCGCAATTTAACTGATCCCCAAAGGTTTTTATTGAATAGCGGAATAGAAAATATGATCAAAAAAAGTGTATGTATCTCACACGTACAAAACCACACTAGGCCCCAATTACTATTGTTTGTACCCCTAAAAGGCTGGATGAGGAGTAGGAGGAGTATGGAACAGGCAGCACCCTCAAATCTTCAGAAGTATGAGATGAACCCCAAAAACTTGGAAAGGTGGATCTCACACGTACCAACGCAGACTATCCCGCAATTTAACTGATCCCCAAAGGTTTTTATTGAATAGCGGAATAGAAAATATGATCAAAAAAAGTATGATCAAAAAAAGTGTATGTATCTCACACGTACAGAAGCAAACTAGGCCCCAATTACTATTGTTTGTACCCCTAAAAGGCTGGATGAGGAGTAGGAGGTGTATGGAACAGGCAGCACCCTCAAATCTTCCGAAGTATGAGATGAACCCCAAAAACTTGGAAAGGTGGATCTCACACGTATTAACACAGACTATCCCGCAATTTAATTGATCCCCAAAGGTTTTTATTAAATAGAGGAATAGAAAATATGATCAAAAAAAGTGTATGTATCTCACACGTACAAAACCACACTAGGCCCCAATTACTATTGTTTGTACCCCTAAAAGGCTGGATGAAGAGTAGGAGGAGTATGGAACAGGAAGCACCCTCAAATCTTCAGAAGTATGAGATGAACCCCAAAAACTTGGAAAGGTGGATCTCACACGTACCAACACAGACTATCCCGCAATTTAACTGATCCCCAAAGGTTTTTATTGAATAGCGGAATAGAAAATATGATCAAAAAAAGTGTATGTATCTCACACGTACAAAACCACACTAGGCCCCAATTACTATTGTTTGTACCCCTAAAAGGCTGGATGAGGAGTAGGAGGAGTATGGAACAGGCAGCACCCTCAAATCTTCAGAAGTATGAGATGAACCCCAAAAACTTGGAAAGGTGGATCTCACACGTACCAACGCAGACTATCCCGCAATTTAACTGATCCCCAAAGGTTTTTATTGAATAGCGGAATAGAAAATATGATCAAAAAAAGTATGATCAAAAAAAGTGTATGTATCTCACACGTACAAAACCACACTAGGCCCCAATTACTATTGTTTGTACCCCTAAAAGGCTGGATGAGGAGTAGGAGGAGTATGGAACAGGCAGCACCCTCAAATCTTCAGAAGTATGAGATAAACCCCAAAAACTTGGAAAGGTGGACCTCACACGTACCAACACAGACTATCCCGCAATTTAATTGATCCCCAAAGGTTTTTATTGAATAGCGGAATAGGAAATATGATCAAAAAAAGTGTATGTATCTCACACGTACAGAAGCACACTAGGCCCCAATTACTATTGTTTGTACCCCTAAAAGGCTGGATGAGGAGTAGGAGGAGTATGGAACAGGCAGCACCCTCAAATCTTCAGAAGTATGAGATGAACCCCAAAAACTTGGAAAGGTGGATCTCACACGTACCAACACAGACTATCCCGCAATTTAACTGATCCCCAAAGGTTTTTATTGAATAGCGGAATAGAAAATATGATCAAAAAAAGTGTATGTATCTCACACGTACAAAACCACACTAGGCCCCAATTACTATTGTTTGTACCCCTAAAAGGCTGGATGAGGAGTAGGAGTAGTATGGAACAGGCAGCACCCTCAAATCTTCAGAAGTATGATATGAACCCCAAAAACTTGGAAAGGTGGATCTCACACGTACCAACACAGACTATCCCGCAATTTAATTGATCCCCAAAGGTTTTTATTGAATAGCGGAATATAAAATATGATCAAAAAAAGTATAGTAGAATAAAGGGTAAAATCTATGCGCTACCAAACGAGAAAAGAAGTGTCGGGGATTAAAAGATAAATAAATGGAGCACCAGAGATCCTGCAGCTAGTTCTGTAGTGTCACCACATACGATCAAGTAAAAGTGTATAAGAATAACCAGCGCTAAAACCTCTTAAAAACGGTGAACCATAAGTTACTGCAAGCAGTAAAAATATAACATAGGAAATATCTTGGAGCAATAAATAAAGACAATCAAATGGAAAGTGTCCAGTGCAAAAAAATGAATTGAAGTGCCAAGGTGCTAAATAGTGAACTAAACGTTCAATATTACAAAATCATTCATATTGTGATGAAAGTGGAAAAATAAATAAATATATCTGCAGATAATGAGCAAATTGTACCAGTTCTATGAACCCAGAACTAGTCAAAAGCTCGGACTGAAGCAATTGATATAAAAACCAATAATTCAATTAAAGTGTCAAAAACGACCTGAGCTGCTGGTAGCTGTGAAGAATGTGCAGAAGGTCAGAAAATGCCTTGTGAACATACAAAGGAGCGAGTTGCACAGCTTCTATGAGTAGAGTAGAGGAACTGTTCACAGGCTCCAACAAAATCTATAAAGGCAAATGAAGAAATATGCCCTATGAAGGGCGAACTAAAGAAGTGCAGTGAAGGTAATAGTGTAAATTAACAATAGCCGTGATTCAAATCAATAGGTGAAACCAATCGATAAAAACTGAAATATCAAGGTGCACAATGCCCTATGATAGGTAAACCCCTGTGAACAGATAATAAAAAATTGATGAAGAGTATCACAATAATATCAAAGGTGAAGCAGGTAAATAACACAAAATGTGGTCCATAAATAAGTGAAAAGAGTCCAATAATTCTCCAGATATTATAGATAAAAGTTCATAATAAGTGCAGTTACAGCCAGCGATAATAAGTGATCCCAGTGCCAAAGTGAGTGAGCAAGATATCCTCAAAATGGGTAAAATGGCCGCTCACCTCACTTGTCTTTCACATAAGCATGTCAGGTGTCTCGTGTCAACCTGCAGACCTAAAAAGCAGTTTCCCAGGAAGAAATGGAGTCTCCACAGGCGATATAGGAGCCAAGGTCCTGCTCCTATAGGCTGGTCTGTAATACTTATAAGCGTGTGGCCCAGACATCAAGGGTCTTGATAAAGTAACTTGATTGGTTACGCAACGCGTCGGGACGCCGTGGTGACGTCACTTCCTGGTCTACGGCCGAGACCGGAAGTCGGTGAAGAGAATACAGGAACCGCATCGGCGACTTTGCTTTCATTACATGCACCTATTTATCCACCCAAATGTGAGTTTCAATTTGTCTTTTATTTGGAAATAAACTGTGTTTAAACTTACTACGCTATGAGACCCTCTTTACATCTTTCCCCCTAATTATCGAGTGTCTGGGCCACACGCTTATAAGTATTACAGACCAGCCTATAGGAGCAGGACCTTGGCTCCTATATCGCCTGTGGAGACTCCATTTCTTCCTGGGAAACTGCTTTTTAGGTCTGCAGGTTGACACGAGACACCTGACATGCTTATGTGAAAGACAAGTGAGGTGAGCGGCCATTTTACCCATTTTGAGGATATCTTGCTCACTCACTTTGGCACTGGGATCACTTATTATCGCTGGCTGTAACTGCACTTATTATGAACTTTTATCTATAATATCTGGAGAATTATTGGACTCTTTTCACTTATTTATGGACCACATTTTGTGTTATTTACCTGCTTCACCTTTGATATTATTGTGATACTCTTCATCAATTGTTTATTATCTGTTCACAGGGGTTCACCTATCATAGGGCATTGTGCACCTTGATATTTCAGTTTTTATCGATTGGTTTCACCTATTGATTTGAATCACGACTATTGTTAATTTACACTATTACCTTCACTGCACTTCTTTAGTTCGCCCTTCATAGGGCATATTTCTTCATTTGCCTTTATAGATTTTGTTGGAGCCTGTGAACAGTTCCTCTACTCATAGAAGCTGTGCAACTCGCTCCTTTGTATGTTCACAAGGCATTTTCTGACCTTCTGCACATTCTTCACAGCTACCAGCAGCTCAGGTCGTTTTTGGCACTTTAATTGAATTATTGGTTTTTATATCAATTGCTTCAGTCCAAGCTTTTGACTAGTTCTGGGTTCATAGAATTGGTACAATTTGCTCATTATCTGCACATATATTTATTTATTTTTCCACTTTCGTCACAATATGAATGATTTTGTAATATTGAACGTTTAGTTCACTATTTAGCACCTTGGCACTTCAATTCATTTTTTTGCACTGGACACTTTCCATTTGATTGTCATTATTTATTGCTCCAAGATATTTCCTATGTTATATTTTTACTGCTTGCAGTAACTTATGGTTCACCGTTTTTAAGAGGTTTTAGCGCTGGTTATGATCAAAAAAAGTGTATGTATCTCACACGTACAAAACCACACTAGGCCCCAATTACTATTGTTTGTACCCCTAAAAGGCTGGATAAGGAGTAGGAGGAGTTTGGAACAGGCAGCACCCTCAAATCTTCAGAAGTATGAGATGAACCCCAAAAACCCCAAATATCATTCAGCTCTGCTGCAGGCCACAATTTAATTTTTTTTAACCCAAGGCTGTATATTGAATAGTGGAATAGAAAAAAAGTGTATGATTTTTGAAACCACTCAATATTAGCACATGTGAACTGAACACAGCAGTGTATGATCAGTCACTCAGCACAGCACAGCTGAAGGAAAAATGCTGCACACAGTGCCTGATAGAAAAATACTTTTCTCCCTCCTCCTCAGTGGGCAAAAAAGATTGTGTTCACTGCACCCCAAAAAGATTGTGTTCACTGTACCCCAAAAAGATTGTGTTCACTGCACCCCAAAAAAATTGTGTTCACTGCAGCCCACACACAGCAAAATGGATGTGGACCACTGACACCTGCCTATCTCCTATCCCACACCACACAGCAATATCGATTGTAGTTTGTAGAACACACTGTCTCACCCTAAAAATCAGCAGACTCTGTCCCTAAAAGGATTGATAAGATCGTAGATCAGTCACTGCAAACCCCACCCCACACAGCAATATCGATTGTAGTTTGTAGAACACACTGACCCTAAAAATCAGCAGACTCTCTCCCTAAAATGCCTACAACTCGCCCTGCCTAACACACTCCGACCTGTCCCTCAATTCTATCCGGACACAAATGTTTTTTTTTTCCTGTCTGTCCCTAATCAGCAGCCAGCACGTTGATGTGTGCTCTCTCCCTGAACTAAACAGCAGAATGACGCCGCGGCGGCGCTGCCTCGAACTTATAAAGACTTGGTCACATGCTTCAGACGGCCAATCACAGCTACTGATACATTTGTAGGCATGGCTGGGATGGCTTAGGCACACCAGTTAAACGCTTGTTGATTGGCTGTTGAAAGCCCGCCATGAAAAGCGCGCCAAAGCATGCAAAACCCGGAAATAAAACGACCGAACATGGATTTTTACCCGAATATACAGTAAAGTTTTTGGGTCCGTGTTCGGGTAACAAAAATCCAATTATTCGGTACGAACACGAATAATACAGTCCGTGTTCGCTCAACCCTAGTCTTGTGTTCTCCCTTCAGGTTAAAAAACTTTTTAATATTCAATTTTCTTAAAAAACTTCTGGACATCTATGTAGGTCCCAAACTTATCTAGGTTATTGTGGGGGGCGTATTTTAAGCCTAAGTCTAAAATGGTTAGTTCTTCTTTGGTAAAATCAATTCCGCTGAGGTTAAAAACCCCGGTGCCTAGAATTCTCTCCTTCTTTTTCTTCCTCCCGCCTAAAAAATTTTTTTCTGTCAAGCTATTCCATTTCTTTTGGAATCACCTACACCCCTATTTCCTATTTCTATATTCACTTATATTGAAATCACTACACAGTTACATCACCGTATCATTCTCAGCTGAGATACATTGATCTGTTTCAGCCACTTTCTCTTTTTCTTGGTGAATAATAAATAGCTTACAGGCCAGTATCTTCACTCTATTTGGTCACCTTTATCACAGAATACTTCACATATGTTCTTTGATACATATATCCCTTTGCGTGATTATTTCACTTATATATTGTTTACACTATTGCACTTTATATTTATGATGTTTATTTGAGATATTTATACATGTTTTAACCTCTGTGTATAAGTTATTACCATTCACTGCGATATTCACATCTTATATACATCTATAGGCAGCGCCAGTTACCTCACCATATTTTACATATTACACATAAGAATACAAAACATAAAAACCAGAACACAGGTAAGATAACCATATGGCGGGTCTCAGCGTGAAAGATGGAAATTGGTCCCTGCGCAGCCAACGCGTTTCACTTGATTTTTCTTCTTCAGGGCTTTAAGAGACCAAGAAACCAAACAGTGCTCTACATGGTGTATGAGAAAATGATACAGTAAGTGTATAATATATCATTATCATATAGTACAGTATATAGCATCCCGCTGTGTGACATGTATAATGATTCACAACAATCAATAAGTATAGTGCATACTGACCCTCTGTGTGTAAGATCATGGGGCAGCCGGCAGAACCATCATTAGACTCAGATGTTATATATAACATGGACTTTATGTGGAAATATCATGATGATTGGATAATGGAAAAAATACTTTTGAAATTATTTAAGCAAATATTGGGGTGCATGTGCATTTGCATATATCAAAGCACAAAAGAGAAACACATTACCAGTCCCTGCGCAGATCCTGGAGATTAGTTCTCAAGCTGGGGAACCTTGTAGTATGGCCAGTGGTGAAACACATAAGAAGAAGCGTGGCAGCTCTCTTAACCCTCCATGGGATATGAGGCAGAGAAACTGTGCAGAAAACAAAAGAAACAGAGCGCACACCGCCCTAGTGTAACACCATTTAATGAAAATAATAGAAGCCATAAAAACAGGTACTCACAAACATATATAGTGTCATGCATGGAAATTAAATCCCCGATCTGATGTGTACAGGGTACTCTCCTCCTTGAAAAGACAAGAACTCACTGCTCAAGGTGGTGTGATTGCCTGATGACTCACACCGCTGCATGCCCCGGCTCGCCTCTGTGAAAACTTGATAAAGGAAAAGGAATTGGCAGCACTCCAGGTTGAGTCAAAATCCAGATTTATTGACTGGACATCCAAATATGACAATCTAAGGAGATCGATGATCGGTGGATGGGATGGGCTCACCACCGAACTAGTGTCCTGCGAGGTATTGCAATTGAAAAGACAAGAACTCACTGCTCAAGGTGGTGTGATTGCCTGATGACTCACACCGGTGCATCCCCCGGCTCGCCTCTGTGAAAACATGATAAAGGAAAAGGAATTGGCAGCACTCTAGGTTGAGGTCAAAATCCAGATTTATTGACTGGACATCCAAATATGACAATCTAAGGAGATCGATGATCGGTGGATGGGATGGGCTCTCCACCGAGCTAGTGTGCTGGGAGGTATTGCAATTGAAAAGACAAGAACTCACTGCTCAAGGTGGTGTGATTGCCTGATGACTCACACTGGTGCATCCCCCGGCTCGCCTCCGTGAAAACTTGATAAAGGAAAAGGAATTGGCAGCACTCTAGGTTGAGGTCAAAATCCAGATTTATTGACTGGACATCCAAATATGACAATCTAAGGAGATCGATGATCGGTGGATGGGATGGGCTCACCACCGAGCTAGTGTGCTGCGAGGTATTGCAATTGAAAAGACAAGAACTCACTGCTCAAGGTGGTGTGATTGTCTGATGACTCACACCGGTGCATACCCCGGCTCGCCTCCGTGAAAACTTGATAAAGGAAAAGGAATTGGCAGCACTCCAGGTTGAGTCAAAATCCAGATTTATTGACTGGACATCCAAATATGACAATCTAAGGAGATTGATGATCGGTGGATGGGATGGGCTCACCACCGAGCTAGTGTGCTGCGAGGTATTGCAATCGAAAAGACAAGAACTCACTGCTCAAGGTGGTGTGATTGCCTGATGACTCAAAGCGGTGCATGCCCCGGCTCGCCTCCGTGAAAACTTGATAAAGGAAAAGGAATTGGCAGCACTCTAGGTTGAGTCAAAATCCAGATTTATTGACTGGACATCCAAATATGTCAATCTAAGGAGATCGATGGACAGTGGATGGGATGGGCTCACCACCGAGCTAGTGTGCTGCGAGGTATTGCAATTGAAAAGACAAGAACTCACTGCTCAAGGTGGTGTGATTGCCTGATGACTCACACCGGTGCATGCCCCGGGTCGCCTCCGTGAAAACTTGATAAAGGAAAAGGAATTGGCAGCACTCCAGGTTGAGTCAAAATCCAGATTTATTGACTGGACATGCAAATATGACAATCTAAGGAGATCGATGATCGGTGGATGGGATGGGCTCACCACCGAACTAGTGTGCTGCGAGGTATTGCAATTGAAAAGACAAGAACTCACTGCTCAAGGTGGTGTGATTGCCTGATGACTCACACCGGTGCATGCCCCGGCTCGCCTCCGTGAAAACTTGATAAAGGAAAAGGAATTGGCAGCACTCTAGGTTGAGGTCAAAATCCAGATTTATTGACTGGACATCCAAATATGACAATCTAAGGAGATTGATGATCGGTGGATGGGATGGGCTCACCACCGAGCTAGTGTGCTGCGAGGTATTGCAATTGAAAAGACAAGAACTCACTGCTCAAGGTGGTGTGATTGTCTGATGACTCACACCGGTGCATACCCCGGCTCGCCTCCGTGAAAACTTGATAAAGGAAAAGGAATTGGCAGCACTGCAGGTTGAGTCAAAATCCAGATTTATTGACTGGACATCCAAATATGACAATCTAAGGAGATCGATGATCGGTGGATGGGATGGGCTCACCACCGAGCTAGTGTGCTGCGAGGTATTGCAATTGGAAAGACAAGAACTCACTGCTCAAGGTGGTGTGATTGCCTGATGACTCACACCGGTGCATGCCCCGGCTCGCCTCCATGAAAACTTGATAAAGGAATTGGCAGCACTCCAGGTTGAGTCAAAATCCAGATTTATTGACTGGACATCCAAATATGACAATCTAAGGAGATCGATGATCGGTGGATGGGATGGGCTCACCACCGAGCTAGTGTGCTGCGAGGTATTGCAACTGAAAAGACAAGAACTCACTGCTCAAGGTGGTGTGATTGCCTGATGACTCACACCGGTGCATGCCCCGGCTCGCCTCCTTGAAAACTTGATAAAGGAAAAGGAATTGGCAGCCCTCCAGGTTGAGTCAAAATCCAGATTTATTGACTGGACATCAAAATATGACAATCTAAGGAGATCGATGATCGGTGAATGGGATGGGCTCACCACCGAGCTAGTGTGCTGCGAGGTATTGCAATTGAAAAGACAAGAACTCACTGCTCAATGTGGTGTGATTGCCTGATGACTCACACAGGTGCATGCCCCGGCTCGCCTCAGTGAAAACTTGATAAAGGAAAAGGAACTGGCAGCACTCCAGGACAACGTTTCGGAGGCGTTGCCTCCTTCTTCAGGTCTCAACACCCCAAAAATCTGCCCTCATATATATAACAATATAGCGGCTCCTCCCCTCACAGTTTCTTAAAGGGACATGACAATAAAGAGCCTATAATCAAGGGCAATCATATCAAAACATTAATATATATCCATAAATTGTACAATTTTGATAAAAGTTGATAAAAATGAATAAATTCATAATACAATAAATCCTATAAAAATATATACATATATATATATATATACAAACTACATGACACGGTGGAAAACAAAACAAAAATATCAAATGATGCCCACCAACCCAAATATAGATTTCTAGAAAAAGGTTACCGTGAAGAGCATATTGATGAGGCCATTGATAGGTATGCTATGGGTGGTGAGAGAAGAAGGACTGAGGGTAAAGGTGAAGAACTCTCTAATGCTCTGTTAATTACCAAGTTTACCAATCAACGTTGGGCTGTAAAAGGGGCTATTCAAAAACATTGGCCCATCCTTATGCAAGATTCCGCCCTATGTAGAGTACTTCCCACTAAACCTAAGGTAGTTTTTAAGCGGGCTAGAAGTGTCCGGAATATTGTGGCACCTAGCCAAATTAAAAACAAGAAACAACAGTCAGCAAATAACATCCCTCAGTTTCTAAATATGGTGGGTTCCTATAGATGCAGACTCAGGAGGTGCATGGCCGGCAATTTCATGCACCATGGGAAAAAGTACTTTACTGGTAAAGATGGGCGGACATTTAATATTCAACAGTTTATCTGCTGCAGCACACAATTTGTTGTATATGGTCTGCGGTGCCCATGTGGATTATTCTACGTGGGCAGAACAGTGAGGGCTATGAGAACCAGATTTGGTGAACATCGCCGGTTCATCGAACAAAAGAAAGATAAGCATAGTCTTCCCCAGCATTTTTGCCAAGTACATGGGGGTAGCACTGAGGGGTTAGAGTTATTTGGTATTGAAGCCATCCCTATGACATTATCAGAAGGTGAAAGATGTTCGCGTCTATGTATGCACGAAACGTATTGGATATTTACGCTCAATTCTATGTCCCCCGATGGCTTGAATGAAGAACTGGAGGTTGACACCCTGATTTGAAGTCTCATGTCTATATTGTTATATTTTTAAGTTTTATTTTTAATAGTTTTTTCAGCATACATTTATATTCTCTTCAACTTCTATGGTTTTCAATGTTAGTATATATACATGTGTGCATGTGTGACCTTTTATACGCACCCAGTAAATCCATGTGGACGCGTGTTGAGATACACATGCGCACATGTGCGGTATATTTGGGTTGGTGGGCGTCATTTGATATTTTTGTTTTGTTTTCCACAGTGTCATGTAGTTTTTATATATATATGTATATATTTTTATAGGATTTATTGTATTATGAATTTATTAATTTTTATCAACTTTTATCAAAATTTTACAATTTATGGATATATATTAATGTTTTGATATGATTGCCCTTGATTATAGGCTCTTTATTGTCATGTCCCTTTAAGAAACTGTGAGGGGAGGAGCCGCTATATCGTTATATATATGAGGGCAAAAGATTTTTGGGGTGTTGAGACCTGAAGAAGGAGGCCACGCCTCCGAAATGTTGTCCTTAGCAACCCCATGAATGTCATGTCCTGGGTCCCGAATCATGGGTAAGACTGCCGACCTGACTGGTGTCCAGAAGGCCATCATTGACACCCTCAAGCAAGAGGGTAAGACACAGAAATAAATTTCTGAACGAATAGGCTGTTCCCAGAGTGCTGTATCAAGGCACCTCAGTGGGAAGTCTGTAGGAAGGAAAAAGTGTGGCAGAAAACGCTGCACAACGAGAAGAGGTGACCGGACCCTGAGGAAGACTGGGGAGAGGGAAATGCCAAAATGCCTAAAGTCCAGTGTCAAGTACCCACAGTCAGTGATGGTCTGGGGTGCCATGTCAGCTGCTGGTGTTGGTCCACTGTGTTTTATCAAGGGCAGGGTCAATGCAGCTAGCTATCAGGAGATTTTGGAGCACTTCATGCTTCCATCTGCTGAAAAGCTTTATGGAGATGAAGATTTCATTTTTCAGCACGACCTGGCACCTGCTCACAGTGCCAAAACCACTGGTAAATGGTTTACTGACCATAGTATTACTGTGCTCAATTGGCCTGCCAACTCTCCTGACCTGAACCCCATAGAGAATCTGTGGGATGTTGTGAAGAGAAAGTTGAGAGACGCAAGACCCAACACTCTGGATGAGCTCAAGGCCGCTATCGAAGCATCCTGGGCCTCCATAACACCTCAGCAGTGCCACAGGCTGATTGCCTCCATGCCACGCCGCATTGAAGCAGTCATTTCTGCAAAAGGATTCCCGACCAAGTATTGAGTGCATAACTGAACATCATTTTTTGAAGGTTGACTTTTTTTGTATTAAAAACACTTTTCTTTTATTGGTCGGATGAAATATGCTAATTTTTTGAGATAGGAATTTGGGGTTTTCATGAGCTGTATGCCAAAATCATCAATATTAAAACAATAAAAGGCTTGCACTACTTCAGTTGTGTGTAATGAATCTAAAATATATGAAAGTCTAATGTTTATCAGTACATTACAGAAAATAATGAACTTTATCACAATATGCTAATTTTTTGAGAGGGACCTGTAATTCATGAAGAGACAGCTTGTCTTCAGTGTGGAGCAATCCCAGACACGCTCTTCTAAGGACTGCACTATGTGCACCGGCACAGAGGTGTATTTCCAGCCCGCCTGCAGTCTTCCTCTGAACCTGTATAGCAACATGCATGGGAGGTATAATGATTGTCCCCTGTTCACAATAAAATCATCACAACAGTGATGAACAGCAGCTGATGTGTTTCACTCGCCACAACGAGCTTTCACAACAATTTGTCCACCTAAACACCTTTGGTTTAGGAACTCTGAAAACCCTACTGCTAATGTCCCCATTTATGCCCGCTGGCTAATTATACATCTGTACCCTCCCCCATCACCTAGTTTAACCGCTTTACCACCGGAGGATTTTGCTGTCTTACGTCTGAGCCACTTTTTGCGATTCGGCACTGATGCGACTTTAACTGATAATTGTGCGGTCTTGTGACGCCGTACACAAACGAAATTTACGTCCTTTTTTTTCCCACAGAGCTTTCTTTTGGTGGTATTTGATCACCTGTGCGATTTTTACTTTTTGCGCTATAAACAAAAAAAGAGCATACATTTTGAAAAAATAACAATATTTTTCACATTTTTTTATATAAAATTCCCCCCCAAAAAAATTTAAAAATCAATTTTTTGTTTTAAATTTTTGGCCAATTTGTTTTCTGCTACCTATGTTTGGTAAAAAAAAATCACAATAAACGTATTTTGATTGGTTTGCGCAAAGGTTATTGCGTTTACTAACTAAGGGAAAGATTTCTGTCATTTTTGGTGTTTCTTTTTTTAACGAATAATGGCCGCGATCTGTGATTTTTTTTGCGGGACTGCGACATTGCGGCGGACAGATCGGACCCTTGACTGACATTTTTGACACTTTTTGGGGGTACCAGTGACATTACTGCAGTAATCAGTGCTATAAATATGCACTGTTACTGTAAAAATGACACTGGCAGGGAAGGGGTTAATTTTATTGGAGAGGGAGGGGTTAATGTATGCCTGGTGCTTACTAACGTGTGTGGGGGGAGGTGACTGTGTGACATAAGGACAGATCCACGGTTCAGCTAAGCTGAACCCTGCAATCTGACCCTGCCTGTCACTTAGGAGATCCGCCCGCTTGTGTTTACACAAGCGGGCGGATCTCCACACTCGATTCCCCGATGATCGGGGAAGAGCAGCGGCGATCGCCCGGCCCGACTCCCGCTGTGACTGAACACAGCGGGAGCGAGCCTCCGTCGGCACGCATGCGCGGCCGAGAAAGGGGAATGTCTGGTGACGTAGTACTACGTTGCCAGACGTTATCGAGCCACTTTGAGTACTAGTGAGCAGTCGGCAAGTGGTTAAAAGCCCCCCTAACTTGTTGGCCATCTTCTCTCCCACTACGGGTGCACCCTCCCCATTTAGGTGCAATCCATCCCTACTAAAGAGACGGTAGCTGACTGAGAAGTCGGCCCAGTTCTCCAGGAATCCAAAACCCACCTAACTACTGTAGAGGGTGTTTTTTATCTCCCACGCCATGCCAGGCTGACCAAGTCTCTTTCTGAAGGGAGACATTGCCTGCCAGCAGCTGCGGGGGATTCCCCCCCCCCTTCTCCTCAGGAGACAGTGACTCAATATTGTTCTGCTCCCTCCCACTGCATCCTCATTGGGGGGAAGAAGAGAGCCACTCAGCAGCAGTGTGCAAAGCATTCTGGGGCATGTAGTCTTCTCCTGTTATGGCTCCATAAACCTATGTTATGTCAGAACTACATTTCGTAGAGTTCTCTAAGAATAGGAGAAGAGGCATCCATCTTAGCTGGAAGGAGATCAGTTCACCACGAGGCAGGAGAGAGACTGCATGCAATAGAGAGAGAGAGAGAGAGAGAGAGAGAGCTGCCATCTCTTAATCAGCCCACTGCTATGCTCCAGACATCCAGCCTGGTTAAAGCGGGATCCTGCATGTCCAGGCACCCCTGCATCTGCTGAGTGAAGCACTCCAGGGCGAGGTGAACAGTCAGGTCACCTGAAGAGACTGTCCATTCCAGAATGCTGCTTGGGGATTCAATGCAGCATTGGTGAGAAGGGCACCTGCCCAAATCCTTCTTAAGACAGAACACTAAACTGTTGCTGGTATTTCTGCATCACTCTATTAGGAGAGTCTGTGATGCTGACATATCCTGTTCAATCACGGTAGTGCTTGTCTGAACTATTTGAAGATCTCTCACACTACTCAAGCTTTTCTATTCATCAAATCTTCCTGGATGTACTCTGTTCTTTAATCAAAGAAGTTCAGCAAGTGCACCACCTTAACCACTTCTGGACCGGAAGGATTTGCCCCCTTCCTGACCAGGCCATATTTTGCGATTCAGCACTGCAATATTTTAACGGACGATTTCCCGGTCGTGCGATGCTATACCTAAATAAAATTGATGTCCTTTTGTCCCCACAAATAGCGCTTTCTTTTGGTGGTATTTGGTCATCTGTGTGATTTCTATTTTTTGTGCTGTAAACAAAAAAAGAAAGACAATTTTTGGAAAAAAAATGGAAAATTTATATCAATACTTACCGTAATTTTCCTTTCCTGATGGACTCCATGGCAGCACACCTATGGGTAGGCTCCGCCTCCTCTCCTACCCTATAGGACCCCACTCCCATAAATCTTTGCTCCATACCAGGAGCCGTGTTCCATAAATAGACTACTCCAGCAGATGGGAGGGGACTCCTACTGCCATGGAGTCCATCAGGAAAGGAAAATTACGGTAAGTATTGATATACATTTTCCTGACAGACTCCATGGCAGCACACGTATGGGAAATAACTAGCCATACACACCCGGGTGGGTAACTGCTGGTTGTCTAACCTTAGGAGGACTGAGGCACCGGTCGCCAGATGATGAAAGGCCTGGAGAGCACAGAATGCTGCCCAAAGCTCCAGTACATTTGAGACCACCCCCACGTGGGCAGGGAAATCCCATCTGCCCTGGGCCACTTCCGACAGGCAGTGCGCTCCCCAACCTATCCTGCTGGCGTCCGAAGTCACGACTAACCAGGATGCTGGAATGATCGAATGGCGATTCAAGAGATTTTCCCGCTGAAGCCATCAGGTTAAGCTCTCACTCATGGACGCTGTTATCCGTATGAAGACATCTGGACTCTCGAAACTCCACTGTTGGAGGAATCCCATCTGACAGGGCCTCATCCTCCACTGTGCCCACTTCACCATGGGAGCTGTGGAGACCATGGTCCCGATTATCTTCATGCACAGAGAGGCCCGGAGATGAGAGGCTGATAATGCTGGACGGATCCTGCTGCGAATTACCGGAATCTTCTCCAATGGAAGGGAGATGGTGCCTCTGGAAGTACCGAAGAGGGCCCCTAGGAAGACTAACGATTTTGTAGGTTCCAGATGGCTTTTTTCCATATTCAGGAGCCACCCGAAATCTTGAAGGGTGGAAATCACTTGAGATCTGTGATGCAGAATTTGATTTTGGTGTTGTGATAGAAGAAGCAAATCGTCCAGGTAATGGTAAAGTCGAATACCTTTTGCTCTGATCAGGGCTACTACAGCCAGTAAGATCTTTGAAAAGATTTGAGGTGATGTGGTAAGCCCGAAAGGGAGACAGGTAAACTGGAGATGCACCTGACCTACTGCGAATCAAAGAAATTTCTGCATTTCTGTTGCAACTGGGACGTGAAAGTAGGCATCTTTCAAATCTATGGACATCATCCAACCCTCTGCCTGCACCACCTGACGAATTGTGAAAAGTGTCTCCATCCTGAACCTCTCTTTCTTGATGAAGGTGTTTAGGTGTGTCAAGTCTATGACTGGCCTCCAAGAGCTGCTTTTCTTCAAGACCATGAAGAGCGGAGAATAGATGCCTTGGAACCTTTCCTCGAATGGAACAGGCACTGCTGCACCCTAGGCAACCAGGGACTCTACAAATGATAGAAGAATCAGCTTCTTTTCTTCTGAACGGGGGAAGGCCATAGAAATGAAGCGAAGAATGGGATTTTTGTCGAAGATCCACACATGGCCGTGTGATACGGTTCCGACAGTCCACTGATCTTCGACTGAGGCTGCCCAGACATGCGCAAATAGAAGTAAGCGTGCGCCTACTCGCACTGTCTGGACAGGTTCGATATGAAAAGGACTTAGTAGCCTCTCGGCCACCAGAAGATTTCCCTTTGGAGAATTTTTGTCCCGTAGACTGGGGGCGCTTCCAGTTTTTTCTGAACTCATTGCCAGGCCTGTAGAAACGCACCTCTCTGGCATGGTCAGAGTTCTGTCTGTTTTGAGGTCTTCTTTGGTCCATCGACCGGCGATCCTGGGGAAGGAACCCTGATTTACCACCAGTGGCACGGGTAATGGCACTGTCCAGCTTGTTACCAAAAAGAGACGAACCCTCGAAGGGGATTCTACACCAGGCCTGCTTGGAGGCAGGGTCGGCAAACCAGGGACGCAACCACAAGGCGCGTTTGGCCGTGACAGAGGACAGCATGACCCGCGCCACCAAGCGGATGATATCAATGGATGCCTCCCCCAAAAAAGCCGTTGCCAGGCTTAACTCTTGAACAGCCGAGCTTCTGGCCACTTCTTCAGAGACACTCTGTAGTGTAGCCTCCACGTTGTCCACCCAGGCTTCCATAGCCTTAGACGTGGCTGCCAACGCCAGGGCCGCCTTACATACCTGCAGAGAGATAGATCTTTTTAAGATCTGTGTCAATCCATCTGTCAAGAGCGTCCTTGAAGAAGACTGAGTCTTCCAATGGTAAGGTCATGTGTTTTACTAACCTCATCAAGGCCGCATCAACCGTGGGAGCGGAATCAAGATGCTACACTTTATCATTTTTGAAGGGATACATCCTGGAGACCTTGGATGACAAGGAATTTCTCTTCTCGGCTTCTTGCCACTCATCTGTAATTATCTCACCCAATTCCCCCAAAAGGGGAAAATGGGAACGCTCTTTCTTGAGATGTTTGAAATATTTATTTTGTTTAGCTGGGGATTCCGCTGGATCCTCCCATTTCAGTGCCTCCTTAACTGCTTTAACTAGCGGTGGGACCATGGCAAACTCAAAGCCTGCATTCTGGTCCTCTAAGTCATCTTCGCTGCCCGTGGAATCTTCCAAGAAGCGACTTGGTTGGGAAGTACCTGGCTCCAATTCATCCCTTGGAAGGGGACCTGGAGCTTCCGAAGAGTGACCCGACATCCTACCAGGATTCCAATCTCGAAGGGATTTCTGAACAATCCGCCTGACCATAGACTCTACTGGTTGTTCAGTGCCTTGTTTTTCTTTTAGTGCCTGGGAATAACAGGTATCGCATAAGGACCTATTGTCAGGTCACCTGTGGCCAGGTGACAACTGCACCCTGTTGGAGGCAGGGGCGCAGCGCAAGGTAGTGAACCCAATAGCAGACTGCTGCGGATGGACCGGAACGTGAGCCCAAGATTCCCCAGGGCGTGGAGTCTAAGACCCAGCAGGTGTTTACCAGAGCCTCTAGTGGTGAGGATGGACTTGGCTGCAGCTGGGCCCAGGTCGCGGCCCCTGGGGTCCCCCAGGTCACGCTCCGTAGGGAGAGAAGGGAAGCAGCCACTCAGGACACACAGAATGGTGATGGGTAAGCCGAGGTCGGGGTAACAGGCAGACAAGGGTAGTCAAGGGACAGGCCAAAGGTCAGGGTAACAGGCAAACAGGAATAGTCAGAGACAAGCCAAAGTCGGTACACAGAAGAGTAGTTCAAGCACACGGCAAACAGGAAACAGGAAACTAATATTGTTGAACAGCAAAGCAGACCTGCAGTGCATTGGTTAATATAGACTTCCTGTGATGACCTGGGCGGGGCAGGAACAGGAAGTAGAGGTGATAAGAAGGATCTAGAAATGCAGTCTGACCTCTAATACAGACATGAAGGTACAGGTAAGCTCGCCAAGCTCTATTGCAAGTCCATGACACCTATCCTCAGGGACACGGGCTCGGCAGCCCCAGCATGACTTCTCTATAGAGCAGTCAGAATGGCGGGAAGGTCGCAGTGAGACTGAACTGGCAGTGTCTTCATGATGCCTGGACCTGGAGCTAGACCTTGATGAAGAGTGATGCTGAACTGAAGGAGACTGATCCTCTGATCCAGAAATAGGGCATTGGTCAGACCTAAAAGGGCTGAATAGAGAGAGAAACAGGGGAAAAGAAAAACACTTAAGCTCCAGCACACAACCAGCCGAGGCAAACAGGCAAGGGTTAAGGTTAGGGTTGAGCGAACACAGACTGTATTATTCGTGTTCGTACCGAATAATTGTTTTTTTGTTACCCGAAGACGGACCCGAAAAATTTACTGTATATTTGGGTAAAAATCCGTGTTCGGTCGTTTTATTTCCGGGTTTTGCATGCATTGGCGCGCTTTTCATGGTGGGCTTTCAACAGCCAATCAACAAGTGTTTAACTGGTGTGCCTTAAGCCATCCCAGCAATGCCTACAAATGTATTAGTAGCTGTGATTGGCCATCTGAAGCATGTGACCAAGTCTTTATAAGTTCCAGCCAGCGTCGTGCGGCGTCATCCTGCTGTGTACTAGTTCAGGGACAGAGCACACATACGTGCTGGCTGCTGATTAGGGACAGACAGGCAGGCAAAACTCATTTGTGTCTGCATAGAATTGAGGGACAGGTCGGAGTGTGTTAGGCAGGGCGAGTTGTAGGCATTTTAGGGCGAGGCTGCTGCTGATTTTTAGGGTCAGTTTTCTACGATCGATTTAGCTGTGTGGGAGGGGTTTGCAGTGACCGATCTACGATCTTATCAATCCTTTTAGGGAGAGGCCGCTGCTGATTTTTAGGGTCAGTTTTCTGCGATCGATTTTGCTTTGTGGGAGGGGTTTGCAGTGACCGATCTACGATCTTATCAATCCTTTTAGGGAGAGGCTGCTGCTGATTTTTAGGGTCAGTTTTCTACGATCGATTTTGCTGTGTGGGAGGGGTTTGCAGTGACCGATCTACGATTTTATCAATCCTTTTAGGGAGAGGCTGCTGCTGATTTTTAGGGTCAGTTTTCTACGATCGATTTTGCTGTGTGGGAGGGGTTTGCAGTGACCGATCTACGATCTTATCAATCCATTTAGGGAGAGGCTGGAGATAGGCAGGTTTTAGTGGTCCACATCAATTTTGCTGTGTGTGGGGTGCAGTGAACACAATTTTTTTTGCCCACTGAGGAGGAGGGAGAAAAGTATTTTTCTATCAGTCACTGTGTGCAGCGTTTTTCCTTCAGCTGTGCTGTGCTGACTGATCATACACTGCTGTGTTCAGTGTTCAGTTCACATGTGCTATTATTGAGTGGTTTCAAAAATCATACACTTTTTTCTATTCCACTATTCAATATACAGCCTTGGGTTAAAAAAATTAAATTGTGGCCTGCAGCAGAGCTGAATGATATTTGGGGTTTTTGGGGTTCATCTCATACTTCTGAAGATTTGAGGGTGCTGCCTGTTCCAAACTCCTCCTACTCCTCATCCAGCCTTTTAGGGGTACAAACAATAGTAATTGGGGCCTAGTGTGGTTTTGTACGTGTGAGATACATACACTTTTTTTGATCATATTTTCTATTCCGCTATTCAATAAAAACCTTTGGGGATCAATTAAATTGCGGGATAGTCTGTGTTGGTACGTGTGAGATCCACCTTTCCAAGTTTTTGGGGTTCATCTCATACTTCTGAAGATTTGAGGGTGCTGTCTGTTCCAAACTCCTCCTACTCCTCATCCAGCCTTTTAGGGGTACAAACAATAGTAATTGGGGCCTAGTGTGGTTTTGTACGTGTGAGATACATACACTTTTTTTGATCATATTTTCTATTCCGCTATTCAATAAAAACCTTTGGGGATCAATTAAATTGTGGGATAGTCTGTGTTGGTACGTGTGAGATCCACCTTTCCAAGTTTTTGGGGTTCATCTCATACTTCTGAAGATTTGAGGGTGCTGCCTGTTCCAAACTCCTCCTACTCCTCATCCAGCCTTTTAGGGGTACAAACAATAGTAATTGGGGCCTAGTGTGGTTTTGTACGTGTGAAATACATACACTTTTTTTGATCATATTTTCTATTCCGCTATTCAATAAAAACCTTTGGGGAACAGTTAAATTGCGGGATAGTCTGTGTTGGTACGTGTGAGATCCACCTTTCCAAGTTTTTGGGGTTCATCTCATACTTCTGAAGATTTGAGGGTGCTGCCTGTTCCAAACTCCTCCTACTCCTCATCCAGCCTTTTAGGGGTACAAACAATAGTAATTGGGGCCTAGTGTGGTTTTGTATGTGTGAGATACATACACTTTTTTTGATCATATTTTCTATTCCGCTATTCAATAAAAACCTTTGGGGATCATTTAAATTGCGGGATAGTCTGTGTTGGTACGTGTGAGATCCACCTTTCCAAGTTTTTGGGGTTCATCTCATACTTCTGAAGATTTGAGGGTGCTGCCTGTTCCAAACTCCTCCTACTCCTCATCCAGCCTTTTAGGGGTACAAACAATAGTAATTGGGGCCTAGTGTGGTTTTGTACGTGTGAGATACATACACTTTTTTGATCATATTTTCTATTCCGCTATTCAATAAAAACCTTTGGGGATCAATTAAATTGCTGGATAGTCTGTGTTGGTACGTGTGAGATCCACCTTTCCAAGTTTTTGGGGTTCATCTCATACTTCTGAAGATTTGAGGGTGCTGCCTGTTCCAAACTCCTCCTACTCCTCATCCAGCCTTTTAGGGGTACAAACAATAGTAATTGGGGCCTAGTGTGGTTTTGTACGTGTGAGATACATACACTTTTTTTGATCATATTTTCTATTCCGCTATTCAATAAAAACCTTTGGGGATCAATTAAATTGCGGGATAGTCTGTGTTGGTACGTGTGAGATCCACCTTTCCAAGTTTTTGGGGTTCATCTCATACTTCTAAAGATTTGAGGGTGCTGCCTGTTCCAAACTCCTCCTACTCCTCATCCTGCCTTTTAGGGGTACAAACAATAGTAATTGGGGCCTAGTGTGGTTTTGTACGTGTGAGATACATACACTTTTTTTGATCATATTTTCTATTCCGCTATTCAATAAAAACCTTTGGGGATGAATTAAATTGTGGGATAGTCTGTGTTGGTACGTGTGAGATCCACCTTTCCAAGTTTTTGGGGTTCATCTCATACTTCTGAAGATTTGAGGGTGCTGCCTGTTCCAAACTCCTCCTACTCCTCATCCTGCCTTTTAGGGGTACAAACAATAGTAATTGGGGCCTAGTGTGGTTTTGTACGTGTGAGATACATACACTTTTTTTGATCATATTTTCTATTCCGCTATTCAATAAAAACCTTTGGGGATGAATTAAATTGTGGGATAGTCTGTGTTGGTACGTGTGAGATCCACCTTTCCAAGTTTTTGGGGTTCATCTCATACTTCTGAAGATTTGAGGGTGCTGCCTGTTCCAAACTCCTCCTACTCCTCATCCAGCCTTTTAGGGGTACAAACAATAGTAATTGGGGCCTAGTGTGGTTCTGTACGTGTGAGATACATACACCTTTTTTGATCATATTTTCTATTCCGCTATTTAATCAAAACCTTTGGGTATAAACAATTAAATTGCGTGATAGTCTGTGTCGGTAAGTGTGAGATACACCTTTCCAATTTTTTGGGCGCATCTCATACTGCCGAGGATTTGAGGGTGCTTGAGTCTGCCTCCTGCCTGTTCCGAACTCCACCTACTCCTCATCCTGCCTTTAGGGTAGAAAAAATTGTAATCGGGGCCTAGTTTATGTTTGTACGTGTGAGATACACCGTTTTGTAAAATTTGTCCTATTCCGCTATTCAATATACACCCTGTTTGAGTGTAAAAAATTAAATTGCGGGATAGTCTGTATCGGTACATGTGAGATACACCTTTTTAAATTTGTTTGGCGCATCTCCTTCTACCGCCGAGGATTGCAGGGCGCTTCAGTTTGCCTCCTGTTCCCAACTCCTCCTACTCCTCTTTCTCATCCTGCCTTTAGGGTACAAAAAATTGTAATCGGGGCCTAGTCTGTGTTTGTACGTGTGAGATACACCGTATTATAAAATTTTCCCTATTCCGCTATTCAATATACACCCTTTTGGAGTGTAAAAAATTAAATTACGGCATAGTCTGTATCGGTACATGTGAGATACACCTTTTAAATTTGTTTGGCGCATCTCCTTCCCCCGCCAAGGATTGCAGGGCGCTTCAGTTTGCCTCCTGTTCCCAACTCCTCCTACTCCTCTTCCTCATCCTGCCTTTAGGGTACCAAAAATTGTAATCGGGACCTAGTCTGTGTTTGTACGTGTGAGATACACCGTATTATAAAATTTTTCCTATTCCGCTATTCAATATACACCCTTTTGGAGTGTAAAAAAATTAAATTACGGCATAGTCTGTATCGGTACATGTGAGATACACCTTTTAAATTTGTTTGGCGCATCTCCTTCCCCCGCCAAGGATTGCAGGGCGCTTCAGTTTGCCTCCTGTTCCCAACTCCTCCTACTCCTCTTCCTCATCCTCCCTTTAGGGTACAATAAATTTTAATCGGGGCCTAGTCTGTGTTTTTACGTGTGATATACACCATTTTTTTATCCTATTCCGCTATTCAATATACACCCTTTTGGGGTAAAAAACATTAAATTGCGGCATAGTTTGCATATTTGACTGTGAGATACACCCGTGCGATACTGTTGTTGTTTTGTTCCACTATTCAATAAACACCTTTCTAGGGCAAGATCTTAAATTACAGAAATATGAGGAGACCGTCAAATAGGGGCCGTGGTGCTGCTGGTAGAGCTCCTGTTGCAAGGAGAGGACATGGTCGATCTGTGCCAGCTACACGCACAAGTGAAACACCTTCCTCAAGTGTTAGTAGGCGACAGAACCTGCATCAGTATTTGGTAGGGCATCATACGCCTCTAGAAGTGATGAGGCCAGAACACTAGGGCTGGGGAATATAATTGAAAGATCGATGCATCGCGATTCAACCCTTCGTGATTCTGCATCGATGCGGGCTGCCGGCATAATCGATTATACGAGGTGACGTCATCAGCCGCGGCCACGCCCTATCGCGCAAGGGAAAAAAAAAATCACAAGATCGCAGGATCGGCAGCTGATTGGTGGGTTAGTGGCGGGAGCTTAATAAAAAGGCTCCACCCCTCCCCTTCCGCCTCTTTGACCCGGGCCGAGGCGCAGCAAGACATCCCCCGCGTGTATCGGCGTCCCACCTGCGGCCTAGATGCCAGCCAGCCAGCCATCCAAGCCAGAAGCCGCCAGTCCAGTGAGTCCACACACAGGAGCGAGGAGCCCCAAGTGCGTCCCCATCGCAGCCAGCCAGCACCGCCAGCCTCACCTCACCTCACCGTAGCCGACAGGCCCTGGAGGCCCAGCCGCCACTCCACGCCACTGCCAGTGACGCCAGCCGCCCGCCACAGAGCCCAGAGAGCAGCACAGCACCTGTCCTCATCTGCAATGCAGTGCACAACAACCCACACAGTCACACAGCAGGTATGTCCGAACAAATAATTGTGTTATCATTCATGGGGGTCTCTCGTCTGTATCTCTGGGGGATGTCTGTGATGGGGGGGGGCCTGGGACAGGGGACGGTCGGTCGGGGCCCGGGGGTACTGTTCTGCTGTGGCAGGCTGGCAGCCAGTGGGGTCAGTCAGTGGGGGCCTGGGGGTCTCTGTCAGTGTCAGTGTCAGTCAGCTATGGGGGTCTGGGCAAGGGGGGGACTCACTCAGTGCTTGTCAGTGCTGTGGGGGATTGGGGAAGGTGTGGGGGACATCCAACTAGTCTCTGTCAGTGTGGGGGTCTGGGCAAGGGGGGGGACTCACTCTCACTCAAGTGTTTGTCAGTGCTGTGGGGGATTGGGGAAGGTGTGGGACTTCCAGGTCTCTTGTCAGTGTGGGGGTCTGGGCAATGGGGGGACTAACTCTCACTCAAGTGTTTGTCAGTGCTGTGGGGGATTGGTGAAGGTGTGGGACTTCCAGGGTCTCTGTCAGTGTGGGGGTCTGGGCAAGGGGGGGGACTCACTCACTCTCAGTGTTTGTCAGTGCTGTGGGGGATTGGGGAAGGTGTGGGACATCCACCCAGGTCTCTGTCAGTGTGTCAGGCTGCAGTCAGCTCAGCTGTGGGGGGAAGGGGGTCTCTGTCAGTGTCACTGTCACTGTCACAGGCAGCTGTGGAGTAAGGGGGGGCCCCGGGGGTTTTGGCTCAGTGCATGCAAGGGAGTTTGACAGACAGACAGACAGTCATATTTTATGAAATATGTTGCTTGGTTGATTTGTTGCGGCTTAGTTTACAAGTTTTATTTTTTTATTTTTTTTTAAACACTGACAGAGTTTGGCAACTTACGTCATCCGTCTCCGTCACATACGTGGTAGTATGGTGGTAAATATGGCAGAAGGAGAAAAAGATCGAGAGATAAAAAATGCACCTAGCGTTTTAAGAGCAAACATCTGGGCACATTTCGGATTTTACGAACACACAGGGAAGCGTGAGTTGGACAAGACACACGCCGTATGTAAAGCCTGTCACACAAAAATTAAATACCTAGGGAATACTACGAACTTGAGAAACCATGTTAGCCGTTTTCACTCTGAGTTAGTAACACCTGTCGCCACCAGCAGTGCCACCACTGCCAAGGAAAGACTGCTAGACCCAGATCAGCCAAGAATTGATGCCATACTGTCAACTTATCCGCCCAACTCAGAAAAAGGGAAGAAACTAACCAAAGCTGTGGCAGCTTTCATCGCCAAGGACCTACGGCCTTAATCAGTTGTGGACAACGCCGGGTTTCGCTACCTTGTGAAGACGCTAGAGCCACGTTATAAGATCCCATCACGCAGGCACTTTACAGAAAACGTTATACCTGCACTCTACCACGACACCAAAGCTCAGGTACTTGCGTCAATGAACCAAGCCAGTCGAGTCGCAATAACGTGTGATTCATGGACGTCAGTCACAACGGAGTCCTATGTTACAATACCAGCACATTACGTTACTAAGGACTGACAGGTCTTGTCACATGTGTTGCAAACAAGAGCCATTTATGAGTCTCACACAGGTGCTCATCTGGCAGAGCTACTGTCTCATGTTGTGGAAGAATGGCAGCTGTCTGATAAATCTTGTAGTGCTTGTGACCGACAACGCGGCGAACATGATAGTTGCAGCTCAAGTTGGTAAATTTCCTCATGTTAAATGTTTTGCCCATACACTCAATCTTGCATGTCAGCGGGCACTGAAAGGGGCCACGCTCTCCAGGCTTCTCGCCAGAGTGCGACGAATATCCACATTCTTCCATCGCAGCACTAGAGCAAGCCACTGTCTAAAAGAGAAACAGAAATGTCTGAGCCTGAAGAATCATAAGCTAATAACTGATGTGCCAACAAGATGGAACAGCGCATATGACATGGTCGAGAGGTTCTTAGAACAACAACCTGCAGTTTGTGCCACCTTGCTGTCTCCAGAAGTCAGAAAAGGAGAGTCTGATCTCTGCACTCTCAATGAAACAGATGTGTCAAATGCAGAGGACGCTGTGAGTGCATTAAAGCCAATGAAGGATGCAACCTTGCTGATTTCAGAAGAGCGCAACCCAACAGTGTCTCTCATTGCCCCTCTAAATGCACAACTGCTCCAGAGCATGACAGACACCATGGGAGACACAGCCATGACCCATGAGATCAAGAATGCAATCAAAACAGATCTCCTGAAGAGGTACAGCAGTGAGGCAGAGAAGAAGATCCTTCATACAGCCTCTGCTCTGGATCCTCGCTTTAAAGGACTGCCTTTTATTCTCACAGAGGAGGAGAGATCGGAGATATACAAAGGAGTGACTGAGGAGGCTGCATCTTTGGAGGTAATTAGAATTTCATCATGTTTCCTGCCAGACAGCTAGAAGCTCAGCTACATTGTGTTGTGTAATAACATGCCCTGATTCACTGATGCGGTGTGGGAAGTGGAACTGTATGGTATGGATTACCGTGCAGTTTTCCACACCTCATCAATGAATCACACTCTTAGTCAGTTCAGCTCTTCTTATACTATTATCTTTTGTTCAAACACACAGATTACATCTAATAGAAGGACAAATGTGGATGAAGTGCCTAGGGAAAAAGCAACTGTGGAAGAAGAAACAGAAACAACACCCATTGAGGACAGCCATTCTCCTCCCAAAAAAAAGGCCACAACATCGCTGCTCATGACTTTGCTGGGGCAGTCTTTCACTGATGGTGCAATAGAACCTAAGACCCCCTATGCCAAGGCAGAAGACGAAATGGAAAAATATTGTAAAGCCCCACCTCTGCCTCTCACTGAGGACCCTTTAAAATGGTGGCGTGAGCATGAGGTCATATTCCCCCTCCTCTCTCAGCTGTCAAAGCAATACTTGTGTATCCCAGGTACAAGTGTATCTGCAGAGCGGGTTTTCTCTACTGCAGAAGATGTTATAACAGCGAAAAGAAGCAGTCTTAAACCTGAGCATGTGGATCATCTAGTGTTCTTACAGAAAAACCTACATGTTCCCAAATGCTAAGCACTGAAATAATTACTAATTCATGTTTTTAATGAATTAGTAATTACTAATTCAGTCTGCCGCCAGTCACCAGTCAGTCACATCACCAGTCTTGTTTTATAGCTTTATAGCACTGATGGTTTGTTTTTGAAGATTGTCCTGTCCAATGTGTCCATTTCCAATCCATAATCCGTTCCGTTGCTTCACACTAAAAGTGTCTAGGCATAGGCAAGTACTAGGGGTTCATTTAACCCTCAACCAAATAAATAATATTAAAGTGTATTTTCTTCTAGACAACCGACTGACACCAAGCCAGCCACGGTGCAGCATTATAGGAAGGAAAATCATTGAGAGAAATAACTTGTACATTTGAAGCTTAACCTCGAGTAAATCTTATCTTAGTGGATCACAAACACCAATTGTGGATTCTTGTGTAATATACTATATTTGTGAGTTTGTGAATGTGACCCCCATAGGATTTCCTCAAGGTTAAGCTTCAGTTTACAATTTATTCTCTCAAGGATTTTCCTTCCTCTAATGGTGGCTTGTTGGCTAGCTTGGCTTCAGTTACAGATGTAATCGACATGGTAGAGTGCTACTCAGTGCACTGCAGTGCAGGTAAAGTTTTCTTTCTGTAACGTGACTGACTGACTGACTGTCGTGACAACTCAAGAGCTTATAACGCAGCTCTAGCATTAACTCTACACACACACACACACACAGTGTGTGTGTGTTGAGTTGATGGTGAGGCTGCGTATAAGCTTTTGAGTTGTCACGAGTCACGACACACACACACACACACACACTGTGTTGTGTTTAGTTGACTGGCAATGGCAGGGGCACACACAATCGCAGTGAACCTGGAACATTTTATATTTTTTACAGCTTTTCTGGCACTGGAGAGATGGAGAATGGCTTGTTTTCAAAAATGGTCCAAGTGAATTGATAATTTTTTAAGCTTAAGCTTATATTTGTATAACTCCCCTCTAGCAGCCATCAACTCACTTCACTTGAGTTGACTGGCAGTTGCAGGGGGAAACAAACATCACGGTGAACATGGAAGTTATGCAGCAGTGCACTATTGCCAGGTTCACCTTTGATATTTGCTACTAGTCAGGAAGTGCTCTGTTTTGTAGAGGACAGGTTATGGCACACACCTGGAAATTATTGCAACGCATGTCTGTCTGCTGGTCTGTTGTACTCTGTAGCAATAGCAAGTGTAGGGGGTTCCCTCAACCAAACAAATACTAAAGGTAAAAGTGTATCTCTAGACAACTGAAGGCAAACCAGGCAGCCACGGTACAGGAAAGGACATCCTTGAAAGATTAAATCAATCATACATTGAAGCGTAAAACCTTGATTAAATCTTTACTGGATCACAAATACACACAAACCTGACCTAACCTATATGCCTTGAGTTGTACCAGTGTGGCAATGCCAAACCTTTCTTCAGTTCTCATGATTCTGATGCAGACAATCGTGTTGTGTGTTTTTTTGTGATCCCATGAAGATTTACTCAAGGTTTAAGCTTTAGTTGATGATTTACTCTGTCAAGGGTTTTCCTTCCTCTAATGGTGGCTTTGGCTTGGCTTCAGTTGGGTTCAATCGTGGTAGAGACAGAGACTGTCTGCAGGACAGGTAACGTTTTCTGTAAAGTAAGTGACATAAAAGTGAAATAAGTGAATTGATAAGCTTAAAGCTTATATTTGTGTAACTCCCCTCTAGCAGCCAATCCATCAACTCACTTGAGTTGACTGGCAGTTGCAGAGGGAAACAAACATCACTGTGAACATGGAAGTTATGCAGCAGTGCACTATTGCCAGGTTCACCCTTGATGTTTGCTACTAGTCTGGAAGTGCTCTGTTTTGTAGAGGACAGGTTATGGCACACCTGGAATTTATTGCAATGCATATTCACATAAAAGGATTTATATATAATGTTTTGTGGGAATTTATGATGACCATTTTCACAAGAATATTAGCTTGGCTGGCTGGCTGGCTTGCTTCTTCTATCTTGGCTTGCCTTAAAGTACAACTATAGGCCAAACTTTATCCAAGTTTTGCCTTTAGTTGTACTTTAAATGGTGGTAGGCCTGGCTTATATTAATATTTTCTTTTATGAAGCAGTAAACTGCACTACTACAGTTTTTTACTAATTTTACTGTTACTTCTAGTAAAATACTAGTGTTGTTGTCTGTCTCTGCTATGCTGTTTGCATTTTCAGACCTTCCTATATGTTTGCAGTGCAAGTGCACTAAAGTATGCAGGGCTTGCAGGCCATGACAGGGTCCAGGAAAGTGTCCTTTGAAGCAAATGAAAATAACGGAATTTTTGTAAAATCTTACCTGTAAAATTCCTTTCTCTGTGTCCTCCGACAGTCGCCGCCTCTTCATATTCGTCACATATGGGGTATTAGACTTTGCTCCGAAGGAGTAGCTAGGCAACAGAATATGTTAACATTAAAGCTTTTAACATATCCCACCCTCAAGGGGTGGTCCCCTCAGTCAATACCCTCCTACTTCCTGCAACCATATCTCAGTTTCAGTGGAATAGCAGCAGAGTATACAACCAAACCCCAAAAGAGGGGCGGGGGCGGCGACTGTCGGAGGACTCAGAGAAAGGAATTTTACAGGTAAGATTTTACAAAAATTCCGTTTTCTCTTACGTCCTCCGACAGTCGCCGCCTCTTCATATTCGTCACATATGGGGACGTCCCAAAGCAGTGCAAACATGAGGGGTGGGAAACGCATCCGCGCCGAAAGGCAACGCAGTCTCCGCATCAAAGAAAGGAACCTTACCAAAGGAAGGAAACCAGCTGGGCTACAGGAAAAACAAGTGCTCAACAGGAGCAACAACCCAGGAAAAGACAAATAACCAGGGGATAAAAAAAACTTATCCCAACAGCCAGAGGTCCCCAACAAGGGACCCTAGGGAATTGCCGCACTAAGAACCTTGCGGCCAAAGGAAGCATCCGCCGATGCCTGAACATCTACTTTGTAGAACTTTGTGAAAGTGTGCACGGTCAACCAGGTCGCCGCCTTACACACCTGGGCTACAGAAGCCCCAAGACGTACTCAGAGATCTAGTAGAGTGCGCCTTCACAGGCACAGGGGGAACCTTCCCCTGCAAAGCATAGGCCTGTTCAATGGTCTGCCTGATCCATTTGGCGATGGTAGAGGCCGACGCCGCCATGCCCTTCCGAGGACCCTCTGGAAGAACAAACAAGGAGTCCGTCTTTCGAAAAGACTCAGTCGATTTAAGGTAAACCCTTATCGCCCGAACAACATCCAAAGAATGTAAGCTCACCTCCTTTGGATGTTTAGGCTTCGCGCACAGCGAAGGCAAGACAATATCCTCATTAAGATGGAATTCCGAAACTCGCTTCGGAAGAAAAGAAGGATTAGGTCGCAAGACCACCTTATCCAAATGAACAACCAGATACGGAGACTTGCAGGACAAAGCCGCCAGCTCCGACACTCTGCGAGCCGAAGTGATCGCAACCAAAAAGGCGACCTTTTTGGACAACATAGACAACGAGATCTCCCTGATCTGTTCAAAAGGAGCACGTTGTAACACAGATAGAACGAGATTCAAGTCCCAAGGGGGCAGAGGATCCCTCCTAGGAGGAACCAGATGCCGCACTCCCTGAACAAAAGTGCCAACCAAGGAGTTGGAAGCCACGGGACGTTGAAACAGAACGGCCAGCGCAGACACCTGACCCTTTATCGTAGCCAGCGCCAAACGCTGATCGACACCCGTTTGAAGGAAGGACAGCACTCGGGAAACCGAGTACGTGCGGGGAGAAAACCCCCTGGACTCACACCAGGCAAAATAGGCCTTCCAAGTACGGTAATAAACCTTCCCCGAGGAAGACTTCCTCGCGTTGATCAAGGTATGAACGACCTCTGGGGAGAGACCCTTCTCCTTCAGGACCTCGGTCTCAACAGCCAGGCCGTCAAAGCCAGCGACTGTAAAGCAGGATGGTATATCGGTCCTTTAGACAGGAGATCGTCTCAAAGAGGCAGACGCCACGGGGCGTCGACCGCCAGATTCACGAGGTCTGCGTACCAGGACCGGCGAGGCCAGTCCGGTGCCACAAGAATCACCGTGCTGCGTTCCGAGTGTAACCTGCGAAGGAACCTGGACAGCAACTGAATCGGTGGAAACGCGTACATCAGCCTGTACTGATGCGACGGGGCCACTAACGCGTCCGAAGCGTCTGCCCGAGGTTCGCGCGTCCTTGCCACGAACCTTCTCACCTTGTTGTTGAGACGAGACGCGAACAGGTCCACATCTGGAAGACCCCACTTCGCGCACAACATCTGGAAGACAGCCGGGTGGAGAGACCATTCCCCCTGATCCAGGGTCAGGCGACTCAGATAGTCCGCCTGCCAGTTCTCCACCCCCGGAATGTGAACCGCCGTTATCGCCGGGACATGAGTCTCGGCCCAAGACAGAATGTCGGCCACTTCTCGAGCCGCTCGGGCACTCCTGGTGCCCCCTTGGTGGTTGATGTAGGCCACCGCCGTGGCATTGTCCGTCTGCACCCGAACCGGGCAGCCCTGCAGCCGGTCCGTCCAGCGATGAAGACAGAGATTTATCGCACGCAATTCCAGAATGTTGATCGGAAGGGAGGACTCCCCCTCCGACCAAGTCCCCTGGGCGGACAGAATGCCCAGAACACCACCCCAGCCCGACAGGCTGGCATCCGTGGTGATTACCGTCCACGAGATAGGACGAAACGACTTGCCCCCGGACACCATCGGGGACTGGAGCCACCACAGAAGGTCTCTTCTGGTGCGATGACTCAACGAGATTTGAAGATCCAGAGATTGAGGTCGCCCGTCCCACATGGACAGGATCTCCGCTTGGAGACCCCGCGTGTGAAACTGGGCGAAGGGAATCGCCTCGAAGGCCAAGACCATCAATCCCAGACATCTCATGCACGTCCGCAGAGACGAGTGCGGAACGTCCCTGAGGGACCTGACTTCCTCCTGAAGAGTTCTGAGTTTGTCTTCCGGCAGGAAGACCTTCGCCTGCACCGAGTCCAGAATCATTCCCAGGTAGGGAAGACGAACCGACGGACTCAGTGTCGACTTTGGAAAATTTATCGTCCAACCAAACTCCTGCAGAGTTTGCATTGTGACAGACAGGTCCTTCTCCAGACCCTGGCTGGTCGCAGACCGAACCAGAATGTCGTCCAGATACCCCAGGACAGAAATGCCCTGGGCCCTCAACAATGCCAGAACCGGTGCAAGCACCTTGGTGAAGACCCGCGGAGCCGAGGCGAGACCAAAAGGCAACGCCATGAACTGGTAGTGATCCTCCGCAATGGCAAATCGAAGGTACCTCTGGTGACCCTCGAAAATGGGGATGTGAAGATACGCATCCTTCAAATCGATGGAGGCCATGAATTCCCCCGGAACCAGGGCAGCCACCACCGACCGCAGGGATTCCATGCGGAACTTGCGAACCCGCACAGAGCGGTTCAGAGCCTTCAAGTCCAGAATTGGACGAACCTTGCCCTCCTTTCTGGGCACGGTGAACAGATTGGAATAAAACCCCCGAAATCTGTCCCGATGAGGCACCGGAACTACCACTCCCTGAGCCCTCAGGTCCCGCACCGCCAGGTGCAGGTCCCGTAAACGCTCTGGAGACAGTTGAAGATTTGAGGGAAAAAATCTGCTCTCCGGCCGAGAGAGAAACTCGATCTTGTAACCAGATCGAACGATCTCCTGAACCCATCTGTCCCGCACGCGGGCCAACCAGGGCTGAAGAAAACCGAGCAAGCGTCCCCCCACCCCAAAACTGGGTGAGGGCGCCCCTTCAGGCCGCACTGTTATGGGCTGCGGATCCGGATTGACCGGACTTCTGTTTTCCAGACCAGGGCTTCTTCTGAGAGCCTTGACCTTTGAACGGTTTGCCCTTGTAGTGCGACCGAAAGGCACGAAAGGACCCCTGAGGGGGCCGAAAATTAGCATGCTTCTTCCCAGAAGCCCCCTTAGCCTTGGGGAAATGGGGCAAGAGAGTGCTCTTACCTCCGGTGATCATCTTAATCAACACATCCAAGGACTCCCCAAAAAGGCGAGACCCATCATAAGGCAGATTGGCTAAGGTCTTACGTGAAGACTGGTCCACCGACCAACATTTCAACCAAACCAGGCGGCGAGACAACACCGCCACGTTGTGCACACGTGCAGCCAACGGGACTAGGTCCAAGTCCGCATCACACAGATACATGACACCCTGGTGGATTTGATCCACCATATCCAGGGTCGCCGGCGAGGCCGAATCGGCCACTAGGACGCGCCTAAGCATCTGCGTCCAACTTGCGACCGCCTGGGCCGCCATGAGAGAGGCAAACAGATCCTTAAGCATAGAACCCGTAACAGAATAAGTATGACGGGCAAGAGACTCCAATCTCCTATCCGTGGCATCACGGAACACAGGGGAATCCTCTGCAGGAATCGCAGTGGATTTGTTTAAAACCGCAATTGCGTGATCCACTGGGGGTGGCACACACCACCTTTCATCAGTGGAAGGCGAGAAAGGATAACGCAGCTTGAACCTACTTGGTACAGCAAAAGGTTTGCGCAGATTGCGCCATTGTTCCTTAACAGAGCGCTGAAAATCATCATTGCAGGGAAAAACCTGCGGCGTCCTGCGTTTTCTCTGCGTCCCATAAGCCGCCAAGGCAGCGGGGGGACACACTTCATCCTGCAAACGCAGCGTTTGTTTTATGGAAGCAATCAATTCATCCATGATTGCAAGCTCTTCAGGCGAGCCAGGGGGAGAATTATCAATCCCTTCAACTTCAGCCTCCACCTCGGACCCCACTAGATCCAGGGAGGAGCGGGACCCCGATAAGGAGGCCCCCGCCATAACAGCCCCATCACCTTCACCCTCAGAATCAGAGGAAAGAGAAACTCTGGGTCTTTTAGTAGATTGAGCAGCCACCAGCATCTGCACCTGAGCAGCAAGGCCAGCCACAATAGTGGCTAAATCCCCCCCTGGGGGGGAAACAGCGGTCCCCTGGCTTTCCACTAAGGCGGTAGGAAATTTGCCCTCCTGAGAATCCATTGCCCCTATTACAAATGCCGGATAATAAAGGGTTAACTGCCCCTTTAACAAGCGCGGCGAGCACAGCCCACCGCACCACACACAAGCACAATGAGACCCCCACAGGGACAATAAAACTGACATAGGCAATGGATAAGAAGGATATAACCTGAGGAGACCCTCGCCGCTGCTGCTGCCTCGATCGGTGTTCCTGGAGAAGAGGAAGTGATGCTCCAGGGCGCTCTATGAAAGCCTATGGGAGGCTACAAGAAAATGGCCGCCATGCATGTAGAACATGCGGCCGGAGCGAGTGTAGGCAAAATGGCGCCGTTTGGCGCCGAAACCGCCGCTCCACAGTACAGTAATGCACACATGTCATCCATGTATAAAAAAACATGTCAGATCGCCGCAGCGATCGATGTATAGTGCCCAAACATGCCCAAAACATGCCCCACAGCACACAGCTTCTCACACTGACAAGGCTGACACACACAGTGTCAAACAGCTCCCCCCCCCCCTTGCAGCCCACAGCATGCAGCCGAGTGATAGGGAGACAAACAGTGTGAACAGAGGCAGGTTACACAGTCCCAGACTGACACCCCCCCAGACAGACAGGTCCCCACATAGATACACTTACCTCACAATGGCTGCACATGAGGCAGGGAGAGTCGCATACAAGACGCACAGAATGGGGGTTATGAAACCGCACAGCGTCCAGTGAGGTAGCCACCTCACCAATCATCCCTGCACCGAACAGGGATGGGTCGTTCACTGTGCCAGGAGCGTTACCTGGCTGAACGCTCGATGGCAGGCTGGGAAGCCACTGACCCACGACCTGCGACCAGGGGGATCAGCCCGAGACCCAGCCCGCATGATCCTCTTCATCCGAAGAACTAACTAACGCTGACAAAAAGAACAGCTAAGTAAAGGTAGAGAGAAAACTCAAACAAAAAATCAAAAAAGAAGAAAGAGTCTGGGGCACAAAGCCCCAGCACAGAGAGAGCCAGCCACTCCTGACAAGCTAGACATTGAAACTGAGATATGGTTGCAGGAAGTAGGAGGGTATTGACTGAGGGGACCACCCCTTGAGGGTGGGATATGTTAAAAGCTTTAATGTTAACATATTCTGTTGCCTAGCTACTCCTTCGGAGCAAAGTCTAATACCCCATATGTGACGAATATGAAGAGGCGGCGACTGTCGGAGGACGTAAGAGAAAAAAAGGATTCTTTTATTTGTGACTGCTTGATTGTTTGTTTTTTTTTGATAAAGTTTTGAAAACCATTGGGCAGTGGGCTGGGCATGGGCATTGGGCAGTAATCGTGATGCATCGTGATGCATCGCGGAATCGAATCGTATCGAATCGCGACCCTAATAATCGTAATCGCATCGAATCGTGAGGTAAGTGAAGATGCACAGCCCTACAGAACACAGAGAGGCGATAGTAGATTGGTTTGCTGACAGTGCCTCCAGTTCCTTCACATTGTCTCCCACCCAGTCTACTGCAGAAAGGTCAGAGTTGGCACCTGCAGCCGATGTCCAACCATCTTTCACCTCACCCCCTTGCAAATCAGGCAAGCAGTCTGAGCCCCAAGCCATACAGCAGTCTCTTGTTCTTTTTGAAGACTCTGTCAGCAGGGTTTCCCAGGGCCATCCACCTAGCCCTGCCCCAGAAGTGGAAGAGATTGAGTGCAGCGATGCCCAACCACCACTTATTTCTCAAGATGAGTACATGCAAGGACCATCGCAGCACGTCTCCGATGATGACGAAACGCAGGTGCCAACTGCTGCGGCGTTCAGAATTGTGGAGACCGACAAGGAGGGCAGGGGTGAAGACTGGGTGGAAGATGATGTGGAGGACGATTAGGTCCTCGACCCCACATGGAATGAACGTCATGCAGGTGACCTGAGTAGTTTGGAGGAAGAGGCGGTGGTCGCACAGAGCCACCAGCACAGCAGAAGAAGGAGCAGGGTGCAGAAGCGGAGCAGCTGTGCCCTAGACACTACGCCTGCTACTGCCCAACGCAGCAAGGGAACGAGCGCACAAAAGTCAGCTCAAAAGAGTTCTCTAGCGTGGAAGTTCTTTAGAAAATGTGCTGATGACAGGACACGAGTGGTTTGCACCCTGTGCAATCAGAGCCTGAAGCGAGGCATAAACCTTCTCAACCTGAGCACAACCTGCATGATCAGGCATCTAAGTGCAAAGCACGAGCTGCAGTGGAGTAGACACCTTCAAAACCAAGAAACGTCTCTGGCTCATCCTGCTTCCTCTTCTGCTGCAGTCTCGGCCGCTCCAGCCACATCTGTAGTGATACCGGCACCTGCCACCCCGCAAACAGAGGATCTGTCAGCAACACCACCACCTGGGTCACCAACCATCTCCACAATGTCCCGTGGAAGCGTTCAGCTTTCCATCGCCCAAACACTTGAGAGGAAGAGGAAGTACCCCCCTACCCACCCGCGATCCCTGGCCCTGAATGCCAGCATTTCAAAATTCTTGGCCTTTGAAATGCTGTCATTCCATCTGGTGGAGACGCACAGTTTTAAAAACCTTATGTCGGTGGCTGTCCCACAGTACGTCGTGCCCAGCCGCCACTACTTTTCCAGGCAAGCCATCCCTTCCCTGCACAACCAAGTGGGGGAAAAAATCAGGTGTGCACTGCGCAACGCCATCTGTGCCAAGGTCCACCTAACTACCGATACGTGGACCAGTAAGCACGGTCAGGGGCGTTATATCTCCCTAACGGCACACTGGGTAAATGCAGTGGCGGATGGGCCTGAGGCGGATAGCAATTTGGCGCATGTCCTTCCACCACTGAGGATTGCAGGGCGCTTCAGTTTGCCTCCTGTTCCTAACTCCTCCTACTCCGCTTCCTCATCCTCTACCCCCTCCTCATCCGGACAGCGTAACACCTTCACCACCAACTTCAGCACGGCCAGGGGTAAACGACAGCAGGCAGTTTTAAAACTTGCCTGTTTGGGGGAAAAACCACACACCGCGCAGGAGTTGTGGAGGAGCATGGAACAGCAGACAAATGAGTGGTTGCTGCCAGCGAGCCTCAAGCCCGGCCTGGTGGTGTGCGATAACGGGCGAAATCTCAAAGCAGCTCTGGGCCTAGCCGGTTTGACGCACATCCCTTGCCTGGCGCATGTGCTGAATTTGGTGGTGCAGAGGTTCCTTAAAAACTACCCTGATATGTCAGAGCTGCTGCAGAAAGTGCGGGCCGTCTGTGCGCAATTTCGGCGTTCTCACCCTGCTGCTGCTCGCCTTTCAGCGCTGCAGCGTAACTTCGGCCTTCCCACTCACCGCCTCATATGTGACGTGCCCACAAGGTGGAACTCCACCTTGCACGTGCTGGAAAGACTGTGCGAGCAGCAGCAGGCCATAGTGGAGTTTCAGCTGCAGCACGCACGCATGAGTCGCTCTGCGGAACAGCACCACTTCACCACCAAAAACTGGGCCTCCATGCGAGACCTGTGTGCCTTGTTGCGCTGTTTTGAGTACTCCACCAACATGACCAGTGCCGATGACGCCGTTCTCAGCTTAACTATCCCACTTCTATGCCTTCTTCAAAAAACAATTCGGGCGATGATGGAAGAGGATGTGGCACAGGATGAGGAGGAGGAGGAGGATGAAGAGGTAACATTTCCAAGGCTTTCAGGACAGTCATTCACAAGGGGCTCCGAGGGTGGGTTCCTGCACACACAAACGCCAGGGACATAATTGTCCAGCAGGGGCACAGTTCTGGAGGATGAGGAGGATGAGGAGGAGGAGCTGGAGGAGGAGATGGGACCATGTTCACAGCAGGGTGGCACCCAGGCCAGCTCATGGCCATCACTGGTGCATGGCTGGGGGGATACAGAGGACACGGACGATACACCTCCCACAGAGGACAGCCTTTCGTTGCCTCTGGGCAGCCTGGCACACATGAGCGATTACATGCTGCAGTGTCTCCACAACGACCGCCAAGTTGCCCACATTCTAACTTGTGCTTATTACTGGGTGGCCACGCTGCTGGATCCCCGTTACAAGGACAACGTACCGTCCTTAATTCACTCACTGGAGCGCGATCGCAAGATGCGCGAGTACAAGCGCACGCTGGTAGACGCGATGCTGCTGGCATTCCCACCTGACAGCGGGGCCACAGTGGAAGCACAAGGCAGAGGAGGAGTAGGTAGAGGAGGAGGAAGAGGTCGCCAAGGCAACCAAGGCACCGCCAGCACCTCAGAAGGCAGGGTTAGCATGGCCGAAATGTGGAAAAACTTTGTCAGCACGCCACAACAAACAGCAGCACCAGCAGCTCATATGGAACGTCTTAGCAGGAGGCAGCATTTCACGAACATGGTGGAGCAGTATGTGTGCACACGCCTAGACGTACTGAATGAGGGGTCTGCCCCCTTCAACTTCTGGGTCTCCAAGTTGGGCACATGGCCTGAGCTTGCCCTTCACAGGCAAAGTGACGTAGGTCTACGTCGCTAGCCTGGGAGGCTCTAGGGAGCGACTGCGCGCCACCGGAGGCGCGCTCCCGCTTGCTCACGGACCCCCCCCGTGCATGTGCCCGGCGGACCCGATGTCCGCCGGGCACTCGTGATCATCCGTTAGAGCGGGAAAAAGGCAGGCGGCTAATGCAAACACAGCCACCTGTCATTCTCCCCTGTGCAAGAATGGAGATCATACGGTTCTACTATGTAGGACCGTTGATCTCTGTTCTTACACTAGTAGCCACATCCAATCACAGTAAGAATCACGCCCCTAGGGACACACTTAACCCCTCCCTCTCAAATAAAGTTAACTCCTTCCCTGCCAGTGTCATTTTTACAGTAACAGTGCATATGTATAGCACTGATTACTGTAGTAATGTCACTGGTAACCCCAAAAGTATCAAAAATGTCAGTCAAGGGTCCGATCTGTCCACCGCAATGTTGCAGTCCCACAAAAAAAAATCGCAGATCGCCGTCATTACTCGTTAAAAAAAAAAACAACAAAAATGACAAAAATCTTTCCCTTAGTTAGTAAACGCAATAACTTTTGCGCAAACCAATCAAAATACGCTTTTTGCAATTTTTTTTTACCAAACATATGTAGCATAAAACAAATTGGCCTAAAATGTTAAAAATGTTTGATTTTTACCTTTTTTTTGGGGGGGAATTTCATATAAAAAAATTTAAAAAAATATTGTTATTTTTGCAAAATTTACGCTCTTTTTTTGTTTATAGCGCATGATCAAAAATCGCACAGGTGATCAAATACCACCAAAAGAAAGCTCTGTTGTGGGAAAAAAAGGACGTCAAATTCGTTTAGGTACAGTGTCGCACGACCGCGCAATTGTCCGTTAAAGTCACGCAGTGCCGAATCGCAAAATAGGCCCTGGTCAGGAAGGGGGTAAAATCTTCCGGGGCTTAAGTGGTTAAAGTCACCCAACATCTAAAGGGCCCTGTCTACATCTGGGACTCTATGTATTATATCTGTGGGTTAGTTTAGTGCACTGATTAGGGTGCTGTTTTCAGGCTGGTTATTTGGGACTGTGATGTTGGGGTGAAGCAGGGAGAGTACTGATTTAAGAATAAGGTCATTCCTCTGCCCTCCTCCTGCCTGGACTCATATAGCCCAACCCTAAGTGAGCTAATATTCACCATAGGAATGGTTTGTTCATGTGAGCTTGCCTCTGCTTTGGGATTGTTCATATAAAGGAGTCCTCCGGAAGCAGATGAAGTTGATTCTCTAGAATTCTTGTAGAACCTTTTTTTCTTTTATAATTACTCTTGCGAAGAAGCATATTAGGCGGTGGGTACTTGCTCTTTAAATGCAGCACAGAAGTTGTCACAGCTGTATATTCTTTTACGTGCTCACTATACTCCCCTGAAGCTGAGCAAAATGGGATATGGTACGGAGCCACACTGTCTTAGGTGCAAAAGAGACCATGGGGACTTGATTCATCTGCTATGTAGGTGTCCCAAACTTCACCTTTACTGGAGCCAAATCCCACTAAACATGGTATTTAAATTAAAAATCCCAATAGACCCTAAATGTTATAAGGTAAAAGGAATCAGCGCAAAATATTCGAAAATCGGTGAACCAGACAATCTCAAATAAATAAATGGCAATTTTGACAGATGAAAATAATGTGGAACCACTATAAAATCACAGTGATATATATATAAAGTGCAGACAAAATATCTGAAGTGCTTGAGTGCACAAGAACATCAAGGACGGCAATAAAAAAAAACAGTTCAGTCACTTCCGGTCTACGGCCGAGACCAGAAGTATCGGAGCAGACCGCATCGGCGGCATCCTGTATCTATATACAACGCTTTCCTTGTTTACTGAAACTGTAAGTGCATTTCTGTATGTTAATATTAAAACCTGATTGTACATACTGCACCACGAGAGTCTTCCTCTGTTTTTCCCTGGTGATTTGAGTATCTTTGGAGCATCGTTATCATCACCATCCACTTTCCATGGGATATGATTAGAAAAGGCATCTGATCCATTTGTGGGATATACTACGAGGAGTAACTGGTGACTATCGAGTTTCCACTGACTGATGTGAGAGGAGTTCAGAGGGGTTATTGAATATACCCAAAACGCTCATTTGAGTGTTAATGGAGGTGAGCGGCCATTACACTTAGTTGTTGATTTTAGCTCACAAAATAATACCATTGGGCGGTCACCGGAAGGGTCCTGTGTTATCCCACCACCACTGAACTGTTTTTTTTATTGCCATCCTTGATGTTCTTGTGCACTTGCCGCACCTTTTTTTGGGACTTTATGATCTTCTCTGCGTTTTTATATTCTATATGAATTTAATATTTATACTTGGCATCATACTCACTAGACTTTGAGCACTTTTATGCACTGTCACTTTGCTGCATTATTAGTTCATTTTTTATTTACTCATCGTTTTTTGGTGCTGTTCAGCACATATATATTTTTTCACTGGTCAAATATTCAGTATATTTCTCCGTCACTTTATTTCTGAGTTATTACTCATCACCTTGTCACTTTACTAGCTAATTTATTAGCTTCCATGGATCATCACTGTCACTTTATCTCTGAGGGATTACCCATCACTTTGTCACTTTACTAATTAGTCTCTGTGGATCATTTTTTAATTGAATCTCTTCATCACAGTGATCACTTCAATTTTATTGTGAATATTATATGGTAATTATTTCCCTAGCACTCGAGCACTTCACATATTTTGTCTGCACTTTATATATATATATCAGCTATTAGAAGATCTATTTTTATTGATTTTATTGATTTACATCGTTCACTGTGATTTTATAGTGATTCCACATTATTTTCATCTGTCACTATTGCCATTTATTTATTTATTAGAGATTGTCTGGTTCACTGATTTTAGAATATTTTGCACTGATTCCTTTTACCTTATATTATCTATAGTATGTGGGGACACTACTGAATTGGCTGCAGATTTCTGGTGCTTCATTCTTCTCTCAATATTTCCCTTCTTCATTTTCTCTCATTTACCTACTGATAGCGCATAGGTTTTTATTTTCTCACATTAGACCCTAAATGTTGTCTACTGAACATCCTAGAAGGTGCTATAGAGGAGGAGTACCCCAGAACAGCGGTCGGAAGGGCCATTTTCCATGCCCAGAAGGTTATTCTAGTAATTTGGAAATCCGCTGATCCCACACATAAATCATGGGTGTCAGCTATGGGAAAAGCACTACTTTTAGAACGTCATATCTACACAAGACGTGGCTGTCAGGGTAAATTTGAAAAGCTGTGGGGCCCATGGTTGGATACTCCTGGACTTCAAAGATTGTTGGTATGCCCAGATAAACCATAGAAAATGACGATATGTCTTTACCAGTTGCATAACAATAGCTGCACATCTTGTGGATTATTGGTTGGGTTAAATTAGAATAGTATGGGGGGTGTGGCTAGGCAATGACTCCGTGAGGCCGCAGACAGCAGGAGCTTGTTGAGCTGAGCGGAGCATAATCCTCTGTAGCCAGCGTCCCAGCCCCCACGCCTGCAGCTTACATGCCGGTAACCCAGGCATCTACACAGCCGTGTAACAGCTCCAAGCGGTCTGAGATCACCGCATATTTCCTGAGACGCCCGGTGGCCTCACAGGGCTCTACAGCCTCCTCCAAAATGGCGCAGACGTGTCCTTCGGCCACGGGCTCCGCCACCATGGCTTCACAGCAGCAGCCAAAAAAAGCTTTTAAGGCAAATTCTGATCGGTTGGGAGAATCCCCTTCCTCCACACAGGGTTCTTTCGCTTGGGAGCAGGCTACGGAGGAGCATGGGACTACACAGGCTCCATCAGTACCCCAGCTTTTACCGGTCACAGAATGGAAGGAGTTCGTCTCTCGCATTCCAACCAAGCAAGATATTGCAGATATGGCGTCCACAATTGTGAGTAACCTGAAAGGGGAAATTGACTCAGTTAAACAAAAAGTGGATCAGGTAGACGCCAGGGTCGGCCGGGTGGAGGAGGTACAATCCCTAACAGACTCTATAATCAGTGATTTAAAAAAATCACAACTGTTTTTACAGAAACAGATTATTTCATTTCATCTGAAGCAAGATGATAGTGAAAATCAAAATCGCAGGAATAATGTTAGACTTAAAGGGATACCTGAGTCTGTTTTGGGCCCTGATCTCAAGGAGTGTGAGATGAAAATCATTAATGGGCTATTGAAGCGTCCACTGACTGAATCTTTTGAAATTGATAGGATTCATAGGATTGGAACTCCATACAAAAAAGGCCCTGAAAACCCACGGGATGTGTTAATAAGGATACATTTTTTTGCCTTCAAGGAGGAGATCATGAGGTGTGCCTGGAAACAGGGTTCATGAGACTATGAAGGCTCGCAAATACGCCTGTTACCTGACCTTTCCCACAACACCTTACGAATGAGAGCCATGTTAAAGCCTCTTTTGGAGGAAATTCATAGGATGAAGGCAACATATCATTGGGGACACCCTTTTCAGCTGGTGGTAACAAAAGATAAGAAGTCGTTTACTCTGAAGTGGCATGATCAACTCCCAGGGATGGGTCTCCCAGGGGATGGGTCTCTGTGCTTATTCCCCTTCCCCGGCTGCCCTCCTCGTCCCTTAACCCTCTCGATCTCTCTTTTTTTTCTTTTTGGGGGGGGAGGTGACAGGGGGGCTGCGTCCTTCCTCTCGCCCCCTCCCCCTCAGATCAGAGGAGGGCCCGCTGCGCTCGGAGCTCTAGGCATTTAGTTTTTTTTTTCCTTTTTGATTTTTTCTTATTCGGTCTGTGGGAACCTCACAGAGTTTTGCCTATCACATTTTTTCCCCCACTATAGGATGCGCCTGGTCGTGCGAAGTTGAATTTCTTACGCGCCTGGTTGCACGAAGTAGGAGTTCCCCTTTTTGTTTTTTGTTTTTTTTTATTATTTCTTTTATTCCTTTTCTCTTACCTTCCCTATTTCTGAATATTTGGTTCTGGGCGGGGGGAGGGAGGGTGGAGGGCACCGCATGCAACGCATTTTGGATGTAAAATTACAACCCTCAATGTTAGAGGGCTGTCTACCCTGCAGAAGCGTACACGCTTATTGCAGGACTTGAAACGTAGCCATTCACAAATAGCATTTCTGCAGGAAACATATTTCAGGAAGGAGTCTATACCCAAATTATATAATAAAGATTTCCCCTGGGTATATCATGCCCCTTCTCCTATTGCTAAATCCAAGGGTGTAAGTATCCTTATTTCCAAAGAGAAAGTGTGGTCATTTAAGGAGAGTTTAGCAGACCCCATGGGGAGATATTTGTTAGTAAAGGGGAGTATTGGACAGACAGAACTCACACTGGTGAATGTTTACCTACCCAATTCAGACCACCTAGCTTTTCTACAACAGTTGATACCTGTCATCTTGGGCTTTAGGGAAGGCCATTTGGTCTTGGGGGGGGGATTTCAATTTTGTCCCAGAACCCCTTATAGATACCTCAAAGAAATTTTCTTGCATTTCATATTCGCGACTGCGGCGTCTGCAGCGTGAACTTTCTATCTTAAATCTTGTCGACCCTTGGCGGTTAATGCACCCGAATGTAAGGGACTATACTTACTATTCTCCGATCCACGACGCCTACTCTAGAATAGACCGCATCCTGGTCTCTCAGTCAGATCTTCCGTTGGCATTCTCATCCAGCATTGACAATTTCTCTATGTCAGATCATGCCCCGGCTCATGTATGTATGGGATGGGATTCTAGACCACCTAGACCACTGATGGCAAACCTTGGCACCCCAGATGTTTTGAAACTACATTTCCCATGATGCTCAACTACACTGCAGAGCACAGGAGCATCATGGGAAATGTAGTCCTAAAACATCTGGGGTGCCAAGGTTCGCCATCACTGACCTAGACCTACGACATGGCGTTTGAACGCAAAATCCAGAGATTGGGGGGAAAATTGAGGAAGTGTTAAAAAATAATTTTTTAGAAAATAAAGATGACTCTTTATCTCCTCCAATCATCTGGGAGGCCCACAAATGTGTGGTTCGAGGGGTTATGATGCGGCTGGCATCTCAACAAAAAAAAACCCAGGAGAAAAAGGTGAATGAGTTGCTTTCTCAAATTGAAGAATTAAGTAGACTCCACAAAAGATCCCTGGCCATTGAACATCTGGCCCCTCTTACCCGGGGAAGAGAGGAATTAAATAGTATTCTTTTTTTAAAGATAAATAGGAGATTGATATGGCTTAAAAGACATTCCTTTGAATTTGCAAGCAAACCAGGGATGATGTTGGCAAGGGCCCTGAGGGGACCTAGGCAACAAACGGCCATCCCCCGTATTAGGGGGCGGGAGGTGGGGAGGTGTCCACATCGTCGGCAATCGTAGGTGAATTTCGTACATTTTATGAATCCCTGTACAATCTGCAGAGTTTTATCAAGGCCACCCTGTCATATATTGGATTGGGTCCTGTTAGCTCATATCTCGTTAGGAGGCAATTAAAGGATGATATACGGCCCTTCAGTGGCTAACCCCCCCTCCCCCCCTAGATAGTGAATTCCTCCTCTTCCAGCTGGGAGATGCAAGAACACAGAGTACCTAAACAAAGTGTAGTCACATCTGATTTTATTACAAGTTTAGCTCATATTTAAGGCACGTTTGAGCGGGAAAAAACTGCTTTAACTGGTTTACAATTTACTGGTCAATTTGACAATAGAACATGTCTCACAGAAACTGTACATGAAAGGCTTTTGTTTCCCTATGCATTTGTGTCAATATGAGGTGTCTTTGTATCTGAATCTGTGTTTTGTTGGAGAGTCGGTCCGTCTGTGTTCAGCTTGTCTGTGTTAATGTAAGCAATTGTCAATTGTTTATGGGTGGTGTCAGTAATCTCTATGCAAAATGTCTTGTAATCTAAATGCAAAATATCCAACTGTCAAGTGTTCAAATGAATGAATGGAAAGGTGGTTTAACATGTCGTCTAAATGCAAAATACAGCTGTCTGATGTCCAAGGTTGTTATGAATGGGTGCTAGTCTGGCTCGTTAAATCTGTAATTGCAGGGGGCCACATTTCATCATAGAATGGGCATAAACTGAAATATATATATGAAATATAATAAGGCATGTTAATACAATCTTTAAGGTCCACAGATGTTAACATTTATTTTGTCATTATATGCTAATCCATCAGCAGCTGTACGGGTGAATGAGTGGAGATCGGACTTTTTTTTAATATCAAACGGGACCAGGCAAGGATACCCGTTGTCTCCTCTCATTTTCATTCTAACACTCGAACCTTTTCTATGTACAATACGTAGATCTCCCAATATATCAGGGATGTGGGTTGCTGGTGAGCAGCATAAAGGTGGCTGCCTTTGCAGATGATCTTATATTTTTTGTTACTGATCCCATAGTATCTCTTCCAAATATACTGGAGGCACTCAGAGAAGACGGAGCATTAGCTAACTACAAAATTAATCTCACTAAGTCGTCGGCACTGAGCATCTCTATGTCAATACAGGAGGAACTTCAATTCCGTACATCATTCCCATTCTGCTGGGCTGAGGGCTCGATAAAATATTTGGGGGTTCAGATTACAGCAGACCCCTCAGATCTATATAGGAAAAACTTTCTACCTCTACTGAGGAAGATCAAGGGAGACTTGAGAAGTTGGCAACAGTTATTTTTAACTTGGTTTGGTAGGTGCAATGCACTAAAAATGAATGTTTTACCTGGGATTCTATACATAATGCAGGCCCTACCAATTGCAATTTCGTCTGCTTTTTTTCAGCAGATTAAGACGATGTTCCGTTCTTTCATTTGGGCTCAAAGATCCCCGCGGATCCGGTTACAGACCCTGTCCCTCCCCAAAGCCCGGGGGGGGGGGGGGGGGATAGGATTTCCGGATATTCTTAGGTACTATAGAGCTATTCACTTGACACGGGTAGTAGACTGGAATTGCAATGGGGCCCTTAAACGATGGGTTGGTCTTGAGGTAAATGAGGCGGGCCAATTGACCCCTCCTGCACTGTGGTCGATATACTCTCCTGCGGACGAGGTGTATGCACATCCTACTATAGGGACGACAATACGGGAAGCTAGACGTATTCAACATCTCCCTAAGATATCCCCCAGTCCATCCCCACTGACACCGATTTTAGGGAACCCTGAATTCCCTCCGGGTTGTGTGAGTGCAAAGGTACGAAGTTTGGCACATATCAGTAAAGTTTGTATACATGATATATGGAAGAAGGGGCAAATACCTACTCATGAAGAGTTTGCGGCCTGGCCAGATGTTGATCTGGATTATTTTAGTATTTTTCAACTGAGACACTTTCTGGGGACGTATCAGAAGGAGGGGGGTACGTCCCCAGGAAACTAACCCCTTTCGAAGAGATATGCGTTTCGAAGGCCCCGCCCAAACATTTAATATCTCTATTTTATACATGGTTGTCAGAAGAGCAAGAAGATCAACATCTTTCGTTTATACAGAGGTGGGAACATGAGCTTGCGTTATCCCTAACTCCTGGGCAAGTCAATAAAATTTTGGCTACAGTTCATAAAACATCTATGGATTGTAAGGTTCAGGAGATGGGCTACAAAATACTCACTAGGTGGTATAGAGTCCCTGAGGTGCTACATAAAATGGATGAGAATTGCACGGACAGATGTTGGCGCTGTGGATCGGAGGTAGGGACTATGGTCCATATCTTCTGGTCATGCCCCCTTAGAAGGGTATTTTGGATGAAAATCGCTGTAATAATTAAACAGTTGACAGCGGTAGAGATACAGGATGACCCCGCTTTATGTCTTCTGCATCTTACAAAGGGTTCGTCAAAAAAATATATAAAATCTCTGACACTCAGACTTCTAAATGCTGCGAAGGCATGCATACCTATTCTATGGAGACAAACTCAGACTCCTTCTTTGAAAATGTGGTTCGGAAAAGTTAAAGAGATCCATAAGATGGAGGAACTGACATCGGTGTTAAAAAATTCAGAGGAGGTGACTAGATCCCGTTGATTGCCATGGGTATCTTTCACCGGGTCAGAGGTGTTCTCCAATTCTTTTGAGGTATAGATTTTGCGTTGTGTGGGTGTATTCCCTCCTCCCTCCCCGACCTTTACCCTTTTGTGTTGTCGATTTTTAAAAAAAGAAATTAAGGGTTTTTTTTTTTTTGTTTTTCTCGTTCTAAGACAGATCCTAGGGGGTCTTATAAAGCCTGGCCACTTTTTTAATACACGATTTTCTAATGTGGGGAAGACACATTTCTCATTAAATCCCAAGGAAGGGTCTTTCAATTTACTTATTACCCCCTCTTATGGGGGGAATATCTGAACACGTGCACGTTTGCCTAGATTATTTCCTTTTTTTTTTTTTTCTCTCTTTTTTGCGGGTGGGGTGTGTTTGGATTTGTCACAGTGTGATATGATGAGTTTTGATTCACAATGAGCTTAATGATGAATAATTTTTCACATTCTGGGTGGGGTTTTTTTTTTTTTTTTGTGCCTTGTCTGTTTTGATGTATGTATTATTTTTTATGGTTTAATTGGTCAAGAAAAAAAAAAATTTTGAATAGTATAATTTCTGATATATTTGTCATGGTCTGACTATACTGTATATAGATACCAATATTTTTATGACTTCTATGCCCACAAATGTAACCAAAGAAAAAAGGGGGTGCCACTGTATAGTGACTGTATTGTAATGTATTGTTACATTCAGGATTTTTCAAATAATAAAACATTTTTCTGATTTACAAAAAAAATTACTTTTGCATATTGTATTGTTACTATATATAGTGTCTTGCGAAAGTATTCGGCCCCCTTGAACTTTGCGACCTTTTGCCACATTTCAGGCTTCAAACCTAAAGATATAAAACTGTAATTTTTTGTGAAGAATCAACAACAAGTGGGACACAATCATGAAGTGGAACGAAATTTATTGGATATTTCAACTGAAAAATTGGGCGTGCAAAATTATTCAGCCCCCTTAAGTTAATACTTTGTAGCGCCACCTTTTGCTGCAATTACAGCTGTAAGTCGCTTGGGGTATGTCTCTATCAGTTTTGCACATCGAGAGACTGAAATTTTTGCCCATTCCTCCTTGCAAAACAACTCGAGCTCAGTGAGGTTGGATGGAGAGCGTTTGTGAACAGCAGTTTTCAGTTCTTTCCACAGATTCTCGATTGGATTCAGGTCTGGACTTTGACTTGGCCATTCTAACACCTGGATATGTTTATTTGTGAACCATTCCATCGTAGATTTTGCTTTATGTTTTGGATCATTGTCTTGTTGGAAGACAAATGTCCGTCCCAGTCTCAGGTCTTTTGCAGACTCCATCAGGTTTTCTTCCAGAATGGTCCTGTATTTGGCTCCACCCATCTTCCCATCCATTTTAGCATCTCCCCTGTGCCTGCTGAAGAAAAGCAGGCCCAAACCATGATGCTGCCACCACCATGTTTGACAGTGGGGATGGTGTGTTCAGGGTGATGAGCTGTGTTGCTTTTATGCCAAACAGAGATTCTAGAAGGAAATATTTAACACATATATTACAACCCCAGGTTGTATTAACTGGGAACCTTGTAGAGGACTGATATGCAGGTTTCTTCCCCAATTAATAGACCTTAACCCCAGCCACAAATATTAATACAAAACACCCCATTGTTATACAAAAAAGCAAAAGCTGCAAATGAAAAAGGTCCTTTGCTAAGCTGTGTTTCTAACTTCCACAGCGGACAAAGAAAGTAAGCTTTGGCTTAAAGCAACAAATTTTCAAAAACTGAAATGAAGAGTCTTACCACACGGCCAGCCTTTGTTGCAGCAAACCAGACTCACTCCCCTCTTTTTCCCACTGTGAAGCTGTGAAGTTAGAAACGATCGGTTAGAACTTCCTGCCTCACCATTACTGAGGTGGAAATTATTGGGGCCTGGAGCATAGAAATTGGTGCGCTTAAAACTTTGCTGCGCTGAAAAGGGCACTTGTGGATATTAATATGCGCCAAGCGCCATTAACCACTTTCAGACCGGAGGATTTGGTTGCTCAATGACCAGGCCCCTTTTTTCAACTTGGCACTGCGTGACTTTAACTGACAATTGCGCAGCCATGCAATGGTGTACCCAAATGAAATTTAGGTCCTTTTTTTTCCCACAAACAGAGCTTTCTTTTGGTGGTATTTGATCACCTCTGTGCTTTTTATTTTTTGCAATATTAATAAAAGAGCAAAAATTTTGAGAAAAAATTACATTTTCAACTTTGTCTTTTAAAAAATATCCAATATACTCAATTTTTGTCCTATATTTAGGCCAAAATGTATTTAGCTACATGTCTTTGACAAAAAAAGCTCAATAAATATATTTTTATTGGTTTGTGCAAAAGTTATAACGTCTACAAACTATAGTGTAAATACTGGAATTTATACAGCTTTTACTTTCTGACTGCCTATCTCATTTCATGAAGTGATAAAATGGCAGGGCAGTACACCCCCCCCCCCCCCCAAAATTACCACTTTTTGGAAAGTAGATATCCTAAGGAATGTCCTGAGAGCTCATTGAATATTTCATTTTTTTTTTTTTTTACACAAAGTTGTCATTGAAATGATATATTGCTCACGCATGCCATGGGTATATGTGTTATTACACCCCAAAATATATTCTGCTGCTTCTCCTGAGTACAGGGATACCACATGTGTGAGACTTTTTGGGAGCCTAGCTGTGTACGGGACCCCGAAAACCAATCACCACCTTCAGGTTTTCTAATGGCGTAAATTGTGCATTTTACTTCCGCACTACCTGTCACAGTTTCGGAGGCCCTGAAATTACCCCATTTTGCAAAGTAGACACTCCAAGCTATTTGCTGAGAGGCATGGTGAGAGGCATGGTGAGTCCAAGGAATATTTTATATTTTGCCACAAGTTCTGGGCTTTTTGGGAGCCTAGCTATGTACAGGACCCCAAAAACCAATCACCACCAAAAACCAATCACCACCTTCAGGCTTCAGGCTTTCCAAGAACGTAAATTGTTGATTTCACTTTTCACTACCTATCACAGTTTCTGAGGCCATGAAATGCCAAGACAGCACAAACCCCCCCCCCCCTAAATGACCCCTTTTCGGAAAGTAGACACCCTAAGTTATTTGCAGAGAGCCATGTTGACTGATTTGCAGATCTCACTTTTTGTCACAAACTTTTGAAAATTGAAAAAAGAGGGAAAAAATGCATTTTCCTTTTTTTTCTTCATTTTCCAAAATAAATGAAAGCTGCAAAATACTCACCATGCATCTTAGCAAATACCCTGGGGTGTCTACTTTTCGAAAAGTGGTCATTTGGGGGGGGGGGGGGGGTTGTGCTATCTTGGCATTTCATGGCCTTCAAAACTGTGATTGGTAGTGAGGAGTGAAATCAACAATTTACACTCTTAGAAAGCCTGAAGGCGGTGATTGGTTTTCAGGGGTACTGTACGCGGCTAGACTGCCAAACAGTCACACACATGGGGTATCCATGTACCCATGGCATGTGTGAGCAATATATAATTTAGTGACAACTTTGTGTAAAAAAAACAAAAACAAACAAAATAATAATAATATTCCCGGAACTTGTGGCAAAATATAAAATATTCCATGGACTCACCATGCCTCTTAGCAAATAGCTTGGAGTGTCTACTTTGCAAAATGGGGTCATTTGGGGGGGGGGGTTGTGCTATCTTGAAATTTCAGGGCCTCTGAGACTGTGACAGGTAGTGCAGAGGTAAAATAAGCAATTTACGCCATTAAAAAACCTGAAGGTGGTGATTGGCTTTCGGGGTCCCGTACACAGCTAGGCTCCTAAAAAGTCTCACATGTGATATCCCTATACTCAGGAGAAGCAGCAGAATGCATTTTGTGGTGTCATTTCACATATACCCATGGCATGCGTGAGCAATATATCATTTAGTGACAACTTTGTGTAAAAAAACAAAAACAAAAGAAAAACAAATTGTCACCTTCCCGAAACTTAGGGCAAAATATAAAATACTCCATGAAATCAATATGCCTCTCAGCAAATAGCTTTGGTTGTCTACTTTCCAAAAAGGAGTCATTTGGGGGGTGCTTGAACTGTTCTGGCATTTTATGCTCAATCTTAGCCACACATCACCCACTTTTTTTTTTTTTACTAGAAAATTACTTTGAACCCCCCAAACATTACATATTTTTTTTAAAATGAGAGGCCCTACAGAACAAAATGGTGGATGTTGCAAATTTTTTTGTCACACGGTATTTGCGCACAGATTTTCCAAACGCAATTTCTGCAAAAAAATATATATTTTTTTAAAATTTAATGCACAAATACACTATACAATTCCTAATTGTTTGGTAAAATTTAAAATATGATCTTATGCTGAGTACATAGATACCAAACATGACATGCTTTAAAAATTGTGCACGTCTGTGCAGCGGAAACAAACTACATACATTTTTTAAAGCCTTTAAAAGTCTTCACAGGTTACCACTTTGGATTTACAGAGGAGGTCTACTGCCCTCGACCTGGCATTTGCGGCGATACCTCACATGCATGCTGCAATTGCGGTTTACATATGACACTAGACCAACGCTTGCGTGCGCCTTTGTGCGCAAGCACGGGGGGACAGGGGGGCTTGATTTTTTTTTTGCATTTTTATGTTATTTTGGCACTTTTCCTTTAATTTTTTTTCATCATTTTTATTGTTATCACAGTGAATTTAAATATTTAGATAGCAATCTGTAGTGACAGCTACTCTTTTTTTAAAAAAGAATTGGGGTCTTTTAGACTCTAGATCTCTCCTCTGACCTTAAAGCATCTAACCACACCAAGATTGGTGTGATAACGGAAAATTCCTATCAGATACTTACCGTAATTTTCCTTTCCTGATGGTCTCCATGGCAGCCTACGTGTGGGTTAACCCCGCCTCCTCTCCAATGGTATAGGACCCCCCTCTATAAATTTCAGCTTGCAGGCACAGCCAGTGTTCCATATCTTAGCCGAATCCAAGACCAGAGGGTGGGAACTCCGGCTGCCATGGAGACCATCAGGAAAGGAAAATTACGGTAAGTATCTGATAGGAATTTTCCGTTTTCCTGACAATCTCAATGGCAGCCTACGTATGGGAAATAACTAGCCCAAGCCACACGGGTGGGAATGTTTCAAAGCAAATTTTACTTCAAATTATTAGCAGACAAAACAGTCAAGCCAAAATTAACTGAAGATAAGGAGGCTGGCTCCACACAATAATGTGTCATAAACATATTTACAGAAGACCAGGAAGCCGCTCTGCAGACTACTTCTGGTGCAACATGATACGAATCCACCCAGGACATTGAGATGCTTCTCGTTGAGTGGGCTGTCATCGCCTCCGGAGGAGCCAAACCCTCTACACAGTAAGCTCGTTGAATAGCAGACACAATCCAGGCTGCAATAGACCTTGACGAGGCCTGCTTTCCTCTATTTCTGCCTGAGAAGAGGACGAAGAGGTTATCTGATTGCCTGAAGGAAGATGTTGACTGGAGATATTCCGATAGAGTCTTCCCTACATCCAAGGGATGAGGTTCATTATCCTCAGAAGATCGAAAGGTAGGAAGAACAATCTCCTGGTTTTCGTGAAAAACCGATGTTACTTTCAGATTGGAATTGAGCATCGGAATTAGGACCACTCGATCTGGAAAGAATGTAAGGAAAGGTTCTTTATGACCAAGGGAACTGATCTCAGAGACTCTCTTGGCTGAAGTGATTGCCACCAGAAAGGCTGTCTTAATGGTAAGTTCTCTGATAGAGATGGAATCCGATGAACTAGTTCTTGAAAGGACATTAAGGACAAGAGGAAGGTTCCATTTTGGAAACCTTGGTTTCCTCTGAGGTCGAAGTCACCCTTGAAAAATTGCTGTACGAGTACATGCTTGGCCCAGGGGAACCCTGAAAACACAGATAAGGCTGATATTTGCACCCTGAGAGTCCCAACTGAGAGAGATTTATCCAGTCCTGCTTGAAGGAACTTCAAAACTTCTTGAACTCCAAACTCCGATGAGGAATTTCCCTCCGGGTACGTGAATTCTAAGAACCTAGACCAGACTCTACAGTAAACTCTGTTCGTGCTAGGTCTCCTGGAGTTCATTAAGGTAGGGATTGCCCCAGGAGGGCATCCGAGTGATTCCAACCTCTCTCTCTCAAGAACCAGACCGTTAACCTGAGCAGAGCAGGGCAGGGGTGTAATGTTGTTCCCTGCGAGAGAAGGTCTGGTCTTAGAGGCAGGGGAATAGGGCTCCGATAACTGAGCTGCAGGAGAAGTGGGAACCAGGGTGTAATGTTCTGGTACCTTTGGATACCCTAATTACTCTTTCATAAGTGTATGCGCCCCACCATTCTCTTTTGGTAAGGTGCGCATACACCTTTAAGACTGATGCTGTCATCACTGAGCGCCGGACTGGATGGCTATTTAGATCGCCGGCTCTCACTCACATGTGTTTGTTCAAACTGCTTTGTGCCTTGATGCTAACCTGTCTTGAAGCTCTCATGCTTGCAAGCATACCTCGCTGTCGGAACCACGCTGCGCTGATCCCTGTATCCCACTACCGGATCATCCGCTCTTGCCGAACCTCTCCTCTGCTACATTGCTATTAGTGATAAGTACCCCACAGGGGAAACCTCTATAACCTTTATACTAAAGCTTACACTATCTAGCTCTGCATACTAAGGACTATTACTACATCTGCATTATCTAAGATTGCTAGCTCTTGAGCCTACTACCACCTGTTCTTGCACTGGGTTGATCTCTCTTGTATGTCCACCTGCTACTCTGTCATCTGCTACCATACATGATTGCTAAACCTATCTGCATCCCATCTGCTACTATCTTACTTTCAAGAACATTTCCTTTCAAGTGTCTGTCATCTACCATCTCTACCCAACCTGTCTCTTCAGCCTATCATCACTGTGTTACTATATACATAAGTCACTCTAGGAAACATCTTATTGAGTGTGTGTATTTACTTGCTGAATTGAGATCATCCACACATGATGAGTCATTGAGAGTTGGGATTGGTGTCTCAGCGTTTCTCTACATGACTACTGAAGTGGAATATTTCTGCAGCTGAAAATCCACATCATACGTAAAACGCAGGAGCGTTATAGATTGAACGAACCACAAATGGATTCAGCAGAAATAACCACTCAGATGACACAATTAAAACAGCAAGTAACTGCATTAATACACGCACTTGCTGAATTAAAAGAAGACAATCAGGCTCTGTCGCAGCAGGTAATTAGACTGACACAACTTACCACTGCTCAGTCCCCTGAACCCAAAATAAATCCTCCTTTGGTATTTACAGACGATCACAAAAAATTTTGCGAATTTAAAAACGCATGTGAGTTACTTTTCTTGCTAAAACCCCGTACCTACCTTACTGATCACATTAAGGTTTGTACTATTATTTCTTACCTAACAGGCGATCCTCGGGCCTGGGCAAACTCTCTTTTTAAAGAAAAGCGACCAGCTTCTCAACTCCTATGCCTTGTTCCTAGCAGAACTCACTAGCCTATATGATGATCCCAATAGGCAGAGTACTGCCGATCTTCAATTAAGATCCTTGAAACAAGGTGGGAGACCTGTAGAAGACTTTGTCGCAGAATTCAAGAGATGGACCCTTGATTCAGAATGGAATGATGCATCTCTGAAATCCCAATTTAGGCTTGGCCTATCAGAGGCCGTTAAAGACGAGCTCGCCCGAGCGGATCTGCCAAAAACCCTGGATGCATTGATACAACTCAGTATCACCATAGATAGAAGACTACGAGAAAGAAAGGCTGAGAAAATGGGAATGCCATTATCCAGTTCTTCTCGGATCTCGGCCGTTGACCCCGTTCCTATGGAGGTAGGAACCATACGCCCACCTCTATCAACTATGGAAAGAGCCAGAAGACGATCTGGTAATCTCTGCTTGTACTGTGCATCCCCGGATCACAAGATAAACGTCTGTCCCCTAGTCTACAAAAAGAAGGGTGAGTGTTCACATGTCCTCCTAGGGGGATTGACAACTTCAATCACTAACCCTTACCTTTCTGTTTGCTTAACATTACAGTGGGACCAGAACAGGATTACTACTAAGGCCATGATTGACACAGGATCTTGTGGAAATTATATTGACATATTCGTTTTGCTGCTTTAAATAAAGTTCCTATTATTTCTAAACTTAAACCTGTCTCAGTAAGTCTTATTAACGGTGTTCCTTTATCCTCTGGTCCGATCACTGATCAGACACAGGCACTCCTAGTCACTACTAACGGGTCTCATATGGAGACCACTACCTTCGATCTAATACCTTCACCCCACTTTCCCATTGTTTTGGGACTTCCCTGGTTGCACACACATCAACCAACCATAGATTGGAAGGAACGGACCCTGACCTTCCTCTCTTGCTATTGCGAGGGTACGTGTAACCTCCCGTCTTTCGGGAAGATCCTGTCTGTGGTGACAGATGAGATTGCACCACTATGTTATCAGGATCTCTCTGAGGTTTTTCTTGAGAAAAATGCTCAAGCACTACCTCCCCATCGAGACTATGATTGTAGCATTGATCTACTCCCAAATAGCAAATTGCCGTTCGGTCATGTTTATCCTCTTTCACAGGATGAACTTTCCCATCTCAAAGACTATTTGGATGAGAATTTGGAAAAAGGTTTTATTAGACCTTCCACTTCATCCACAGCAGCAGAACTCTTTTTTGTCCGCAATAAGGACTCAAGTCTCAGGCCTATCATCGACTATAGGCAATTGAATGCTATTACAATAAAAGATCGCTATCCTCTACCGCTTATCCCTGAGCTCATTGAGCAGGTGCGTGGAGCTACCTATTTTTCAAAATTGGACCTGAAAGGAGCATACAATCTCATTCGAATCCGTGATGGACACGAGTGGAAGACTGCATTCAGAACCAGATACGGATTGTTTGAATATCTTGTAATGCCATTCGGGCTATGCAACGCCCCTGCGGTTTTTCAACGATTTATAAACGATATTTTCAGAGACTTACTAGATGTCTGTGTTGTGGTATATCTGGACGATATACTTATATATTCACGATCCCTGTCTGAACACATAAGACATGTAAGACTAGTATTATCGAGATTGCTTGCACACAACCTTTATGTGAAACTGAAAAAATGCTTGTTTCATAAAGAAGAGGTACTGTTTCTAGGCTACATCATATCCAAAACAGGAATCGAGATGGACATGAGTAAGATATCCTGCATTCAGGATTGGCCTACACCAACCACACGCAAGGCGCTACAGCGATTCCTTGGATTTTTGAATTTCTACAGGAAGTTCATTAGAAACTTGCCATTGTGAGACCCCTCACACAGCTCACTAGCATTAAAAAACCATTCAAATGGTCAGATGAAGCAAATAAAGCTTTTCACCTGTTAAAGACAAGGTTTACTTCTGCTCCCATACTACGCCATCCAGACCCATCCCTCCAATACATTCTGGAAGTAGATGCGTCAAACATGGCAGTAGGAGCAATACTCTCCCAACGACCAACTCACACTTCACCACTTCATCCAGTCGCCTTTTTTTCTAAATCCCTAAGCAGTCCAGAGATAAATTACCCCGTGGGTGAAAAGGAACTGCTTGCTATAAAATTGGCTCTGGAGAATAGGCGACATCTGCTCGAAGGCACCCAATTACCAATACTTATATACACGGACCATAAAAATCTCCAATATCTTCAGACTAACAAAACTCTCTTGCACCGACAGGTACGATGGTCACTATTCTTTCTAAGGTTTAACTTCCTAGTGACCTACACACCTGCAGATAAGAACAAAAAGGCGGATGCACTATCACGACTAACTGAAGAAAACTACTTCGAAATCCCTTCCGTTCCTATAATACCTCACAAACGCATTATTGGAGTTGTCCGTTCCTTGAAGGAAGAGGTTTTGCATGGTATAAGTTTGGATACACCCCCACCACAACTAAATACTGATGCAGAAGGCTTCCTCTACTACAAGGACAAACTTTACATACCACCTACCATACGCACCAAGATCTTGGAATTATCGCATGATGTGCCTATGGCAGGACATATGGGTATGACAAAGACTCTTAATCTGATTACCAGGCAATTCTGGTGGCCTGACATGAAAACATCTATACAAAAATTTGTCTCTTCATGCAATGTCTGTGCCAGGTCCAAAATTGACACTACGAGACCATCCGGTCTACTATGCAGTCTACCAATACCCCAAACTCCATGGGAAGTTGTGTCCTTGGACTTTATAGTGGAATTGCCTCCTTCCAAAGGATTTAATACCATCTTAGTGTCAGTGGACCATCTGACAAAAATGGCACATTTCATTGCTATTCGCAGACTACCTTCGTCCAAACAAACGGCAGAACTCCTGATGAAACATGTCTTTAAGTTACATGGTATCCCAAAAACTCTTCTGTCTGACCGTGGATCACAATTTATTTCCAAGTTCTGGCAAGAACTATGTCACATACTATGGATCGAGCGGAAGCTCACTTCTCCTTACCATCCGCAGACCAACGGACAGACTGAAAGAGTCAACCAATGCATCGAGCAATATTTACGTTGTTACACTTCTTACCAACAGGATGATTGGGTGGATCTTCTCCCTCTGGCAGAATTTGCCTACAACAACGCAACCCACAGTACGACCAAGCAGAGTCCGTTCTACTTGAACTATGGGTTTCATCCCTCTATTCTTCCACCACGCATCCTTCCTTCAAATAACCCAGTAGCTTCAGACTATCTTACCCAAATAAAGGACTCTCTGGGTTTGCTTAATACTACCATTGCACACGCTCATAGTCAACAAAAGAAGTACTATGATCTTCGCAGAAGACCTTCTCCTCAGTACGCTATCGGGGACCTCGTTTGGCTCTCAACAAAAAATTTAAGACTGAAAATCCCTAGCAAAAAGCTTGGACCTCTGTTCTTGGGACCTTTCCCAATCAAGAAACTTATTGGAAAAGCTGCAGTACAGCTTACATTGCCAATAGACCTCAAAATACATCCCATTTTCCATGTGTCGCTACTGAAGCCCCATGTTCCTGACCAAGGAATAAGGCCTATTATCCCACCTCCTGTACAAGTTGAAGGTGGAGAAGAATACGAGATAAAAGAGATTCTGGATTCTCGTATCCACAGAGGAAGACTTCAGTACTTGGTTCGATGGAAGTACTATGGGCCCCAAGACGACACCTGGCTAAACACCTCTGACATACATGCCTCTAGATTAATCCGCAATTTTCATGCGAAGTACCCAGACAAACCAGCTCCAGAGGCCTTCAGGAGCCGGCCTTAAGGGGGGGGTACTGTAATGTTCTGGTACCTTTGGGTACCCTAATTACTCTTTCATAAGTGTATGCGCCCCACCATTCTCTTTTGGTAAGGTGCGCATACACCTTTAAGACTGATGCTGTCATCACTGAGCGCCGGACTGGATGGCTATTTAGATCGCCGGCTCTCACTCACATGTGTTCGTTCAAACTGCTTTGTGCCTTGATGCTAACCTGTCTTGAAGCTCTCATGCTTGCAAGCATACCTCGCTGTCGGAACCACGCTGCGCTGATCCCTGTATCCCGCTACCGGATCATCCGCTCTTGCCGAACCTCTCCTCTGCTACATTGCTATTAGTGATAAGTACCCCACAGGGGAAACCTCTATAACCTTTATACTAAAGCTTACACTATCTAGCTCTGCATACTAAGGACTATTACTACATCTGCATTATCTAAGATTGCTAGCTCTTGAGCCTACTACCACCTGTTCTTGCACTGGGTTGATCTCTCTTGTATGTCCACCTGCTACTCTGTCATCTGCTACCATACATGATTGCTAAACCTATCTGCATCCCATCTGCTATTATCTTACTTTCAAGAACATTTCCTTTCAAGTGTCTGTCATCTACCATCTCTACCCAACCTGTCTCTTCAGCCTATCATCACTGTGTTACTATATACATAAGTCACTCTAGGAAACATTTTATTGAGTGTGTGTATTTACTTGCTGAATTGAGATCATCCACACATGATGAGTCATTGAGAGTTGGGATTGGTGTCTCAGCGTTTCTCTACAAGACTACTGAAGTGGAATATTTCTGCAGCTGAAAATCCACATCATACGTAAAACGCAGGAGCGTTATACAGGGCCTGTTTGGCCAATGAGGGGCCACCATGACGATCTCCACATCTTCTGCTTGGAGTCTTTGAAGAAATTTGAGGATGATGGGAAACGGGGGAAAAGCATATGCCCTGCTGAATTCCCATCTGTCGGTCAGAGCATCTGTCCCGCAGGATTGGTGACACCTGCTGCGTGTGAAGTATTGGTCCAGTTTGTGGTTGCACGGAGATGCAAACAGGTCTACTTCGGGTGAGACCCCTAGTGACAGAATCCACTTGAATGAGTCGATGTGGAGAGACCACTCGTTGTGATTCAACTGGACTCTGGAAAGGAAGTCTGCCTGGTCATTTTGTGGCCCTGGAATATAGGCCGCCGAGATGTTGGACAGATGACCTTGAGCCCATGTCATGATTGGGTCTACCTCTTGAAGAAGGGAGAGACTTTTGGTTCCGCCCTGTCTCTTCACATAAGCCACTGCCGTGGTGTTGTCCATTCGGAGAAGCACGGATTTGCCTTCTATCAGATGATGGAAAGCTTGAAGAGCTAGAAAAGCCGCACGGAGCTCCAGGATATTGGAAACCAGGGAGTGGGCTTGTGGAGGCCATTTCCCTTGAGCCACTTCCGCCATGCAATGGGCTCCCCAACCAGAGTTGCTGGCGTCAGTTGTAATGATGACCCAAGAGATGGGAACTAGGGAATGGCAATTGAGCAAGTTCTTGCGTGGGAGCCACGATAACAGGCTGCTTCTCATGCTGTGGGAAATAAAGATACGCTGCTCGCGTTCCTCCGGATTCCACTGCAGAAGGAAGCCCCTTTGAAAGGGCCGCAGTGCCCACTTGACCATAGGGGCCGTTGAGACCTTGAGACTATAGTGCAGATGATCTTGAGACACTGGGATGCCATCAGAAAAGAGGAGGAGAGGGCTGGAAGGATACTCTCCCGAACCACTGGGATTTTCTCTAGAGGCAGAGAGAGTGTATTCTGAACGGTGAGAAAAAAATGAACATCAGTTCAGAAAGTGGGACTTTAAATGAGGCTCTGCCCAATGGGGCTAGGCACCTCCATCCCTATTCATAAGAATATGGGGGGATATGGTAAAAAAAGATAATGAAAACGGGTACGTAAGGCAGTGGGCTTATATAAAGATAATAAAGTAGATACATGATATAGTAGATACATAATAATATGCCAGTAATCATTGTACATTAGTGGAATATAACCCATTGCCTGAAGAGGGTAATACATAGGGGGAGCGGTAAAAAAGGGGGGGAAATGGGACTTTAAATGAAGTGTGTGAGCAAGTGGTGGGTAATAAAAAATGTAAAATCATTGGTAGAAAAAAACACATAGGCTTAATAATACATGTAAATTGTATAACATTGCATTGATTGCATGGTACGTACATATAATGCGTAAAACCATAATACAATACAGGACATGATGATAAAGGCACATTAAGATAGTAAACAATGTACCTAAAATAAAAACATAGTCTATGTAAGCAATTGTAAAGTCCATATAGAGGGTATAGTAGATGCATCGATAATATGCTTGACGCGTTTCGTGGGCAATTCCACTTTATCAAGAGCAAGTGCATCATGGATATATATAATGGTAGATCAATACAGATGGTAAAATTTAAAACATCCTGAAGTAGAGGTCCAGAGGGCTAGAACATCCCCGCCGGGAGCTGAGGGAGCTCCCCCAGTATCCAACATAGGGCACATCAATTGAACATCCCAGAAGGCAGAGAAATAAAGCCAAGATAAGTCATAAGGGACGGTATAAAGTGGTCATCACCAGAGATATCTGTGTGAGTGAATAAAAATGTATATAAATATTCAATGATAATGGCATAAAAATGGATAGTCTAAGAAAGGTAGAGAGTGATAATCAGTCAAGGGTTAAAAGAAAATATGTACCAGCAAGATGATGGTAGTGAATCGAATCAAGAAAAGTGGGTGGTGCAGAGAAAACGTACCAGGAAGTGAGAAAAATCTGAGGTGAATAAGGGAGCCAACAAGCAAGACTACCGAAAAAATGCCACAGAACAAACAAGTGAATGTGATAAAGGGAATAATGGTGCAGGAAAGAAGCATGTCAACGTATGTACCTCAGTTGGTCATGGTGGGAGCCCCCAACGTCACGTCCACGCTCACCATGGATAGGAGACCGCCGCATCTCGGATGATTATACATCCAGGATAGCGGCGAACACCCTCCCCATAAAAAGGCACGAGAATGGAGTCACGTGCCGCACGCAGTGGCGCCAAAATGACGTCACGCGTGCCGCCGTGGTGAGGTGACGCCGATGCGCCGTGAGGAACCGCCCAAGTAACCCGCATCCAATAAGGATGAGGGGGAGGAGGGAGGCCCCCAGAGCGCATCGCAGCTCCCGGCATGAAGGACCGCCCAATGATTGATTTGCGGGGATCTTCTAGCCCTCTGGACCTCTACTTCAGGATGTTTTAAATTTTACCATCTGTATTGATCTACCATTATATATATCCATGATGCACTTGCTCTTGATAAAGTGGAATTGCCCACGAAACGCGTCAAGCATATTATCGATGCATCTACTATACCCTCTATATGGACTTTACAATTGCTTACATAGACTATGTTTTTATTTTAGGTACATTGTTTACTATCTTAATGTGCCTTTATCATCATGCCCTGTATTGTATTATGGTGTTACGCATTATATGTACGTACCATGCAATCAATGCAATGTTATACAATTTACATGTATTATTAAACCTATGTGTTTTTTTCTACCAATGATTTTACATTTTTTATTACCCACCACTTGCTCACACACTTCATTTAAAGTCCCATTTCCCCCCTTTTTTACCGCTCCCCCTATGTATTACCCTCTTCAGGCAATGGGTTATATTCCACTAATGTACAATGATTACTGGCATATTATTATGTATCTACTATATCATGTATCTACTTTATTATCTTTATATAAGCCCACTGCCTTACGTACCCGTTTTCATTATCTTTTTTTACCATATCACCCCATATTCTGTATTCTGAACGGTGTTGAATTGAGCCCCTAGATAGACCAGATGTTGAGAGGGCTCCAGATGACTTTTTTGTAGATTCAACAACCATCTGAACTCCATGAGAGTTGTGGTGACCAGTGGGACACAAGTTGATCCCTGTTTTGTGACAAAGAAGATCGTCTAAGTAGTGATGTAGATGTACACCCTTTGTTCTGATTAGAGCTACCACAGCCAGAAGGACCTTGGAAAACACCCTTGGGGATGTGGACAGGCCAAAAGGAAGGCAGATGAACTGGAAGTGCTGATGTTCTATCGCGAAACAAAGGTACTTGTGGAAGTTCACTGCTATAGGCACGTGGAAATACGCGTCTTTGAGATCTATTGATACAAGCCAGTCTCCTGGAAGCACTGCTTTCTGAATGGTAGATAAGGTTTCCATTTTGAACTTTTCGTTCTTTATGAACCTGTTGAGATAGGTGAGATCTATCACAGGGCGCCACGATCCATTCTTTTTCTGTACTAGAAAGAGGGGCGAATATACGCCTTGGTATCTTTCTTGCACGGGCACCGGAACGATTGCGCCCTGAGCCACCAAAGTGCTTACATAGTCGAGCAAAACACTTCTTTTCTCGTCCTGAGAAGGCAAGCGAGTGGAAATGAGTGGGAGACGGGATCTGTCGAGAAAGTCCATGGTCTTGATGGTCCAGAAGTCTGAGATTGGGGCCGCCCAGACACGCTGAAAGTGGAGCAGGCGCGCCCCCACCTGGCATGTCTGAATGGGCCCAATCTCAAAAAGACTTTGAGGATTCTGGTCCGGAAGGGGCTGAGCCTCTGACCGTCTTATGAGAAGATGTTTGACCTCCTTTCCAGTTTCTCCTGTAGTCTCACCCAGGCCTGTACGAGCGGGCATCTCTTGAACGCTCTGCAAACTGTTTTCTTGGTTGTTGTTTCTTAGAGCCAAAGAGGCGCCTATCTTGGGGAAGAAATCCTGACTTTCCACCCGTTGCTCTGGTAATGGCGCTATCCAATTTGTTTCCAAACAAAGAAGAACCTTCAAAAGGGATCTTGCACCAAGCCTGTTTAGAGGCTGGGTCTGCCAGCCAAGGATGCAACCACAGAGCCCGTTTGGCTGTGACAGAAGACAACATGGTTCTGGATAGGAGACGTAGCACATCGATGGATGCTTCTCCAAGAAACACAGAGGCTAGCTTGAGTTCTTGAACAGGAGAACTCTCCACTGCATCTTCAGACACACTTCTCAGCTTCAGTTCGATATCAGAAACCCAGGTTTGCATGGCCTTAGACATAGCAGCTAATGCTAGCACAGGCTTACAAGCCGCACCGGCCGTGATATAGATTCTTTTTAACCGCTTGCCGACCGCCGCAAGTACATATACTGCGGCGGTCAGCCCCGGCCAGGCAAAGTGACGTATATATACGTCACTAGCCTGTCACCGGCTTGTGAGCCAATAATGGGCGAGCGCGCGCCTGCCCCGGCTCGTTCACTAAGGAGTCCGTGCGTGTGACCGGACCCGATGTCCGCCGGTCACACTGCGATCGTCGGTAGAGAGGGAGAAAGGCAGGCGGCTAATGTAAACAAGCCGCCTGTCATTCTATCCTGTGTAAAAATGGAGATCAGACGGTTCTACTATGTAGGACCGTTGATCTCTGTTTTTACAGTAGTAGCCACAGTCAACCACAGTTAGAAGCACGCCCCTAGGACACACTTAACCCCTTCCTCTCCAATACAGTTAACCCCTTCCCTGCCAGTGTCATGTTTACAGTAACAGTGCATATGTATAGCACTGATTACTGCAGTAATGTCACTGGTAACCCCAAAAGTGTCAAAAATGTCAGTCAAGGGTCCAATCTATCCGCCGCAATGTCACAGTCCCGCAAAAAAAAAAAACGCAGATCGCCGCCATTACTCGTTAAAAAAAAAAACACCAAAAATGACAAAAATATTTCCCTTTGTTAGTAAATAACTTTTGCGCAAACCAATCAAAATACGCTTTTTGCGATTTTTTTACCAAACATATGTAGCATAAAACAAATTGGCCGAAAATGTTAAAAAATTTTGATTTTTACATGTGAAAAATATTGTTATTTTTGCAAAATTTACGCTCTTTTTTTGTTTATAGCGCATGATCAAAAAATCGCACAGGTGATCAAATACCACCAAAAGAAAGCTCTGTTTGTGGGAAAAAAAGGACGTCAAATTCGTTTAGGTACAGCGTCGCACGACCGCGCAATTGTCCGTTAAAGTCACGCAGTAAAAAAATCACAAAAAACCCCCTGGACAGGAAGGGAGTAAAATCTTCCGAGGCTTAAGTGGTTAAATCTAGATCCATCTTCCTGTCCAGAGGGTCTTTAAAGGAAACCGCATCATCCAGCGGTAGGGTAACATGCTTCGCCAGTCTGGTGACTGCGGCATCCACCAGAGGAGCCGATTCCAGGTGACTGACCTCTTCCGATTTAAAGGGATATAGTTTTGCTAATTTAGAAGATAGAGAGGCCTTGCTATCGCCTCTGCTCCATTCTTCCAGAATGATATCCTTTAACTCAGAAAGGAGTGGAAATTTAGCCGCTCTTTCCCCAAATGTTTGAAAAACTTTTGCTGTTTCGTTTGTGGGGTGATGGGAGGGCAAAATCAAAGCCTCTAACTGCACCTTCCTCTTCTTCCGAATCACTTTCTGAAGATTTCCCGGAAGTGAAGCTTGGTTGAGAGGGGCCTTGTTCTTCAGGAGCCTCAGCAGGAGAGCTGGAAGTAGCAGGCCCAGGTATGGGCTAGCACCCCAATCTTTCAGGGATTGTTGAACAACCCTTTTCACCAGGGATTCCAATCTCTGATCTTCAGACTCCCTCTCACCAGAAGCACGAGCAAAACAGGGCTCGCATAGGGACTTGTCATCCGGGACATGCGCCCCACAACCCCAACAGGCTCTCTGGGCCGTATGGCTACTGTGGCGGTGTGTGTGTGGTGTCTGGAGGAGGAATGTGAGCGTCTCCATTCATGTCTGCTCTCTGACGGAGACTCACGGCGTCTTGACCTTGAAGAAGATTCTCTTTGTGGCCTGACAGGGTCTCTTTCTTGACCAGACCTGGAGGATCTGGGAGAAAGAGAAATCCAGGGAGACATAGGATTTAGCCATGAATCATGAGCCAGCATCCTCCCTCCATATCCCCCTAAAATGTACCAGCACTCACCTGTTGTGAGAGGGCTGGCCACAAGGGGGCGGTGAAGCAGGATCCATGTTTCAGGCAAACCCACAACTGACAAGGAAATAGAGAGCATACAGCGGATCACTATAAGGAAAAGGAACACTCAGGTGTCATCTCTAATATGCATCCAACCGCTCCCCCCCCTTGCACACCGCCAAAAGGTATACAGCATCCGGCCCTTCATACCTGGATTCTCAAAGGATAAGGTTCCGGGGAGATCTCGCTATGCCCACAGTGCTTCCCACTCACACTGGGGCTGACAGGCGTTTAAATTTTCGTGCCAGGATGACGTCAGCGATGACCGGCCGCGATCGCGAGTGCGCATGCGCGGACCAGGCCGCGCATGCACAGGCAGAGAACGGAGCTCCAATCCCACACTGCGCAGGCGTCCGCCGGGCTGTACGGAGGGGAGCAGGAAGGAGATAGCAAGGAGCGTTCCAGCTGCCATTGGGCCACCAGGGATAGCAAAGAAAGTACTTTAAGACACACAAATATAACAAATACGCTGCCATGGAGGAAGATAAATCTTCAGACCCTGTCAAGATATCCGCCGGCCATCCGAAGCACCGCACAGTTTATCAGCCAAAGGGGATTTTTGAATGTCACTCACCCGCCCGTGGCTGGGCCCTGGACATAGACAGCATCTTTCATTCTGAGGTAAGCCGACCAAAATTCAACAGGAAATAATCCAAATAGGGTCCTTGGAGGAGGACAAAAAAGGAACACTAGAAGGTGAAAATAATCAGCGCAATCCCTATATAAATGATACAAGTGATGAACACAATTGAGGATGCAGGTGCTCTCAGTGCACTCACGACCACCACCATATAGATTGGCCTCTCACCTTAACCTTACTTGTACTAGGCGTATAACTCCTTTTACACCGGACAATCAAGGATCAATCCTCCCTCAATTGGACACAATGGATCGGCCACAATAACACTTCACAATACCAGTAAGCCAGCAATACTCCAGGGTCAACTCAGATCGGCAGCTCCACTCATGTGCATGTATCAAGGGAACATAAAACCGGGCAAGCCCATAGTGTAATACTGTAAACTTTTAATGGTTTATTGCATAAAAAGACAGCCTCTTACTTGGTTAGAAGATAAAATCAGCGTGTAGTGATACAGCGGTGCCAGCGAGTCTTGCAGAGACCTCGCCAGACTTCCCGATAGCAGCGGGTGACGTCGACGGCTCCGCCTTCCCCCCATACGCGTGTCGTCTCCCAATGGGTGGAGACTTCTTCAGCGGTATTGAAGGCTGTATAAGACGTCACCCTTTATGTATGCCGGATTGCCCGCTCATTGGCCGGGCAAACCGGATCCTCCGATTAGCTGTTTACTCCGTTGTCACGGCACCTGAGACGCCTACTTCCTCTGAGGGCGGAAGTGAGCAGACTCGAGCCTGAAGACAGCCCCTCCTTCGAGTCACGCCGCTCGCTGGTTGGCCAAGCCAGGCAGACTCATCTGATAAGGTAATACTGGTGGTCATGGCTACGAAAATGCTGCGTTCCACTGAAAGCGGAAGAAAAGCCTTGGGCCATACATAATAATAATACAAATAATACAAATATGTCGTTTCCGCAGATGATTGTCTGCGGATACTCATAGATAAATCTAAATACAGGGAAAACCCCTATAAAAGACTTAAAAATACAATACAAAATGGTTAAAAGACAATACCAAATTGTTTTAAAAGAGCTATCGACGTCCCGCTGTCATCTGGATTACATCATAAAACCACAATAAATATACAATAAAATACAATAAAATACATCAATAATAAAATTCATCAATAAAAATATTAAGAGCATAAGAACAATAATTTACCTATCGGATATAAAACAATTAAGGTCGAACTCCACATTTAACACACGGGGGACCCCCACCTTTGTTTCGTATATCCAGAAGGATTCTCGCTGGCTAAGTTGCCTGATGAAATTTCCTCCCCTCCAATGTTTTTTAACCCTTTCTATTCCCCAAAACTTAAGGCCTCTAGGGTCACTGTTGTGGTACTTTTTGAAGTGTTGGGTAACATGGTGGGGGGTTTTTCCTTTTTTAATGCTCCGCTACCCTGGTCTGTAGGGCCCTGGAGGTCCTGCCTACATACTGCAGACCGCAGTCGCATTTGAGCATGTACGCAACACCTGTAGTTGAACATGTAATTAGGTCTTTTAATTCATATTTCCTCCCTGTGGCATTAGCTGTGAACTCCTTCCTACATTTAAGGTTAGTTTTGGCAGTGCGGCATACAACGCATTTACGGCAGGCGTAAAACCCTGATAAGAAGGAGAATAGCTTGTTCTTGTTATTATGTATGGGTGAATCCACTACACCCGGAGCTAGATAATTCCTCAGTGTCGGTGCCTTCTTGTATACAAAGGAAGGTCTGGCTGGTAGTTTAGCCCCTAAGACCTTATCCTGTTGTAAGATGGGCCAGTGCTTACTAATAATCTTTTTGATTTTTTTATACTGGACATTATAGTCAAGTATGATCCTGATTTCGTCTGTTTTGTTGTTAATTTTTCTAGGGGCGTTGGACAAAAGGGTGTCCCTTTTGATGGCCTGTACTGCCATCCTGTCTATCTCCAGTTTCTCTTTACTATACCCCTTCTGAACAAACCTTTCAGTAAACATTTTCGACTGGGAGTCATAATCCACATCTGATGCACAGTTCCGCCTCAAACGCATGAACTGTCCTTTTGGGATGTTGCATAACCAGGTGTGATGATGACAGCTATCCAGCGAAATATAAGCGTTGCGGTCGGTGGGTTTCGAAAAATTAGAAGTGGTAAACTGATTATCAGTTTTAGAGATGACCAGATCCAGGAATACAACCTTTTCTTGGCTGGTAGTCCATGTCAAAACAATGTTTTTGTTGTTAATATTAAGTTTATCCATGAACGTAACCAAACTATCTGAATCCCCGTCCCAAATTAGGAATAGGTCATCTATATACCTTCTATAACATAACAACTCTGGGGGTCGGTCCGAGAACACGACTTCTTCCTCCCAGTGGGCCATAAACAAGTTGGCCACACTGGGAGCAAAGCGTGCCCCCATCGCCACACCCCTGGTTTGAAGGTAATAGGACTTATCATACCAGAAGTAGTTCCTGGTCAGACAGAACCACAAGCTACTTAGTAAAAAACTTCTTAATTTTCTCGGTAGGGTAGAGTTGGTAAAAGCCCATTTAACGGCTGCTTCTGCAGCATTATGTCCGATGATGGTGTACAGGGAGCCTACGTCCGCTGTAACCAATATCGAGGACGCCGTACACGGTAGTTCTTGCAATATCTGTATTGTCTAAAGTTCGCACCGGTGCGGAACCTTAACAAGTTCCAAACCTATGTTGGAATACAAAAGTTCGTCCGCTCTCTGAACGTCAAAAAATATTGTATGTCTAACCCCATTATAAAGAACTCCTCTGCCCCTACCGTAGGCACCTCCACACTAACTAGTTCCCCAAGTGACCATCCCTTGCATAGAAACCTCAGGAACAAATCTACCTTCAATCCCCAGAATAAAGACAACAAATATATGGACGTCTTTAAGAACATGGTCTTTAAAGATCTAGAGGGATTGAAGGTAAGAAAAGTTTCTGACCCCGAGACCATCAAGGCAGGAATAAAATTATTAGAGGAGAATAAAGAGAATATCATCAGACCTGATAAGGGGGGAGGTTTGGTAATCCTTAGTAAAGAATACTACAGGAATGAGATGGCACATCTACTCTCAGATCGCGAAACGTATGACATCTTACGGAGCGATCCACTCCCTAAGTATAAAGGTGAATTAAATGTACTGGTAGAATCAGGCAAAAAGAAGGGAGTCCTGAATAAAAAGGAGTCCTTATATTTGGATCCACTTTTTTGCCGTACTCCAATTATCTATTTCTTACCAAAGATACATAAAGATAAAGAGCACCCACCGGGAAGGCCAATAGTGAACGGTATAGAATCAGTGACCTCTAGATTAGGACAATATATAGATGTGTATCTGCAACCTTTAGTAGTTAACACCAAAGCCTACTTAAAGGACACCAAGCATATCATACAGATATTGCAAGAACTACCGTGTACGGCGTCCTCGATATTGGTTACAGCGGACGTAGGCTCCCTGTACACCATCATCGGACATGATGCTGCAGAAGCAGCCGTTAAATGGGCTTTTACCAACTCTACCCTACCGAGAAAATTAAGAAGCTTTTTACTAAGTAGCTTGTGGTTCTGTCTGACCAGGAACCACTTCTGGTATGATAAGTCCTATTACCTTCAAACCAGGGGTGTGGCGATGGGGGCACGCTTTGCTCCCAGTGTGGCCAACTTGTTTATGGCCCACTGGGAGGAAGAAGTCGTGTTCTCGGACCGACCCCCAGAGTTGTTATGTTATAGAAGGTATATAGATGACCTGTTCCTAATTTGGGACGGGGATTCAGATAGTTTGGTTACGTTCATGGATAAACTTAATATTAACAACAAAAACATTGTTTTGACATGGACTACCAGCCAAGAAAAGGTTGTATTCCTGGATCTGGTCATCTCTAAAACTGATAATCAGTTTACCACTTCTAATTTTTCGAAACCCACCGACCGCAACGCTTATATTTCGCTGGATAGCTGTCATCATCACACCTGGTTATGCAACATCCCAAAAGGACAGTTCATGCGTTTGAGGCGGAACTGTGCATCAGATGTGGATTATGACTCCCAGTCGAAAATGTTTACTGAAAGGTTTGTTCAGAAGGGGTATAGTAAAGAGAAACTGGAGATAGACAGGATGGCAGTACAGGCCATCAAAAGGGACACCCTTTTGTCCAACGCCCCTAGAAAAATTAACAACAAAACAGACGAAATCAGGATCATACTTGACTATAATGTCCAGTATAAAAAAATCAAAAAGATTATTAGTAAGCACTGGCCCATCTTACAACAGGATAAGGTCTTAGGGGCTAAACTACCAGCCAGACCTTCCTTTGTATACAAGAAGGCACCGACACTGAGGAATTATCTAGCTCCGGGTGTAGTGGATTCACCCATACATAATAACAAGAACAAGCTATTCTCCTTCTTATCAGGGTTTTACGCCTGCCGTAAATGCGTTGTATGCCGCACTGCCAAAACTAACCTTAAATGTAGGAAGGAGTTCACAGCTAATGCCACAGGGAGGAAATATGAATTAAAAGACCTAATTACATGTTCAACTACAGGTGTTGCGTACATGCTCAAATGCGACTGCGGTCTGCAGTATGTAGGCAGGACCTCCAGGGCCCTACAGACCAGGGTAGCGGAGCATTAAAAAAGGAAAAACCCCCCACCATGTTACCCAACACTTCAAAAAGTACCACAACAGTGACCCTAGAGGCCTTAAGTTTTGGGGAATAGAAAGGGTTAAAAAACATTGGAGGGGAGGAAATTTCATCAGGCAACTTAGCCAGCGAGAATCCTTCTGGATATACGAAACAAAGGTGGGGGTCCCCCGTGTGTTAAATGTGGAGTTCGACCTTAATTGTTTTATATCCGATAGGTAAATTATTGTTCTTATGCTCTTAATATTTTTATTGATGAATTTTATTATTGATGTATTTTATTGTATTTTATTGTATATTTATTGTGGTTTTATGATGTAATCCAGATGACAGCGGGACGTCGATAGCTCTTTTAAAACAATTTGGTATTGTCTTTTAACCATTTTGTATTGTATTTTTAAGTCTTTTATAGGGGTTTTCCCTGTATTTAGATTTATCTATGAGTATCCACAGACAATCATCTGCGGAAACGACATATTTGTATTATTATTATGTATGGCCCAAGGTTGATCGCAAATAAGGATGAGCGGCACCTTTGTAGCTATAATATACATACTGGTGAACTACTGGTTAATATCTTAGGCACCAGCTGATTTTCTTCCGCTTTCAGTGGAACGCAGCATTTTCGTAGCCATGACCACCAGTATTACCTTATCAGATGAGTCTGTCCGGCTCGGCCAACCAGCGAGCGGCGTGACTCGAAGGAGGGGCTGTCTTCAGGCTCGAGTCTGCTCACTTCCGCCCTCAGAGGAAGTAGGCGTCTCAGGTGCCGTGACAACGGAGTAAACAGCTAATCGGAGGATCCGGTTTGCCCGGCCAATGACGTCTTATACAGCCTTCAATACCGCTGAAGAAGTCTCCACCCATTGGGGGACGACACGCGTACGGGGGGAAGGCGGAGCCATCGACGTCACCCACTGCTATCGGGAAGTCTGGCGAGGTCTCTGCAAGACTCGCTGGCACCGCTGTATCACTACACGCTGATTTTATCTTCTAACCAAGTAAGAGGCTGTCTTTTTATGCAATATACCATTAAAAGTTTACAGTATTACACTGTGGGCTTGCCCGGTTTTATGTTCCCTTGATACATGCACATGAGTGGAGCTGCCGATCTGAGTTGACCCTGGGGTATTGCTGGCTTACTGGTATTGTGAAGTGTTATTGTGGCCGATCCATTGTGCCCAATTGAGGGAGGATTGATCCTTGATTGTCCGGTGTAAAAGGAGTTATACGCCTAGTACAAGTAAGGTTAAGGTGAGAGGCCAATCTATATGGTGGTGGTCGTGAGTGCACTGAGAGCACCTGCATCCTCAATTAAGAAGTTGTCTGTGTCACCTTTACCTCACGGGCATTGCATGGACTTTCACCTTTTTCCCTTTACGTTTTCCATCATTGAAGCTGCTATTTTCATCTAGTTTATCATTAGCGCTGCTCTATTTATTTCTATGATTTCAAGACGGGTGTTGTATTTTGACCTGAGAGTTCAGCTGCTTATAGTGTCATTTTTTATCCACTTGCGCTGATATTGCCCTTTTTTCTGTTAAGTGATGAACACAAAGCTGCAAGCAATCAGTGCCAAATACAAAACACCCACGATAATGAATAAATAATATTGCTGCGCTAAGTGAATGCACATAAAAATCGCTTAATAAAACGTAATAATGTGACAAGAAATTAGTATAATGATCATAAATTAATATGAATCAAACAAAACGTGATATTGAATGTCCCAATAACACAGTGTAAATAAAGTGACACAGTAATGATGTGATAAAAAGTCCCAATACACAGTGCAATTACAGTGACAAAATGAATAAACGAATAAACAAATCTTCATCTGTGCATAAAGTGCTGCATGCTTCACTCCAAGTGCTCCACGTGACAAATAGTGAGATTAGCAGCTCACCTCAAATAAAGACTCAAATGAGTCTAAACTGGCATAAAGGTAAAAATCCACAGTCGCTTGGTAAGCCCTTCTGCCTCCGCCTCCAAACAATCTCTCAGGTTGTGTATAGAATCGGTGAAAGACATAAAGAAAGGAGATCTAATGCTCTCTGTCTTAATAAGGGGCTATTTATTCAAACATGGTTGGAATCGAACTTACATTACAAGGCACTTAAGCAGTGTTAGCTCATAACAGCCTTCAGATGCTTCCTGGTACCTCCGGGATCAGTGTAATGACGTGCAGGCTCCTCCCCCATACGCGTTGCGTCATCGACTTCGTCAGCGGGGTCCTGGACATAGACACCATCTTTCATTCTGAGGTAAGCCGACCAAAATTCAACAGGAAATAATCCGAATAGGGTCCTTGGAGGAGGACAAAAAAGGAATACTTTCCCAATGGTGCTGTTGTTTATTTCTGGTGGAACAGAAGTCATGAAATGCTCGTAGCTGAGTGCGCATGCGCGGCTGTTCCAACATGGCAGCTTAGCCCGGAGCTCTGCGCTTCTCCGGTCTTCAGAGGGCCCCGGCACCGGCTTTAGAGCACACCGCACCCCGCACTCGGCAGCGACAGCATCCCCTCACACCAACGGTCCTCCTTTGGATGTCGGCGGGTCACCGGAGAGAGGTCTCCCGCCGTCTGCACTTCTCCTCCCCAGAGCGGGACACAGCCAAGATGGCGACCGCGCCTTCCCTTCCCTCAGAGGAGCACTGTACAAGGGAGGTAGGAGACACTCTAACTAGCCTTATGGACATTCCATCAGCCTCCCCAGACCCCTGGTCCTCCCCAGCGACCCCCGCTTACCTCCCACAGCCCCCACTTGCCTCTCCAGCTTCCACTGCATCTCTCCTCAGTGTATCGCTCTTGCGTTTTTTGTTAGTGAATGGATTTGCAGCTGCAGAATTATTACACTCAGTAGTCATGTAGAGATGTGTTGAACAAACATATCCAACTCTCAGGACTCATCACCGTGCACAGCCTGCTTTATGCAAATATACATACACTCAATATGATGTTCCTGGAGTGATAGGATGTATATGATAGTATAGAGGTGAGAGACAGGCTTTAGAAATGGTGAGCACTCAGTAGTAATATTCAGGAGAGTGGTAGTATGCAGATGAAGTATACAAGAGAGAGTAACCTAGTGCAATGATGCAGATGATGGTAGGCTCAAGAGCTAGCAATCTATGAAGTTATGCAGATGATAGAAATAGTGCTTACATAGTAACAGTCCTTAGTATGCAGAGGTAGATAGTGTAAGTTAGTTAGGAAGAAATCCCCTGTGGGGTACTAATCACAAGTTGGGTTAGTAGTAGCAAGGTCCAGTAGCAAGAGAGTGATCCGGTAGCAAGATACGGGATCGGTAGCGAGGTTCCGGTTTTGTTCGGGCAAAGGAATAGCTAGAAGCTCCGGCAGCATAGGACAAGACTGGTCAAGCATGCGGTTTGAACGAGCAATGAGTGAGAGAAAACCGGCGATTGAAATAGCCGCTCATAGAGGCGCTCAGCGATGATGTCATCGTTCTTAAAGGTGTATGCGTTCCACCTAGTTAGCAAGGTGGGACGCAATATTAAGGTAGAAATGGGAAATTAGGGTACCAAAGGTACCAGAATCTTACAGTACCCCCCCCTTAAGGCCGGCTCCGGAAAGGCCTATAGCACTGGTTTTTCCGGGTAATTCGAGCGAAATGTTCGTATAAGCCTAGGTGCGTGAACATCAGCAGTATCCAACCAGGTGTCGTCTTGGGGTCCATAGTTCTTCCATCTTATGAGATATTGGAGTCTTCCTCTGTGGATACGAGAATCCAGAATCTCCTTGATCTCATATTCTTCTCCGCCTTCAACTTGTACTGGAGGTTGAGGCAAGATGGTAGGCCTTATTCCTTGGTTAGGAACATGTGGTTTTAGTAGCGACACATGAAAGATGGGATGTATTTTGAGATCTGCCGGTAAGGTGAGTTGCACTGCAGCTTTTCCAATGAGTTTCTTAATTGGGAAGGGTCCCAGAAATAAAGGTCCAAGTTTTTTACTAGGGATCTTTAATCTCAAATTTTTTGTAGATAGCCAAACAAGATCCCCAATAGCATATTGAGGAGAGGGTTTTCTACGTAGGTTGTAGTACCTTTTTTGTTGACTATGGGCATGTGATATGGTGGTGTTGAGTAAACCCAGAGAGTCCTTTATTTGGGTGAGATAATCAGAGGCCACTGGGTTACTTGATGGAAGGATGCGTGGTGGGAGAAGAGTGGGATGAAACCCATAGTTCAAGTAGAATGGACTTTGCTTAGTAGTACTGTGGGTTGCGTTGTTATAAGCGAATTCCGCCAGCGGGAGGAGGTCCACCCAATCGTCCTGTAGGTATGAGGTATAGCAACGTAGATATTGCTCAATGCACTGGTTGACTCTTTCTGTCTGTCCGTTGGTCTGAGGGTGGTAAGGAGAAGTAAGTTTTCGCTCTATTCGTAGTATCTGACATAGAGCTTGCCAAAACTTGGAGATGAACTGTGAACCACGGTCAGACAGAAGGGTCTTTGGAATACCATGTAACTTAAAGACATGTTTCACTAGCAATTCCGCTGTTTGCTTGGATGAAGGTAATCTTCGAATAGAAATGAAATGTGCCATCTTGGTCAGATGGTCCACTGACACTAGAATGGTGTTAAATCCTTTGGAAGGTGGTAGTTCTACTATAAAGTCTAAGGACACAACTTCCCATGGAACCTGGGGTATTGGTAGACTACAAAGTAGACCAGATGGTTTTGTAGTGTCAATTTTGGACCTTGCACAGATGTCACAAGAAGAAACAAATTTTTGTACGGTCGTCTTCATATCAGGCCACTAAAACTGCCTAGTAAGTAAATTGAATGTTTTAGTCATACCCATATGTCCTGCCATAGGCACATCATGCGACAATTCCAAAATCTTGGTACGCATAGTAGGGGGTATGTAAAGTTTGTCGTTGTAATAGAGGAAGCCTTCTGCATCAGCACTTAGTTGTGGTGGAGGTGAATCCAATCCTATGCTGTGCAAAATCTCTTCCTTCAGGGAACGAACAACACCGACAATACGTTCATAAGGTATTATAGGAATTGAAGGTATTTCGGCGTAGTTATCCTCGGTTAATCGTGACAGCGCATCCGCCTTTTTATTTTTGTCTACAGGAGTGTAGGTCACCAAAAAGTTGAATCTTAAAAAGAATAAGGACCATCGTACCTGCCGGTGGGAAAGAGTCTTGTTAGTCTGAAGTTATTGAAGATTTTTATGATCTGTGTATATGAGAACTGGTAATCGAGTACCCTCAAGTAGGTGTCGCCAATTATCCAATGCCAATTTTATGGCAAGCAACTCTTTTTCACCCACTGGGTAATTCACCTCGGGGCTGCTTAGTGATTTTGAGAAAAAAGCAACTGGGTGAAGTGGTGAAGTATTTGTTGGTCGTTGGGAGAGAACTGCTTCTACTGCCATATTTGATGCATCTACCTCCAGGATGTATTGAAGGGATGGGTCTGGATGGCGTAGTATGGGAGCAGAAGTAAAGCTTGATTTTAACAAGCGGAAAGCTCCATTTGCTTCTTCTGACCATTTGAATGTTTTTTTTTATACTTGTGAGTTGTGTGAGAGGTCTCACAATAGCAGAGAAGTTCTTGATGAACTTACATAGTTACATAGTTACATAGTAGGTGAGGTTGAATAAAGACAATAGTCCATCCAGTTCAACCTGTGTAGGTGTGTGTGGCTGTACTCATCTCACATACCCCTGAATGTTCTGATCCTTGAGATATAAGTCTAAGAGTCTTTTGAAAGCCACCATACTACCCGCAGAAACCACCTCTTGTGGTAGAGAATTCCACAATCTTGTAGCCCTAACAGTAAAGAACCCCCCACGTTGCCTGTGGTTAAAACGCTTCTCCTCTAATCGCATTGTATGCCCTCGAGTCCTCATGCAATCCCTTCGAATGAACAGCTTTTTTTCTAAGCTGGGATCCCCATTAAGATATTTATAAATTGCTATCAAGTCCCCCCTCAGACGTCTCTTCTCCAGGGAGAATAAATCGAGCGATTGTAGACGCTCTTCATAGTCAAGGTCCTCCAATCCCCTAATTAGTTTAGTTGCCCTTCTCTGGACTCTCTCCAGCTCCAACACATCCCTCCTGAGGACTGGCGACCAGAACTGGACAGAATACTCCAGATGCGGTCGGACCAGAGTTTTATAAAGTGGAAGGATTATAGTCTTATCTCTGGAATACATCCCTTTCTTTATGCATGCTAATATTCTGCTGGCTTTGGCAGCTGCCGCTTGACATTGCATGCTGTTGCCTAATCTATCATCAACCAAGACTCCCAGATCCTTCTCCATTTTTGATTCCCCCAAGGGTTCCCCTCCTAACGTGTATTGTGTTTTTATGTTTTTAGTCCCCAAGTGCAAAACCTTACACTTCTCCACGTTAAACCTCATTTGCCATGTCGTTGCCCACTCTGTAATTTTGTCCAGGTCATTCTGTAGGATATCTGCTTCATGCTGTGCAGTTATTGCCCTGGCCAATTTTGTGTCATCTGCAAAAACTGATAACGCACTACTGATCCTGTCCTCAATGCTGTTTATGAATAAATTGAACAAGGTTGGTCCCAGGACTGAGCCCTGGGGCACCCCGCTTACAACCTCAGACCAGTCTGAGTATGCGCTGTTTATTACCACCCTTTGGACACGCCCTTTAAGCCAATTCCGTATCCAAGAGCAAACTCTGCTGTCGATACCTGCAGACCTTATTTTATAAATTAAGCGCTTGTGGGGAACTGTATCAAACGCCTTAGCGAAATCCAAGTACACCACATCCACTGGTCTCCCCCTATCTAGCTCACAGCTTACCTCCTCGTAGAATGCTAAGAGATTGGTTTGACAAGAACGCCCATTTGTAAACCCGTGCTGATTACTGCTGATGATGTTGTTGTCTTTAGCAAACTCTACGATATAGTCCCTTATCATCCCCTCCAGAAGTTTACATACTATTGATGTCAAACTGACAGGCCTATAATTTCCCGGGATATGCCTCTGGCCCTTTTTGAATATCGGAATCACGTTAGCCTTCCTCCAATCCCCTGGTACATCTCCTGTCCTAATACTGTCCGCAAAGATCAGAAACAGTGGTCTGGATATAACCTTACTGAGTTCCTTGAGTACTCTCGGATGTACGCCATCCGGGCCTGGTGATTTGTTTGTGTTAAGTTTATGCAGCCTTTCCCTGATTTCACCCTCTGTTAGCCATAGTGGCAAGTCCTGTTTATTACTACTAACCATACAGTCATGGTCAGTGTACCCCTCCGTTTCCTGTGTAAAGACTGACGAGAAAAAAGCATTCAGCACGGTTGCTTTTTCAGTGTCCTCTGTAACCATCCCCCCATCATCGCTAATTATGTGTGCAATATGCTCTGCCCTAGTTTTTTTGCTGTTGATATATTTAAAGAATTTCTTTGGGTTTTTTTTTACTATCCTCCGCTATTTGTCTCTCAAAGTTGATTTTAGCCATTTTGATTTCGTGTTTACACTTCTTATTTGCCTCCTTGTATTGCTCGAAAGCCAATACAGTGCCCTCTGATTTATATTTCTTGAAGGCCAATTTTTTTCCCCTAATAAGTTTTTTAACGCTACGGTTTAGCCAGCCAGGTTTGGCTTTGTCTCTTCTAAATTTATTTCCCATAGGAATGCACTGCAAGATGCCTTTGCCTAATATGTTCCTAAAGCATTCCCATTTTTCCTCTGTGGTCAGGGATCCCAGGGTTTGGTCCCAGTTTACCCTTTCCATCAATGAGTACAATTTTGGAAAGTTTGCCCTTCTGAAGTTTAGGGTTCTTATGTTCCCCACTTGCTTTGTTATATTGTTATTTATACTAAATGTGATCATCCTGTGATCGCTAGAGCCCAGGTTGTCCTGAACTACTACCTCCGAGATTATGTCTGGGTCATTAGTGATCAATAGATCCAGGACTGCATTTTCTCTAGTCGGAGAATCCACCAACTGTGACATGTAATTATCCAGTAAGGTTTCTGTGAATAGGCGGGCCTTCTGTGAGTGTGCAGTCCCCTCATCCCAGTCAATGTCGGGATAATTGAAGTCCCCCAATATGATGACTGATCCCAATTTTGCCACTTTACTCATTAGTGCTAAGGATTCCAGCTCTACCTCCTCCCCTTGGTTAGGTGGCCTATAGCAAACCCCCACAATTACTTTCCCCTTTTCTCCTTCCCTATGGAGTTCAACCCACACAGATTCTAACTCCATACTCATCCCTTCCGTAATGTCACTCCTTTCTATCACCTTTATATTGTTCTTGACATAGAGACATACCCCTCCCCCTCTTTTTCCTACCCTGTCCTTCCGGTACACCGAATACCCTTGGATATTGGCCAGCCAGTCATGTGAGGGGTCGAACCAAGTCTCTGTTATTCCCACAAGGTCTATATCCTCCTCATGTACTAATATTTCCAACTCATCCATTTTATTAGCTAGGCTCCTGGCATTAGCATATACCCCTCTTAGTTTTACGGAACTTGAGCGCAATTGGTGGTTATGTTTATCCCTGTTTGGTCTGAGGTTTTCCCGCACAGACCTACCGATTGACGTTGTGGACCTACTGTCGCTGCTGACCCTACAACTGCCTTCAGTCCTCTGCTCCCTCCTGACTGAATCTACTTCTGAGCCCTCCCCCCCGTCTCCTAGTTTAAAAGCCCCTCCAACTTGGTGGCCATCTTTCTCCCCAAAAGAGCTGTACCGTCCCCATTAAGGTGCAGCCCATCCTTACTAAAGAGCCGGTAGCCGACTGAGAAGTCAGCCCAGTTCTCCAGGAACCCAAACCCCTATAGAATCCTATAGAAGTTAGAAAATCAGAGGAATCTTTGTAATGCTTTACGAGTTGTTGGCACAGGCCAATCTAGAATACAGGATATCTTGCTCATATCCATTTTGATTCCATTTTTAGATATGATGTATCCTAGGAATAGTACTTCTTCTTTATGGAATAAACATTTTTTTAATTTTACGTATAAGTTGTGTGCAAGTAGTCTGGACAACATGAGTCTTACATGTTTTATGTGTTCAGATAAAGATTGAGAATAAATAAGTATATCGTCCAGATATACTACAACACAAACATCAAGTAAGTCTCTGAAGATGTCATTTATGAATCGTTGAAAGGCTGCGGGAGCATTACACAACCCGAATGGCATCACAAGGTACTCGAACAATCCGTATCTGGTTCTGAATGCTGTCTTCCATTCATCCCCGTCACGGATTCGGATTAGGTTGTATGCCCCTTTTAGGTCCAATTTCGAAAAGTAGGTAGCCCCGCGCACCTGTTCAATAAGTTCAGGAATGAGGGGCAAGGGATAGCGATCCTTTATTGTAATGGTATTTAATTGCCTGTAATCAATAATAGGCCTGAGACTTAAATCCTTATTGCGGACAAAGAAGAGTCCTGCAGCAGTAGAGGAAGTAGAAGGTCTGATGAACCCTTTCGCCAAATTCTCATCCAAGTATTCCTTTAGATGAGAGAGTTTATCCTGTGAAAGAGGATAAACATGACCGAAAGGCAACTTGCTATTAGGGAGTAGATCGATACAACAATCATAGTCCCTTGAGCATTTTTCTCAAGGAAGACTTCCGACAAATCCTGGTAACATAGAGGTATAATCTCATCTGTCACCACAGACAGGATCTTTCCATATGATGAGAGATTACACGTGGTTTCGCAATAGTGAGAAGAGAAGGTTAGAGTTCTTGTTTTCCAATCAATGATTGGTTGATGTATGTGTAACCAGGGAAGTCCCAAAATAATGGGAAAATGTGGTGAGGTTAGTACATGAAAAGTGGTAGTCTCCATATGAGACTCATTGGCAGTGACAAGGAGTGCTTGTGTCTGATTGGTGATTGGACCAGAGGATAACGGAATACCATTAATGAAACTAACAGAGACAGGTTTGAGTTTTGAAATAATAGGTATTTTATTTAAGGTAGCAAAACAAGTATCGATATAGTTCCCACAAGATCCTGTGTCGATCATAGCCTTGGTGGTGATCCTAGTTTGGTCCCACTGTAATGTCAAATGAATAAAAAGATAAGGATTAGAAAAGGAAGTCGTTAGTCCCCCTAGCAAGACATTTGAACACTCACCCTCTTTTTTGCGGACAAGGGGACAGCCGCTTAACAAATGATCCGGGGGGGCGCAGTACATGCAGAGATGTTCGGATCTTCTCCTGGCACGTTCGGTAAAGGATAAAGGTGGACGTATCATTCCTACCTCCATAGGAGTAGGGTCAACAGCCGACATCCGAGAAGGACTGGACAATGGCAATCCCATCTTCTCAGCCTTTCTTTCTCGCAGTCGTCTGTCAATATTGATACTGGTCTGTATCAGGGCAGCCAAGGTGTCAGGTAAATCCGCTCGGGAAAGCTCGTCTTTAACGGCTTCTGATAGGCCGAGTCTGAACTGAGTTCTTAGAGATGTATCATTCCACCCTGAATCAAGGGTCCATCTTTTGAACTCTGCCACAAAGTCTTCAACAGGTTTCCTTCCTTGTTTTAAAGCCCTCAATTGGGTATCAGCAGTACTCTGCCTATTGGGGTCTTCATATAAACTAGCGAGTTGCGCTAGGAATAAAGGATAGGAGTTGAGAAGTGGATCATCTTTCTCAAAGAGAGAGTCTGCCCAGGCACGGGGATCACCCGTCAGATAGGAAATAGTGGTACAGACTTTAATTTGGTCAGTAGGGTAGGTACGAGGTTTTAACAAGAAAAGCAATTGACATGCGTTTTTAAATTCACTACATTTTTTCCGATCACCTGTAAACACTAGAGGAGGGTTTATCTTAGGCTCACGGGGCTGAGCAGCAGAGAACTGTGCGAGACGGCCAACCTGCTGTCTCAAAGCCTGATTTTCGTTTTTTACCTCTGTAAGGGCAAGTATCAATGCATCTACTTGTTGTTTTAACTGCATAACTTGAGTGGGTAATTCTGCTGAATCCATATTTTAGGGCTCGTTCAATCTGTAACGCTCTTGTGTTTTTTGTTAGTGAATGGATTTGCAGCTGCAGAATTATTACACTCAGTAGTCATGTAGAGATGTGTTGAACAAACATATCCAACTCTCAGGACTCATCACCGTGCACAGCCTGCTTTATGCAAATATACATACACTCAATATGATGTTCCTGGAGTGATAGGATGTATATGATAGTATAGAGGTGAGAGACAGGCGTTAGAAATGGTGAGCACTCAGTAGTAATATTCAGGAGAGTGGTAGGTGATGATAGGTAGTATGCAGATAGGTTTAGCAATCATGTATAGTAACAGGTGGTAGGGGACAGCAGATGAAGTATACAAGAGAGAGTAACCTAGTGCAATGATGCAGATGATGGTAGGCTCAAGAGCTAGCAATCTATGAAGTTATGCAGATGATAGAAATAGTGCTTACATAGTAACAGTCCTTAGTATGCAGAGGTAGATAGTGTAAGTTAGTTAGGAAGAAATCCCCTGTGGGGTACTTATCACAAGTTGGGTTAGTAGTAGCAAGGTCCAGTAGCAAGAGAGTGATCCGGTAGCGAGATACGGGATCGGTAGCGAGGTTCCGGTTTTGTTCGGGCAAAGGAATAGCTAGAAGCTCCGGCAGCATAGGACAAGACTGGTCAAGCATGCGGTTTGAACGAGCAATGAGTGAGAGAAAACCGGCGATTGAAATAGCCGCTCATAGCGGCGCTCGGCGATGATGTCATCGTTCTTAAAGGTGTATGCGTTCCACCTAGTTAGCAAGGTGGGACGCAATATTAAGGTAGAAATGGGAAATAAGGGTACCAAAGGTACCAGAATCTTACACTCAGCAGATCCATGGTGCAGGCCCCAGGGATCCCGGGGTTGCAATCACCTGAGGCCCTGGCTTCACACCACCAACTAGGCCTGCACTCTCCAGGACACTTCCCTGACCTATCAATTTTAATGGCCAAATTTTCAGAAATGCTAGCCACTGGGCTAGCCCATAATGCCTCACAGATTACAGGCTCCATTAAAGCTGAACTCCAGAACATTGGCACCCGGATTGAGGCGATCGAAAATACTATTGATCATACGGTTGCTAGAACCAATCAGAATACTGCTTGCAAACAGACTTTACAGGATCAACTAGAAACAGCACTGAGTAAACTGGATGATCTTGAAAATCGAAGCAGACGCCTGAATTTTAGGATCAGGATCCCTGAGACTATCACAGACATCCCAGACACAGTCAAAGCCTTTATTAAGGATCTTCTCCCGGACATCTCTGACCACCGCTTGGAACTAGATCGGGCACACAGAGCCCTCCAACCGCCCCGCAAAGATGGCCTCCCAAGGGACGTTATCGTCAAGACACATTTTTTTGGGGTTAAGGAGGAGCTCATGAAAAAGAGTAGGGGTAGAGAGGATCTATCCATTCAAGGCCACAAGATCCAAATCTTTGCGGACCTCTCCCCCATCACTATACAGCGCTGCAGAGCTTTGAAACCGCTTACACTGGCGTTATTGGCTAGAGCGCTGAAATATTGGTGGTCCTTCCCCTTCCGCTTGAATTTTCAATTCCAGAACAGGACTCATGGCTTCTCCAACTTCCAGGAGGGTGAGGGCATGCTCCTGCAACTGGGTATCATCACCAGGGACCCCTCCCCTGTTCCGTCCACCTCCAGAAGGGATGCTTCCAAGCGACCTCCACCGATCAGCCCAGTATCCTCAGTCGGGAACAAGCAACAGACGAAACGCCACTGTGATGTCAAGCCTCCATTATGTTTTGGTTGATCCCTGGGAACCTTCTCTTAGTTGCCATTGAAGTTCAACCTTTTTCGCCTTCAAGGGGTCCACATTGATCCCTGCCTCCGTTTTTGGCCCCTTTTTTGAACTGTTTTTCTCCCTCCCCCCCTTTTTTTTTTTGGTCGCTATTTTTCACTGGACATTTCCTTTTACACTTTTTTCAATGCTGACCATGTTTTTGATTTTACACTGGTCAGGTCTTCATTTAAATGCTTGGACTATTGAACATTGTTACCTGTTTATTTAGTTGCTGTATGGTCTGAGGCTGCTTCCCCCCTCCCAGTTCATCCCCGTCTTGCCTATTTCATCCCTGCCTTCTTTCCTCCCTCCCCATCCCCACCCTCCCCCTTAACCTGCCCCCTCTTCCCCTTCTCTTTTGTGCTCTTCCCTCCCCTTTTCCTAACCCCCCCTAGCGCCCATTGGTCAGCTACCCACCACGTACATCTAGGGGTGTATCTAGTCATTTACTTCAGTTTTTTTTTTTTTTCAGGAATGCCGGGCTAGGGCCCTATGGCCGGAGAGGCCTTAATGTGCCTCCTCCTGTCGGACATAAGATGATTTCATCTTGCATCCCTCAGGAATGCGCCCTGACTGGTTCAGGACACGTTTGTACACCAGATGGGGAACCGGGGGTTACGCCCACGGTCTCCCCATCATCCTGCAAGACCATGCTCTTGCAGTTTTCTCCTTTCTTTACTATCCTCTACTCCCTCTTTTTCTTCTTTTACTGGCCTTTTTTTCTTCTCTCGAGGTTCCTGCGATCCTACTGTTTTTGCTCCGCCTGTTGACACTGTGACTAGACGCCCCCTGGGGAACTCCCGGGCCACCGACTGGCCGCTTGCACCAGCGTACTTCCTACCCAAGTGACATGCAGCCTAATGTAAGTACGGTCTCCTCTCTACAGGTGGCATCACACAACACACAGGGCTTAAATTCTCCTTTTAAACGTAGAAAGGCATTTCAGCACTACCACTCACAAGGACTGGGGGTCCTCCTGCTTCAGGATACTCACTTTCCGGCGTCCTATCAACCGACATATGTCCACCATAAATACCCCATGTTTTTTCTTGCCAATGCCCCCTCTAAACAGAAAGGGGTGACCATATTTTTTGCAAAATCCCTGCCCTTTTTGCATCTACACACTATTAGGGACCCCCAAGGTCGCTACATTCTGGTCAAAGGCCATCTACACGGGGTGTTGTACACGTTTATCTCCTATTATGCACCTAACAAAGGGCAGGGGAAATTCCTCTCTGAGATGCTTCTCCTCCATTCTCCCCACTTCGAGGGTCGTGTTGTCATAGGGGGGGGCTCTAACCTTGCCTTCGACTGCTCCCTAGACAAATCTGTATCCTTTTGCGGTAAGCTCCGTCGGCCCTCTAAACAGAGCCTTAGCGTAGCCAGATCGCTTCATGCCCTAGGCCTGGTAGATATATGGCGCGAATTGATCCCTTCTACCCGAGATTACACACATTTTTCGGCCCCCCATAACTCGCTGGCACGAATTGACCATATTTTCATCCCCACTACTGACATTCCCTCTGCCCAGAAGTCTAAAATCAGAGACATCCCTTGGTCGGACCATTCTATGGTCACTTTGCAGCTCTCCTGCTCCTTTCAGCACAGGGGCCCTGCCCCTTGGAGAATAAATAATTCCCTTCTGAGCGATCCTGCTAGTTGCTCCATGATAGAATCTGCACTTCGCGACTACTTTGCTCTGAATGATCTCCCCGATACCTCTCCTTCCACCCTCTGGGGGGCCCACAAGGCAGTCCTGCGGGGCTACATTATTCAACTGGGGTCAAAAGTTAAACGTTGAAACATTGCTCGTTTAGAGGATGAGTATACGCGCCTTCGTAGAGCTCACAAGCGCTTCCTCTCTTCTTCCTCCCTCGCGGAATTAGATGCAGTTAAACTTTCGCTTAACCTGGCCCTTACCTCCAAAGCCGAAAAAAGCCTGCGCTGGCAAGAGGCGCGCTCTTATGCATTCAAGGATAAACTGGGCACGAAATTGGCATCAAAACTCTCCCTAAAGTTTAGGGCGATCTCCCTGCCCAAAATCAAATACCCCACTGGAGTTCTTACTAGCAATCCCAATTCCATCATGGATTCTTTTCATGCTTTCTATTCACAGCTTTATGCTGCACCTACGCCCCACACAAGGGATACCCCAGACTCTTTCCTGAACGACGTACCGCTCCCCCGACTCACACCTTCGCATAGATCTCTTATGGAATCTCCTATCGGCGAACAGGAGGTGCTTGATGTCATCAAGTCTCTCCGCCCCAACTCCGCTCCGGGCCCCGACGGTTTTTCTAATACTTATTATAAAGCATTTTCGTCCGTCCTATCTCCTTATCTGGTCCGGTTCTTCAACGCCCTTAGGGGCGGGGCCCGCTTAGAGGATGCCTCTAACAAAGCTTACATTTCTGTTATCCCCAAACCGGGAAAGGATCCTTCCGAAGTAGGAAATTACAGACCAATTTCTCTCATTAACAATGATCTCAAGATTATGACGAAAATTTTTGCTAACCGCCTATCCAGCTTTTTTGCCAAATACATTCATAAGGATCAGGTGGGATTCATCCCGGGTAGGCAGGGACCAGACCAGGTAAGGAGGGTGGTGGACACCATCTCTCTGTTGAACTCAGGGTGGGACGGTGGCCAGGCTCAATCTGGCTTTCTGCTATCCTTAGATCTACAAAAGGCTTTCGACTCCCTTTCTTGGCAATTTCTTTTCCGCACTCTCGAAAAATGGGGTTTTGGTCCCTCTTTTATCACTACACTTAAGGCCCTCTACTCCCGCCCGGCGGCTCAAGTTAGGATGCAGGGGTACTATTCTGAGGACATTTTGATCCGCAGGGGAACGAGGCAGGGGTGCCCTCTCTCCCCACTCCTTTTCGCCATAGCCCTGGAATCCCTGGCAACGGCTATCCGTCTTCACCCAGATATTCATGGCCTACGGTGCGGGACTGAGACCCACAAATGCGCTCTATTCGCGGACGACATAATGCTTTTTGTCACCTCGCCTTTGATTTCCCTTCCCAATATAGTCTCCCTCCTTGATTCCTTTGGAGCAGCTTCTGGCCTGCGAGTCAACATGAATAAATCCCTAGCACTTAATGTCACCCTCCCCTCGCCACTGGTGGAACGCCTTAAGGACCATTTTCCCTTCTCCTGGCACTCAGACGCCATACCTTACCTGGGAGTCTCCTTAACTCCTACAATAGACAAACTTTACTCTGCTAACTACCCACCCATGATCCAAAAATTGAAACAGGATCTCTCCGACTGGTCACGTTGTCACATCTCCTGGTTAGGCAGGATTAATGTGGTCAAGATGACTCTTCTGCCGCGTATTCTCTATTTGTTCCGCTCGCTTCCTATCCCGGTGCTGAAATCCCACATTCAGAAACTGCAAGGACATATTTTCAAGTTTATTTGGGGAAGAAAGGGGTATAGGATTAATAAACACACTCTTCTTCGCTCCCGGAAACAAGGGGGCCTGGGAGTTCCAGACCTGTGGACATACTATCAAGCGGCACAATTGGCCCAATTTTCTGTTATCTACGCCAGAGGGGTTAAGCCTGTCTGGCATTCCATGGAACGACAAGCAGTTCCCCTTCACACCATCGATTACCTGGTCTGGAGACCGGCTCAATCTCGCCCCCCTGTGATGGCCCCCTCTCTCTCTCACTCCCTTTCCATTTGTGATACCATACACAAGCCATTCAAGGTCACTTCCCCCTGGGCCCCCCTCACCCACATTTTTCATAATCCAGATTTCCCTCCTGGCGAGGACATAGGGGCATTTAAATGGTGGACTGACAAAGGCCTTTACAGAATAGGCCACTTTTTGGACTGCTCGGGTCCTCTAACACTCTCTCATTATACCACTAAGTTAAAGATGCCACCTGGGGAGAGATTCCGTCTCACCCAAATCACGCATTTTCTCAACTCTCTTAGGTCTAGATCTTCTGAGCCCCTGCGGGTAACCCCGTATGAACAATGGTGTGCCCAAATTTCTGATGTTAGGGGAGGAATCTCTCTCATTTATGCACTACTGAATGACGCCCAAACCAAACCTACTTACATGCTCAAATGGGAGCAAGACCTCAACCTGGACTGGGACCTCTCGGACTGGCACGCCAATGTTGGATGCTCTTTTCGGGGAGTACACAACATTGGTCTCATGGAAGCTAATCTCAAGGTTCTCATGAGATGGTACTTGGTGCCCGCTAGACTGGCCGCTATGTTTCCCTCCACCTCCCCGACTTGTTTCCGAGGATGCAATCTGACTGGCACTCTTCTTCACACTTTTTGGGAATGCCCCAAGCTTAGGACGTTCTGGCAACGTATTTTTAAAATAGTCCGACAGATCATCGGTATTACCGTTCACCCGTCACCGGCTCTGTTGTGCCAACGCATCCCCAAAGTCCCTAAACACACCCAGACGCTTATCTTTTACATCTTTCTCGGTGCCAAGATGACGATAGCCAAGCAGTGGAAGCGGCCTACAGTTTCAGCTCATCTGGCTAAGCGTAAAATCTCATGGATGATGGCACAGGAGAAGATGTTTAGTATTTTGAATGACTCCAAAGAAAAGTTTGAAATGATTTGGGAACCCTGGGCGACCTTTGTAAATGTTTCTATTTGAGGAGAATGGATACGGTTCTATGTGCTGGTCCTTTCCTCCATTTTCCCCTTGTTAATTTTTCGCTCCCTCAATGTCTTCATTGGCTGGGCCGCAGGAACCTACTTCTTTCCTTGTCTCTCCTATCCCCTTTCTCTCTTTTCTCTCTCCTGCCTGTCTGCTTCTTCTTCCATACCGCTATCTTCTTCTTCCTCACTCTAATGTTGGTTATACTGTCACCATTACATTCTGCTGACAAACTCAAATGCGAGGGCTCCTAGGACATGGTCTGGAGTCCTTCTTCTTGTCTCAGTTGGATCTGGTTCTAACCTTTTGTAGCTTAGGTTTATCTCTGGGCCCACCTGGGGCCGGTTTATAGGCAACCTTTATGTTTTACGCCTTTGGAGTGTAGATTTTATATTCTCTGTTTTGGTCACTACCAATTTGCATAGTTGACATGTGGAGCTCTTCCCCTGAGACACAGTATGTTCCCTTTGGGGTATCTTGGGAGTGGTGCTCTACTACTACGGGGGCGACCCCCCGACACAACTTGATAGTGCCCATATTTTGAGTTGTAATTGTAACACTGACTGCTTTTTTTTTTCCTCCTTATTGGCTCCTGTATTGAGGGCTGCCTTGAACTCCGCAGGCCCACTCCACTGGACCATAATATTCTATGTTTTCCGACCTTTCTTTGTTCTGGGGTCGTTTTTATTGCTGTATCATTTCTGATGTTACATGTTTTTTGTTATTCTTTAATAAAAATTATTGAAACGAAATGCTCGTAGCTTCCGGTATCTTAGGCCATAGAGATGATTGGAGCCATTCTCATCTTCAATCAGCTCTATAGTTAGAAAATTGAACCACCAGCTGCACTCTCGGGTTAACCGATGGGACAGGAGAGCCTGAGAAAAACCGCGGAAGGGGGGGAGTCCTCTCCCACTGCTTGTAAAAGCAGTCTAGCGGCTAATTATCTGCTAGGATCGCTTTTACATGTAAGCCGACTGGTGGCTGTAAAAAATTATACCAAGATGATGCCTAAATCTGCAGGCATCATCCTGGTATAACAACTCAAAGTCCAGCAACGTACCAGTACATTACTGGTCCTTGTTTGGCATATATTGTAGTTTTTTTTTTTTCCATGCAGCCTGTGGGCTGAACGAAAAAAAGAGAACCCACCATTAGCCACCCAAAACATCCAAACCCACTTTCTAATGATGGGTATACATGACAAATTCTATGTATGTGTATAAAATTAAATAAGTGCGCAGGATCAGTAATGTGAATAGCTGCAACCTTCGAACCAAATGGTGATAAAATTGTGTAGAAAAGAAATCAGGTGCGCTAAAATTCACTGGTGTCACAAATCAGGAAAAGGTGTGACACTATAATGAGTGTCCCCCCATATACCTGTGATGTGTTTCCAAAATTGATGTGCACTTGAACGGGTGTACAGTAAATACTATGCACCCTGGTGCATATACTTGGGTGTGTTATGGTGAATAGGTGATGATAAATGGATAATGTGATACCAACATAAACCAACAAAGTGCACAAGTAATTCAAAGAAAAAGTGTCCAATATTTCAATGGTTGCCACCTCAGTGTATAGTCCATATACATATAAAAGTGCATAAAGTCCCAATCGTCCAATCACAGGCTAAAGTAAAATCCACTCTGTAGGTTCCTCTAGATCCGTGGGGTGCAGATGGGTTCCACCACCTTTGTGGGGATTAGCCCCTTACCATAGAGAGAAGAGGTTAAGGACGGATAATCAGCCCAGTAGTGTCTTGGGAATTCAGGGAGGTCACCGTGAAATAATCAGATAGTACAGTACAGATAGTAGAGGCCACACTTACTATCTGATTATTTCACGGTGACCTCCCTGAATTCCCAAGACACTACTGGGCTGATTATCCGTCCTTAACCTCTTCTCTCTATGGTAAGGGGCTAATCCCCACAAAGGTGGTGGAACCCATCTGCACCCCACGGATCTAGAGGAACCCACAGAGTGGATTTTACTTTAGCCTGTGAGGGGACGATTGGGACTTTATGCACTTTTATATGTAAATTCTATGTATACCTAATTGTTTTTTTAACTGCGGTGGTGAAATCACCTCCAAAAGCGCTGCCATCAGAGATTTCCATATATGCTGAGCACAAATGCTGTTTGTGTCAGAATATATAAAATAAGTGTGGCAGCTGATGAGTGTACCTGCAAGGCAAACTGGTTAACAATAGAACAGAAAGAAAAAGATTACATTGGTACCTGAAGAGTAAAAAATGGTTACCAATGAAAAACAGTAACAAAGTACAGTAAAAGTACAGTAAGAAGAGTAGAAGTAGAAAAGCAGAGTAGGAACAGAAAAATAACTCAAACGACAACTATTTTTGGCTTTTTTATTTTATATTTTTTTGTACCTTTTTTTGTCATTTCTTTGTAACTTTTTTTTTCTTCCACTCAACTCCAACATTCCAGGTTAGGGTCTCTCAAAATGACGATAGCCATCAAACATCTTTTGAGACCTTGTCTAAAGCTGGATACACACTATTCAACTTTTGTGGTAAGATTTCCTTCAGATTTACCTTTTCTATGTAGTGCAAGGGCCTGCCAGATTGCATACAAATTGAAAGTGTTTAGGTTTGACCTCATATTATATGGTTTTGGTAAGTCTAAAGGAAAAAGTCTTCAGAAAATCTTATAGTGTGTATGGCCCATTAGTGTGCCCTACACTGTGTCGTGCTGTACCCAACGCTAATTCTCCACTAGTGTGTGGTAGCGACGGAAACAGTCCCCGATGCAGAGACCAGGTTGGTCAAGACAGTCGAGACAATAAAAACGGGTGTCACGCCTAAATCCGTGCCTGCTACAGACACAACATCTTCTTTGGGGGTTTCTTTTGGTAGGAGGGAGGACTTGTGGAAAGTGCCTCTCATGCAACCGGCTCACTGCATCTGGAAGAATAAGTTGGGCAGGAGCACCTTCTGGAGGCTCCGATGATCTCTTCCTGGAATTCTAGGAAGGATCCAGTTCGTTCTGACGCGTTGTATAGCACAAAAGTGTTCAGCATAGGAATAAATAAACTGGCACTTTTTTGTACCAGCATCTGGCTTTATGGGCAACTAAGTACGGCTGGTCGTTGAGGTCCACCCCTCCTATATTAAGGTTATAGTCGTGGACACAGAGGGGTTTCTCCAAAACACCAATTGCCATAGGAATTTGGACCGTCATGTCTGCGTGAGGGGAGGACAGAACAAAAACATTCCGTGTATCCCTCCACTTCACTGCAAGCAATTTGTCCGTTTTCAAGCAGGCTCTCTCCCCCCCGACTAAGATGGGAATTTACAAGCCGTTGGGGGAAGCCCCGGCAATTAGGTCGCACGGTGCCACATGTGCCAATTTGTAATTCGAGCAGGTGACTAAATAGTGGCACGCTTGAATAAAAATTGTCCATGTAAAAATGGTACCCCTTTTCCAGATAAGGGTGACACCAAGTCCCAAACTATCTTGCCGCTGCTCCCTATGTAGTCTGGGCAGTTGGGGGGCTCCACAGTGTTCTCTCTTCCCTAGTATACATGGAAACTATCTGTATAGCCTGTGGTCCTGTCACACAGCTTACACAGCTTGACCCCATATCTGGCACGCTTGCTGGGGAGATACTGCTTGATAGCAAGGCAGCCAGTAAACTTAAACAGGGACTCATCAACGCAGACAACTTGTTGGGGGGTAAACAAGGCCGCAAACCGCTGATTGAAGTGGTTTACGAGGGGCCGAATTTTGTGGAGCCGGTCATATTCAGGGTCTCCCCGAGGACGACAGAGTTTATTGTCGTTGAAGTGCATGAACCGCAGAATTTGCTCGTATCTCGCCCTGGACATGGAAGCAGAGAACACGCGCATATGGTGAATAGGGTTAGTGGACCAATATAACCGCAACTCACTCGTTTTGGTTATGCCCATGTTAAGGTTTTAAACTCGGAAACCGTTATAGATTTCCAGCGGAACTGTCTGGCAAGGGACGAATTTGGGTTGGTGGCGATGAATTGACCAGCATATAAATTGATTTGGTCCACAATAGATCTGAAAAGATCTTCCGTTTAAAACAGCTCAAAAAAATTCAGGGGAGTAAAATTGGCTGTTTCCACATGGATTCCAGGTTGGGCAGTGAATGGGGGGGGAAGTACGGGCGCTGTAGACTAAGTGGGCTGCCAATTAGGATATGCCAGCACATCAGAGAGGGCACATGGGCTCTACGGGCCTGTCTTCGAATTTGTGGTGGCTGCGGGCCACTAGTGCTAGCCACTGCACAAGCTTGAACTGCACTTATGGGACTCGCCACGTCACCAAGTGATACTGGGTCAGTATCCTGTAGGCCTCTCACTAGTGTACCTCCATTTGGACATTTTAGCAACTAAATTTACAGGTACACTAGTGTGACTCACAGGTAAAAAAAGCACCTGGTTGTTGAGGACTATTTGGTCGCTACAAACAAAACTGCTAGTGCTAGCAGAGATCCGGCCTGACTCTGCTAATGCAGCGTTTGTGTGTGTTGTGTTTTTTGGAAGTGACAGTCAGCTATTGATTACTGCACTTGCCTGAGTGGGCTGGGCGGAGGGGATAAACGCAGGTGCCGGTAGGTGTCGTGACCAATCCTGCTAACGCTGCGTTTTGGGAACCCTCAACTATTGGGGACGCTAGTATAGTTCTGCTCGGATCAAAGATATTGATCCATTCAGATACTATACTAGTAATGGAGGTATATGTGTGTGTATGTGGTAATCAAAGGGTTAATATAGGCTAATATTTCTAACAATGTGGTGGGGATCTGCGCTGTCCTAGACTGACTAAAGCCCCGTACACACGTACCGATCGTCGGCCGACAGAACGTCCTACAAATGTTCGCGGCTGGTGTGTTTGTTGTTTGTCTGTTGAAAAGTGCTCTAAACTTGCCCAGGACATTTGTCTTCCGACAGAAAATGACGTCACTACGTTCCACGCACGTTCGCCGCTACAAAAGAGGAAGTGAGTGTTTGGCCGTGACCCTTCTGGGCATCTCGCGCTGATTTCGGTAGCATTTGTTTGGTTGACGACATTTCGCTATTTTCCGAGACATCGTTCGAGAATTTATTATGGCGACCGTGAATTCGTCCGTTGCTGTCGTTAGTGTTGGAGTTTTGGCTCTGAGACGACGTACGAGGAATAGGAAGAAGAAGCGGACCTCCTGGACGAAAAATTGGTTGCTTAACCGTGATCAATTTTCTCATATGTCCTTGCTGAGGGAGCTCCAGGAAAATAATCCTGATGACTTCAGGAATTATTTGAGGATGACGGATCCCATCTTTTACCGTCTTCTTGCCCTGGTGTCCCCCTATATTCTGAAGCAGGATACTTGTATGCGGCTTGCAATTACTCCTGAGCAAAGGTTAATTGCGACGTTGAGGTATCTTGCAACAGGGAGAAGCCTGCAGGATCTGAAGTTCACCACAGGCATCTCCCCCCAAGCACTTGGTATCATCATCCCTGAGACCTGCTCTGCCATCATCAAGGTCTTGCAGAAGGACTATATCAAGGTATGTTTGATTTTTTACATTACATTACATGTATTACTAGTTTCACCCGAATTATGATGTTTTTGGATGTACAGCAATTGACACAGGCCATTATTTGTAAACTACCCTCTGTCCGCATGCACATAGTAGTAAAGATGTAGATTATCTTTAACCATTTGTAAAATTACCCACTAACCACCCCACCATTCTCTCCTATGTGTCCCTAAACGCATTGCCTGTTAACAGTATTTTGAATTTGGGTCATTTTATTGCTTTCCCTCAAACAATTATTCCTTGGCCAATGTTTTAGTACCTAGTTAATGATTTATCTAAAATACATCAGTCCATCCATTCCCACCTATGATTCTGTATGTTTATGTAATGATGTTAAAACCTTCACTGACCACAAGCCCTTATTGATGTATAAATGCCCAGTTTTACTTACCCATCCCCCACCCACATGCTAAATCTCTAAGTCAGCATATACCAAAGCTCAAGTTCAGAGGTCTTCAAACTATGGCCCACCAGTTGTTCACGAACTTCAATTTCCATCATGCCTAGTCATGTCTGTGAATGTCAGAGAATTACAAGGCCTCATGGGATGTGTAGTTCTGCAACAGCTGGAGGGCCGTAGTTTGTAAATCTCAGCTCTAGCTGGTGAGTATAATGGGCCATACACACTAGAAGATTGTCAGAACAATTTATCCTTCCGATTTACCAAAACCAAATAATATGAGGTCCAACAAACACTTTCAAATCCTATGCAATCTGGTAGGCCCTTGCACTACATAGAAAAGGTAAATCTGCACGAAAAAGTCTTCAGAGAATCTTCTAGTGTGTATGGCCCTTTACAATATAAGAACAATAGGAGGTTGAAAATAAATGTATGTAGATGTTACATCCCCATATCCAAACCTTTGCCTTCCTGTTGTATATATTTTTTAGCAAGTTGCATAAGCATTTAACAGACAACTGTGTGTGTAATTAATAATGTGATGTGCTCAAGCACTAATTTTATTTTTTTTATTTTTTCCCCACAGTTTCCTTCAAACGCAGAGCAATGGCTGGAGATTTCTGATCAATTTCTGGAGAAGTGGAATTTTCCCAATTGTGGGGGTGCTATTGATGGGAAGCACGTCCGCATTGTCCCCCCTCCGAATTCCGGCACATTTTATTATAATTATAAAGGTTTTTTTAGTATAGTCATGCTAGCCATAGTTAATGCAAACTATGAGTTTATTTTTTTGGATATTGGCAAAAATGGCCGCAATTCGGATGGGGGAGTTATTGATCAGACGGAGTTCGCTCGTCGTCTAAAGAACGGCACTCTGAACCTGCCATCCAGGGAGCAAACTGTTGAGGGTATGAGCTTTGTGTTTATCGCAGATGAGGCTTTTGCGCTTGGGGAGCATCTCATGAAGCCCTACCCTCAGAGGAACCTCACCCCAGACCAAAGGATTTACAACTACCGGTTGTCCAGAGCTCGCAGAGTTGTGGAGAATGCCTTCGGGATAATGGCCAACCGGTTCCGGATATTCCTGACGTCCATAAACCTGGCACTGTACAAAGTGGATAATGTGGTCTTGTGTTGCTGCATTTTGCACAACTTCCTACGCAGGAATGCACAAAATTATGTATTGCAGCAACTGGATACTGACCCTGCTATGCCAGGTACAAGTGGAGAGGCCCAACCTTCTAACCAAGTGGAGTCCATGCCGTCAATGGAAGTTGGACTGTCAGCATTGGCATCACACAGGGCCCGTCAGATCCGCCAGGAATATCTGGACTATTTCGTGGGGAGAGGAGCTGTGTCCTGGCAGCAATCACTGTCACAAACACATTAATCTTGTTAAAGATTGGACACACAAGATAAATGTCAGAGATATATTATTTTTCAACACATTAAACAAAAATTGCAATGATTCTGTATTGTGGATTATAATCATTTGGGCACATATGCCAAACACAATTATTTGGGTTAATCATGTGTTATATATGTGTGACTTTGGAAGGGTTAATACATTCATCAGTGTGTTTCTTGACTGTAGTCTCTCACCAGCTGATCCAAAGTGATGATGGCCATGTGTTATTTTTTAGCCAGTGGTGTAAATACAAGGGCCTTCTGCACCCCACAAAATGTACACAAACCCTGTCACATTGAGAACTAGGTCACACCCAAGGTTCATCTAATGTCACCTTATATTGGTGTTCATTGTCCAAAAGTTGCCCATACTATATATTTCAGATAATACATTAGGGTATTAACAAAGTACCTACACCTGTTATGTTGTGTTCATTTATGACATCCTTCTCACTGCCCACCAATGTTAGGATATGTCAGTGTTATGTGAAACTTGATCATTGTTCATCTCAAAGTGTTATATATATATAGGTAATGGAAAGTGAACTAGAGCAACGAACAAGCAATACACTATAGATTACACTGATCTCCCTACACTGATTGCTACTGGCAATATCAATGCCATATTGAATCCTAGGACTGCTAGTACCTTGAGTGTTGAGTCACACTTATGCGATGCGGGAAGTCTGCGACTTTGCAGCCTTCCAGCATTGCATAAGGGTGACCCGCCACTTACTTTTTCCACAGGATTGTATTCCACAAGTGTTAAGCACTGTGCGATCCAATCCAGATACATCAGAAATAAAGGGTCATGTGCGACTTGTATGCGTGTTCAGTGCGAATGTAGCCATACAAAGTGTATGTCTCAATTCACACTGCACATCTGATGGCATGTAATATCGTAGCGCACTGCTCCTTTATTACATGCGATCAGATGTTCATGCGAAAATCAGCTATACAGTTTGTATGGCTCAATTCGCACTGCACTCGCACAAAAGTCGCACATGATGCATTTATTCAGCCGCATCAGGATAGGATCGCACAGTCGTTCAAACTTGTGTGATCCGATCCTGTGTGAAATGTCAGATCGCACTGTGATATGCGTTAAAACTGGGGGTATCTTTAACATTTCATTGACACCTCCAGCAACTTGCATATGGCAGTGTCCAAAATGCTTTCATTAACATGTAAATATGTGAATAGGACAGCCATCATACATTTAGTGCTTCTTTACACAGCTTTAGACCTCGACCCCCCAACGAAAGTCTAATAAAGAATTGAACACACATTGTTGAATGTAAAAATGTTTTAGTATCAAACATTCACAGGGTTAGGGTTAGGGTTAGGGTTAGGGTTAGGGTGTTGGAAAGTGCTTTTCCCAAACTTGGGTACACTCTTTAACATCTGAGTGTCATAAAACTGGCATAAAATATTATATAAAAATGGGAACATCCCAATACAAACAGTAAAAAATTTTAAAATAATTTTTTTTAAAATTTGGCAAGCATGTCCACAAAATCACGCATCTTTCCTTGCAATGCCGTTGCAGTCTCTTTTATTTGCTCGAGGTCTGAGCAGCATTGAAGAGCCTCACGGGTCAATTTGGCCAATGTGCAAGTATGTAATACATGATCTGGAAAATAAAATACAACGGAGTCAATGTGAATCACCTACATGAGGTCATAATATAGAAACATTTGGTGTGCAGGTAATCTTTAAATTCCTCTCGAGTTAATACCTACCCTGTTCTTATGCTCTTTTGCCCTAGGCTCTTCATCTTCCTCCTGACCTCCTCCAATGCTGTTGCTGATGATTCTGCCGGTCTCCTGAGCTTACTATATATTCATTAGGGGTGTGAACGCATGATGACGTCATTGTGAGGGCATGGTTGTAATGTATATATATTAAGATGCAGAGACCAGAGACGGGCAGAATGCACGGCAACAGCATTGGAGGAGGACAGGAGGAAGAAGAAGAGCCTAGGGCAAAAGAGCAGACAACATAAGAGCAGAAGATTGGACAGCAGAAGACTGGAGAGGAGAAGATCCAAAGAGCAGAGTGGAGAAGACTGGATGAAGATCTTTAAGAACATTTCATAAACGTCTCCTGTCGTTATTCACATACACTTCCATTTATGTGGTTAATGTGTAGGGGTACTATGTACCCCATACCCATTCACATAGTGATTGGGGTCTGGGATCTGGGGGCCACCCTTTGTTAAAGGTTGCTTCCAAAGTCCTAGGAACCCCCTGGCCGCATGACCCCCCAAAACCACCAGACAGGGTTGTGGGGATGAGGCTCTTGTCCTCCTCTACATGGGAGTAAGGTGCTTTTGGGTGTGCGGTGCAGAGGCCCCCTGGCCCAAAGCAACAAAACCCCCCCATGTTGAGGGCATGTGTCCTGCTGTGGTCCAGGGGGTGTTTGGTCCGCTTGCTCGTTCTCTTTCCTGGCCTGACAAGCTGCATGCTTGTATAAGGGTCTGGTAGGGGTTTTGGGGGTAACCCACGCTGTCTTTTTGTTGTGGGCATACCCTCAAACTCAATACCACACACAAAAGGCCTGGTTGTGAACTTGGGGGGACACCCACGGTGGGTTCTTCAATTTTTTGGTGTAGTTCCCCCTCAAAAATCTTCACAACGCAAGTGGCCCCGCAAGTCAGAGCATCCTGATCCGACTTACGGTGCGACTTCCATTCAAATAAAGAGGCTCCCATAGGGAACTAGTGTTGTAAATTGGAGGCTAAAAATAACACTGATAAAAATCATTCTGAAAAAACCTACGTGGGCACACAATTGGCTCTTGGACACTTGGTCCTGGTTCCTCCACAGTTTCGGAAGTGGCTTCCATGCTGCTTGGCAAGTTGCCAGGAGATCGGGGTTCTGACATGGCTGGGGATGCCACATCCTGGCATGATGCAACATCTGCAATGTAAATTTGTAAGGGAATACAAGAATATAAGGTTAAACAATCATTGCAAATACACATATTTCTATGATCCCACTACACAAAAATCTGTGACTACCAACCTTCTTGTTGCTCTGGTGTCTGGTCACTTGTTGGCTCCACCAGAATCACCTCAGGCATAATGTCTTCATCTACATAATACAAAACATTGGCCATATCATAAAAGTCACAAGAGGTACATTTGTTAGGACATGGTGCCCTGCTTGATAGCTCTTTTAGTAACAAATATGAAGACATGTACATGGTTATCTACGAAAAATATGGTACATTAATGTTTGACAGTGCATAGGAACCAATTACCTTTAGTGGAATCTGTGCCACCATCTGGGCCCATGTCCTCCTCTTCTTCCACAACTGCCGATGGAGCTGCCAAACCTCTCCTCCTCCTTTCCCATAGTTTGGCACGGAGTTTACGTTTTTCTCCTATTTAAAGGTTTGAATAATAATCTGTGATTAATAGGAATGTTTGCTGAGAAGATTCGTGCAGGAAAGAACGTTCGTTGCAACACAATACATATATTTTTAACTATGGCTTCCTGACTTTTAATGTCATATACTAAAACATCAACAATAGATCGATCAAATCACGACATGACAACTAAAATGAGTAATCTAACTTTTTACATAGACATTATAATCTAGACATGTTAATACAACATACACCAAATTATAAAAAACATATTGCATGATTAAAAAAATAAAGAAAAAATAAAACTTACTTTTTTTCAAAATCCGATGGATTTGGGAAAGCTGATCCTGCTCACGGTTTTTGAGGTCGGACCACCGTTTCCGAATCTGATCTTTCGATCGCTCGACACCGAATTTTTTGACCAAACAGGCCACCACCTTGTCCATGATGCCATCTTTCCTGGCATTGGGCCGATCGTAATTTGCCAACTTTCCATCGTAATCCATTTTTTCTAAAATGGAGACCATCTCCACCATTTCTGGCTTTGACATGGGTGTAGCCCTTGATTTTCGGGTGGCCCAATCACTTCGGCCCCCACTAATTGAGCTCCCAGATTGTTGAGACATGGTTCGTAATTAAACAATGATTATTCCACTGCCTCAGGTGTGAGTGCCGCATGTAGGCCTGATCTTCGGCATGTACACACCCCTGCACAAGCCCGCCACTGGAGGAGGAGTTGACGCCTGCGCTGTATTTAAAGGACGCCAGATCGTTCGGCCGACGATTCGCTAGCGGACATATCGAGAGTTGGAGCACGATCGAGCGGCGAATCACGACTTTTCCCCACAAACAAAGGTACGACTCTTTTAATAGAAAGTGTGTGTTTTGGGCCCTATACAGCTTTTATTAGGAATATCTTTATTATGTGCCAAAATACATGCTATTTTAATATGTTTTGTGTTGTTTTGTGTCTTGCAGGCATATACTGTCCTGCAATATGGTGGACAATTTCACCACCCACAACTTTCTCATCAGTTTCATTGATGAATTCAGGCAACTGCCGTGTTTGTGGCAAGTCAAGTCTGCAGATTATAAAAATAGAAAACTCAGAAAACAGGCCATGGAACATTTGGTGGCCTTCTACAAGCCCGTCTGTCCTGGGGCAAATTTTAATTATATACGCAAAAAAATAAACAGTATTCGCACTGCCTACAGGCGGGAGTTAAAAAAAATAGAGGAGTCCACCCAGTCTGGAGCAGGTGCACGGAATGTATATGTACCACGGCTGTGGTACTATGATAACATGCGATTCCTGGCAGACACCATGGAATCCAGGCCGTCAATTTCAACACTGCCTTCTACTTCGGCAGAGGGCTCAGTGTCGGTTGATCCAAGCCAGGATGAGGATTTCCTGGAGGAGAGTTTTACTCAGGTATGGCATTTCACAATATATTGTCTGCTAAAATGTAATCATGTAACAAAATTATAAGCTAAACCATAATTGACCCTTTATGTAAACGGGCATAGCAAGGGGTTGGCATGACAGGCAACCGCCAGGGGCGCAGGCCAAGGGGGGTGGGTCACAAAAACATTGGCATTGTTTTATTGTTTATTTTAACAATCCACTCAGCCTGCACACCCCAGAACCCCCAGTTTGCAGGCGGATTCATGCAGGTGTAAAACATTGAGAGCTGCTTCATGCAGGTGTAAAACATTGAGAGCAGCTGAGCCAAAAGACCAGGAGACTGAGACTGCCTCTCACTGCATCCCCAGCACCCCTCCGGTCTTACAAACACTGCTGCATCCCCAGCACACCTCTGGTCCTAACAAACACTGCTGTAGCCTCAGCATTCCTCTGGCTCAACCTTTTTTAATACAAAACTAACAGCTCCTGCAAATGATCCATCCATCCTTGCTTCCATGTCTCTGGTCTCTCACTCTGGGTCAGCAAGGCAGGTGGCTTCCTTATTCCTGTTTCCCTGCACTGCTTCACCCTCAATGCCCTACATCAAGCCCTCTGCAAGTTCAGGCCCCTCTCTCTCTGCAACCCCCTCCTCTCTCTCTCACACCCCCTCTTTCTCTCCCTCTCTCTATCTCTCAACCCTCTCTTTCTTTTTCACACCTGAGACAATGATTGCCCACTAGAGAGCTCTACACTGGGCAAACAAGGGGCAAATTAGAAACTTTTAATGCCCTTAAATTTTTTTTTGGGGGGGTGGGTTACAGTTTTACATTGATCTTGGGGGGGGGGGGGGGTTGTTGCCAAATACAGCTCCTCAACAAGGGCACTGGAGACCCTAGATACGCCACTGTATGTAAAGTCTGCTATTTGTTCACAATAATATAACAAACATGCATTTTTATATACACTATAACATTCTAATCAATTGTTCATTTCATCAACAGGGAAGTGTCACTGAGGAGGAGCCAGGTTGCAGCCAGGAGCCTGGGGAGCCTGCGGAGCCTGAGGAGCCTGTGGAACTCTTTCCACCACCACCTCCTCCTGCCAAACGGAGGCAAAAGAGGAAGCACGTGGATGACATCACCGACGAGTTTATCCAGGAGGCCACCATAGCCCTACGTCGGAAACCGGAGGCCAATGAGTCCTTCGGCAACATGACGGCAAAAATTTTGGATAAGGTGGACCTCAGGCAGTGTCAGTATGCCAGAAAAATCATCCTCGATGTGCTGCAAAAGGCTGAAAACGGCATACTTACTGAGCACAGCCATGCATGCCAGGAGCACCCGTGCCCTCCACCTCCACCTCCACCTCCACCTCCACAACACCCACCACCTCGCCAAATGCCACATGGCCAGTGGCAATATGGCCAGCAGGATCCAAACCTGCCCTCATGGCAACCTGATTACAGTTACCAGCAACTTTAATTTTTGTAACCCCCTATTATTTATTTTACCCCTGTTTGCCAGTTTCTAGTTTAATTTTGTCCAAATGGACCTTTTTTATGTTTAGTTTATTATACGGAAAGTATTGATGTTTGCTTTGTTTTTTTTTTGCTGAGATCCAAAAAATAAAGAAAATGAAAATAAAAAATGGCCTATCTGAATTTGTTAACATGTTTAATATTGTGCATAACCTGAAAAATATGTTTTAGACATTAATTCATACAAGAATAAAGGGTCATATCAATAGTTAGATCTTTGCTGTTTACAAAATAATAATGGTGAAGAGTTCAAATTATTTAATTCTAAAATTTGATAGAACAGATAGAATAGACAAACATTATCTTCATCATAACAGAACACATGCCTTTTTATTAGAAAAGTATGGCATTATGAGCAGCATCTTCCTTCTTCTCACATTTATCAAGATGAGCATGTGCTCCGCATTTCACTTATTTCTTGGACTTCCGCGAGCCGAAAGTTCTTTCTGAATAAAATGTTGAGTTTACTAGAGAAAATTCTTCCGGGAACTCATTTGGTTTGATCATGCGTGTTGGGATTTGTAGCTGTGTGTCGGCCGAATTGTGTACTGACAGGCGAACAATCGTCCGTTCTGGTGTCGGCATACAAAAATTTTCATGTTTGCAAGAAAGACTTTTGTCCGCGGATTGTGCGCAGACATCTGTCGGAGGCACCATACTAACACGCGTACAATCGGCAGATCCTTCGTCCACCGACGTTTGTATGCCGACGATCGGTACGTGTGTACGGGCCTTAACGCTAACTAATGTCACCTTTGACACTAATAATAGTGATCAGAAAAAAAACTGTACTATAAAAGTGACACTGTGACAGGGCAATGAAGGGGTTAACTGGGGGTGATTAGGGGGGATCAAGGGGTTAGATTTTTATGGGGGGGGTGGCGGGTATCCTAAGCCTAAAAGTAACGGTTGCAAGCGCTAAACCAAGTCACGAGTCCCAGTATTACAGAAATATAGACAAATGCTATATACAGTCTATAGTGTGCAATGTGACAGGGGTGTAGGGGTTAACTGGGGGTGTTAGGGGGTTAAATCTTTATGGGGGGTGGCGGGGACCCTAAACCTACTTGGGACAGAAACTAACTCGCTAGCGCTAACTAAAGTCACAATCACACTAATACAGAAAACCACTATATTACCTGTATATAGTGTACAATGTGACGGGGGGAAGGGGTTAACTGGGGGTGATCAGGGGGGGATAAGGGGGTTAAATCAGGGGGGTGGCGGGTATCCTAAGCCTAAAAGTTACGGTCGCTAGTGCTAAATGATGTGGCAAGGCACACTAATACAGAAATATAGAAAACTGCTATATACTGTATACAGTGGGCAATGTGACGGGGTGTAGGGGTTAACTGGGGGGGGTGATGGGGGTTAAATGTGCCTATCTAGATGTGTGGAAGTGTGCTTGGTGCAGTACTCACCTCTCTGTTCTCTCAATGCATCCAATAAGGATTTTGGAAGGAGAGAGGGGGTAATTTCTGTGCCTGTGTTTACATTACAAAGGTACAAGTCAGTTTGTGATTGGTCAGGATGGATCAACAGGTCCAGGCCAAAAATCAGACCATGGTGGGGTCGGGGGCACGCGGGAGCGCCCCAGGGCCCGGGAACGAGCGCCAAACATGTACGGCACTTTGCCTGTACGAGCCAGACTGCCGCAATTCATCTGCGGTGGCTGGTCGTAAAGTGGTTAATCCCTTGTACTGAAAAGTACAATGTACAGCTCTTTTGTATAAGGATAGCTAAGCGCTCGGCGCTGAGGAAATGAAAAGACACACTTGCTGTAGTCAATTCGATGCAATCTGAAAGGTCTCTCTTTTTGAGTGTGTCTCCTCCAGAGCAGAGCAGGTTTATTTACAGCAAGTGAACAAAAGGAAAGGGGGTGGCTTCAAGACCACCAATCACAGACGTGTATACATTCAAAAGTACGATAGAAAAGAAGAGTCAATGTCTATGTAGAAACACGGCCATGTGCAGAGATTAACTGCGAGGTGAACAAAGAAACATGGCTGCCATCTCATGGACTTGGTCGCGTTAATTCACAAGCATGGGCTCATCATATCCTGTTAGTGGATCCTATCAAATATGGTTAATATAAACCATATTTGATAGTGATCATGTTATGGTTCCAGTGAATGGGACTTTATTATATCTGCAAAAGACAATAGCAGTAGTATTTCAGTCATATGGATCAAATATGACAGAAAGATGCCAGCCATTAATCCTGGTAAAACGATAAGAATTCCACAACACAAACATATTTCCGCAGTGAATACCGGGGCCCTGGATGGCGAATATATATTTGTGCGATGGACTTCTCCTTGCTCTGCCATAAATCAGACTACAAGTATTGTGCAATCCCATCTAATGGAAGATTTCCACTAACAGGTCTTTCCTCAATGCCAGTTAAAGCAATATTCGCTGTGCATAGTGATTACCGGTAAACTGACACTGGGAGACAAAATGGCAATTTAACTAAAAATACATCCTAAAGAAATGTCCACATAAATAATAATAAAATTTCAGCAACAAAAGACATAACCCATACATGTATTTAACAGGAAACTCACCTTCAGGGATCCAGCATTAAGAGTCTTAGATGGCCATGGGTGGGGGGACACTATCATGCAACCTATTCTAGTTATGCTCGAGGGGTCAGTGTTCTGGTAAGGAAGTCCTTGCCGTTTCAAGTATTGGAGTTGTGTATGGATCCAGGTGGCAGATATGTCATATTGCATGCGTCTATTTATGACAGGCCCATGATCATTGCAGGCATTTATTTGCCTCCCCCTGCTTCCATTTCTCTATTGAATGACGTTATGCAGAAAGTGTTAAGGTGTGATACCTCAGCTGTGTTTTTGCTGGGTGATTTTAATCTAGTCCCTTGTCCAGACCTGGATAGATTGAGGGGAGCGTCTGGTGGGGCATCCAGGCTTGTGCAGTGGGCTGACACCTTTGCCCTGGTGGACGTTTGGAGGCACATGCATCCGGGTATCAGAGAATATACTTGCCACTCATCCACTTTTAAGACTCTGTCTAGAATTGATCTGGTGTTGGTGTCCCCCGCTGCGCTCTGCTGGGTCCCGGATGCACGTATACTCCCATGAGGTATATCGGATCATGCTCCGCTTAGCCTATAGTTACATAGTTACATAGTAGGTGAGGTTGAATAAAGACCATAGTCCATCCAGTTCAACCTGTGTAGGTGTGTGTGACCGTAATCATCTGGCATACCCCTGAATGTTCTGATTCTTGAGATGTACGTCTAAGAGTCTTTTGAAAGCCACCATACTTCCCGCAGAAACCACCTCTTGTGGTAGAGAATTCCACAATCTTGTAGCCCTAACAGTAAAGAACCCTCCACGTTGCCTGAGGTTAAAACGCTTCTCCTCCAGTCGCATTATATGCCCCCTAGTCCTCTTGCAATCCTTTCGACTGAATAGCTTTTTTTCTATGCTGAGATCACCATTGAGATATTTATAAATTGCTATCATGTCCCCTCTCAGGCGTCTCTTCTCCAGGGAGAATAAATCAAGCGATTGCAGACGCTCTTCATAATTAAGGTCCTCCAATCCCCTAATTAGTTTAGTTGCCCTTCTCTGGACTCTCTCCAGCTCCAACACATCCCTCCTGGACAGAATACTATCTATTCCCATCCATAAATTCTTAAACACCAAACTTTGGCACCTGGCTAGGTTCTGGGCAATGGATGAGAGGTTGCGGGAGCCGCTTACTGAATCACTTTGTAACTATTGGATTATGAATAGGGATGCTGACTCCATGGGACTGTTGTGGGACTTGTTCAAGGCAGCCAGGTAGGATGAACCTGTAGATGTTGTAAAGGGATGACCCCAATAGCGATACCGCTTTAAATCTTGCAGGGATGCCATCAGGTCAACTCAGAAGTGGACAATCGATGTATATCCCCATAAGCATGAAAATTAAAAGTACAACATAATTTAAAACCAAAAAACAATTAAGAAAAAGTGGATAGGTGAGTGCACTCACAAAGAATGCAGAGTATTGCGCCTTCACAGAAAAGAAAGTGTGGGAAGATTGAAAAACCACCACCGTGGCTCCTCTCCAGATTTTGGGAAGGAGAGGAGTCGAGACCGGGAGAGATTTACCAAAACCATATAATATGAGGTCAGACCTAAACACTTTCAATTTGTATGCAATCAGGCAGGCCCTTGCACTACGTAGTTGAAGGATGGGGATGCATACTGAAGTTTCATTCATCTGAGCTGATTACTGCTGCGGGACTTTTGATGGTCTTCTCGGTCCCATTTGAAATTGGTGCCAATCCATATCTACATCTAACATTTGGCTGCCCTGGAGATTCAAGTGCATTCCTCACCGGTATCTGGTAAGGAGATTTTATACTGGTGTTGGATTCATTTAGGGGTGAGTTTTTGGTTCATCTGCACCTTTCCATCTGTGAAGGTGTAATTCCCTGCACCTGCTATTTACATCCCTTGGCATCTGATGGTGATACTGTACTTCTCAAATTCCACAAGCTATGTGCCAGAAAGAGACATCAGAATCATCGTTGTTGTCACTTTCCCTACCCGATGACAAATTTTCCCACAAATCGCTATCGCTCAGTTCTTCAAGTAACTCCGGTTTCCAGTTTGTTTAAAAGCGCTTTTGCGCAAAAAACGCTTTTTGGACGCCATGGTCGTTCTCAATTCTATTAGGATCACAACTTTGTATCATGTCATTTAGTGTATTTACGTTTTTGAATTTGCCGCCGGTTCCACCCCCTGCATCGCAACGCTCGCAGGGAAGGGAACTGGAAGGCAAGTGCCGGCATCTGCAGAGCACAGAGCGGGGATAGAGTGTGAGGATGGCGGGGGAAGGCAGGGAAGGAGAGTGTGATTCTGGGGAAATCCCCAGTGTGGCTCGGGGTTACCGCATTTAGTACTGAAAATGAATCCCAAGCCACACTCGGTAATACTGCTAGGGAGGTTAATTGTAACCTTCACCCCCTGGTTATCTCGTTCAAGGTCAAATGCACATCTTGGTCACCTCTTCCTCTGAATTTGCTAGGCAGAATTTGATCAAAATGATGGTCCTTCCGCACTGCAACTATGTTTTTAGAAACTGCCCAGTTTGGATTTCAGGTTCTTTCTTTAAGGAACTAGACAGCTGTATAGGCTTGTTTATTTAGAATGGGTCCCCTCCAGCGTTTGGCCCGATATACGTTGTCCCCTCCAGCATGACTGGGGGGCTTGGGATTACCCAATTTTCAGACGTACTTCTGGGCTGCGGTGCTAGTGACGATTCATTGGTGGATGCATGGTAGTAGGGCGAAAGCGGAGGTATGTTTGTAAGCGGCCTTTCTGGGCTCTATGATGGATCTTCGCAACTTGATCTACCAAGGCCCCCGCACGTATCCGGTTACTCCTGGACCCACGTGTACTATTTGGAGGGTCTGGCGGATGGCCACAAAAAGATTTGTGGGTCCCGGGCCCGTTGTCGCCTGCTCAACCCCTCTGGGGAAACCCCAATCTCCCCCATCTTTATACTGTCCCAGACCCCCAGCTATGGGCAAGGTTTGTAATAAAGACGTTGGGGGACATTATGCCAGCTGGTGTCCTATTGTTGTATTCCCTGACATCCCACATATTCAATCTACCGGGATGGATGTTATTTCGGTACTTCCAGCTTCGTCATGCAGTTGGGGCCCAGTTCCCGCAGCCCCCCAATATTAAAAAGAATGCCAGAAAGGAGCTGGTAGCGTCCGGGGATTTGCAAAACCAATTGTCATCCCTTTACAGCGCTATCCTGGGCGTTGAATCATCTAAGTTGGAGCGCCTGTGGGAGTACTGGAAAGGTGATTTTCCCTCACTGGATAAGCAGACTTGGGAGGATTGTACTGCTCAGGGCCCCGGGCTGGTGATATCATCCAGGGATAAACTCATTCAGGTTAAATTCCTTCACCTATTATACCCACACCAGGCTCCATAGGATCTTTCCTCAATGCGACCCCCTTTGCCCACATTGTAAATCCCAGGAGGGTTCATATCTTCACATGTTTTGGGAATGTCCTCATATTCAGACCATCTGGAGAGTTGTTTTTGATTAAATCAATCTTAGTTTGCAGACATCCTTGGTGCCATCTCCTGCCTTGGCCCTATTGGGAATCCATGATGATGAACAACGTCCCCATCAGGCTAAGCTTCTAATATCATATCTTCTTTACTATGCTAAGAAGGAGATATTGATGAAATGGACCTCACCTGTTCAGCCTGATGTTGCAGCCTGGGAGGCCATGGTTAATGCAACCCTTCCCTTGTATAAAATTATGTACATGAACAGGCCCTTGGAAGTTTGAAAAGGTGTGGTCCCCTTGGTTAACCATCCTGTCTGCTGAGAGTGGTTCCAGACTGCAGGTTGCTTTTAAGTTTGTGTTTATGGACTTACATTGGATCTTCTGTTTACTGTGTTAAATATATTTACGTGATCTGTGTACAGCACAACACTGTGATGTAATGTATATATTGGAATGTTTTCCTTTTCCTCAATAAAGCACCACTATTGTTTAAAAAAAAAATAAAAAAAAATTCCTCATACATACGTATAAGTGTTCTATTCTTTACAGTTTCTAACTACCACCCGCTGCCCCCTCATGCTACTTATACTGCCTACCCTATGTTAAAAAAGATCAGTATACTTATTTTATTCCGATCCCACAGCTCTGGTTGCAGGGGGAAGCTGGAACTGCAGGATCATATGACCGGACCAAAACAAAGAAAAAAAACTATAGATTTTTAAACAAATTTTTTTTTTAGATAGGGTAGAGGCAGGATCGGTAGCAGGAAGGGGAAGGGACATTTTTAAGAATATTTAGTGCCATTTTAAAGCATCTCCAAGAGAAAAAAAAAATTGGGGGGTTTGGGAAGAGTGGGGAAGGGTTAGCCCCCTTTTTCAAGTTATGCCGTTTGCATCCCTGATGGGGAGAATAACCCCCTATTTGTAATGGTGATCATGGTGATACACATACAGATACAGAAAGTGAGGGAAAATTCATAATTTTAAAGGTAACGTAACCAGAGGCAAAGGGTACGTTTTCAAAGGGTACACCTACTCTGGTGAAACTAAAAAGGGAAATTACCCTCACTTTGGGCGATTTCCTCTAACTTCCTGTTGTGGCTCTGAAACCAGAACTAACCCAGACATTTTTCCATCACACAGACAGCAAAAAAAAAAAAAAGGATCTTAACCACTTACGGACCCACCCATCATGTATTTACATCGCTACTTTGACGTTAATTACCTAGATTAGGGCAGTAGATAGCTGCCATGACCGTGGCAATTTTTTAAAATGGCGGGCATTCTGCTTTAACATAAAAGTGGTCCCAGCTGCGGATTCGCCGTGAGATCACTTTTATGGGCGGCGGGAGAGGTGCCCCCCCCCCCCCCGGTCATTTTCCTAGCTTACTGGAGCCACCAGTAGCAGGGAAAACAATCCAGACCTCTCCCCCTGGAGGCAGCAAGTCGAGTGAGGGCAAGCTGGCCCCCACTCTACTATGGCCTTGGAGGACCAGAGTGACACCATACGTCGCTTCCTCCAAACGGGCTTGAAGGGCCCAATTTTTTTTTTTTGATGTGAGGTCTTTTTGACCCCAAATCTCACATGAAAGAGGACCTGTCCTGCTTATTTCTATTACAAGCGATATTTACATTCTTTGTAATACGAATATAAGTGATCAAAGAATTTTATTATTTTTTTTAAAGGGACAAACTTAACAATAAAAAGGTAAAATAAATAGGGAAAAAAGAAATTGAAAGTGCATCGTCCCTCTGAGCTCGCGCACAGAAGCGAACGCATACACAAGTCGAGCCCACATATGTTACATAGTTACATAGTTACATAGTAGGTGAGGTTGAATAAAGACAATAGTCCATCCAGTTCAACCTGTGTAGGTGTGTGTGGCTGTACTCATCTCACATACCCCTGAATGTTCTGATCCTTGAGATGTAAGTCTAAGAGTCTTTTGAAAGCCACCATACTACCCGCAGAAACCACCTCTTGTAGCCCTAACAGTAAAGAACCCCCCACGTTGCCTGTGGTTAAAACGCTTCTCCTCTAATCGCATTGTATGCCCTCGAGTCCTCATGCAATCCCTTCGAATGAACAGCTTTTTTTCTAAGCTGGGATCCCCATTAAGATATTTATAAATTGCTATCATGTCCCCCCTCAGACGTCTCTTCTCCAGGGAGAATAAATCGAGCGATTGTAGACGCTCTTCATAGTCAAGGTCCTCCAATCCCCTAATTAGTTTAGTTGCCCTTCTCTGGACTCTCTCCAGCTCCAACACATCCCTCCTGAGGACTGGCGACCAGAACTGGACAGAATACTCCAGATGCGGTCGGACCAGAGTTTTATAAAGTGGAAGGATTATAGTCTTATCTCTGGAATACATCCCTTTCTTTATGCATGCTAATATTCTGCTGGCTTTGGCAGCTGCCGCTTGACATTGCATGCTGTTGCCTAATCTATCATCAACCAAGACTCCCAGATCCTTCTCCATTTTTGATTCCCCCAAGGGTTCCCCTCCTAACGTGTATTGTGTTTTTATGTTTTTAGTCCCCAAGTGCAAAACCTTACACTTCTCAACGTTAAACCTCATTTGCCATGTCGTTGCCCACTCTGTAATTTTGTCCAGGTCATTCTGTAGGATATCTGCTTCATACTGTGCAGTTATTGCCCTGGCCAATTTTGTGTCATCTGCAAAAACTGATAACGCACTACTGATTCCGTCCTCAATGCTGTTTATGAATAAATTGAACAAGGTTGGTCCCAGGACTGAGCCCTGGGGCACCCCGCTTACAACCTCAGACCAGTCTGAGTATGCGCTGTTTATTACCACCCTTTGGACATGCCCTTTAAGCCAATTCCGTATCCAAGAGCAAACTCTGCTGTCGATACCTGCAGACCTTATTTTATAAATTAAGCGCTTGTGGGGAACTGTATCAAACGCCTTAGCGAAATCCAAGTAGACCACATCCACTGGTCTCCCCCTATCTAGCTCACAGCTTACCTCCTCGTAGAATGCTAAGAGATTGGTTTGACAAGAACGCCCATTTGTAAACCCGTGCTGATTACTGCTGATGATGTTGTTGTCTTTAGCAAACTCTACGATATAGTCCCTTATCATCCCCTCCAGAAGTTTACATACTATTGATGTCAAACTGACAGGCCTATAATTTCAAGGGATATGCCTCTGGCCCTTTTTGAATATCGGAATCACGTTAGCTTTCTTCCAATCCCCTGGTACATCTCCTGTCCTAATACTGTCAGCAAAGATCAGGAACAGTGGTCTGGATATAACCTTACTGAGTTCCTTGAGTACTCTCGGATGTATGCCATCCGGGCCTGGTGATTTGTTTGTGTTAAGTTTATCCAGCCTTTCCCTGATTTCACCCTCTGTTAGCCATAGTGGCAAATCCTGTGTATTACTACTAACCATACAGTCATGGTCAGTGTACCCCTCCGTTTCCTGTGTAAAGACTGACGAGAAAAAAGCATTCAGCACGGTTGCTTTTTCAGTGTCCTCTGTAACCATCCCCCCATCATCGCTAATTAACCACTTTACAACCGGAGGATTTTGCTGTCTTCCGTCCAGGCCACTTTTTGCGATTCGGCGCTGTGCGACTTCAACTGACAATTGCGCGGTCGTGCGACGCCGTACCCAAACGAAATTTACGTCCTTTTTCTCCCACAAACAGAGCTTTCTTTTGGTGGTATTTGATCACCTGTGCGATTTTTACTTTTTGCGCTATAAACAAAAAAAGAGCGTTTATTTTGAAAAAATAACAATATTTTTCACATTTTTTATATGAAATTCCCCCCAAAAAAGATGTAAAAACCAATTTTTTTAAAAGTTTTTGGCCAATTTGTTTTATGCTACATATGTTTGGTAAAAAAAATCGCAATAAGCGTATTTTGATTGGTTTGCGCAAAAGTTATTGCGTTTACTAACAAAGGGAAAGATTTCTGTCATTTTTGGTGTTTTTTTTTTAACGCGTAATGGCGGCGATCTGCGATTTTTTTTGCGGGACTGCGACATTGCGGCGGACAGACCGGACCCCTGACTGACATTTTTGACACTTTTGGGGGTACCAGTGACATTACTGCAGTAATCAGTGCTATATATATGCACTGTTACTGTAAAAATGACACTGGCAGGGAAGGGGTTAATTTTATTGGAGAGGGAGGGGTTAATGTATGCCTGGTGCTTACTGACATGTAGGGGGGGAGGTGACTATGTGATTCATGGACAGATCGGATGTCCAGCTATGCTGAACAGTCCGATCTGTCACTCCCTGTCACTATGGAGATCCGCCCGCTGTGTTTACACACAGCGGGCGGATCTCCAGACTCGATCCCCGACGATCGGGTAAGAGCAGCGGCGATCGCCGCTGCTCCTCCCCTGGCCCGACTCCCGCTGTGAATGAAAACAGCGGGAGCGAGCCTCCGGCGGCGCGCAAGCGCCGCCCAGAAGGGGAGGAGTCCAGTCACGTTAATACTACGTGACTGGACGGGAACGAGCCACTCTGCCGCAGTACTATTACCGTGAGCGGTAGTAGAGTGGTTAAGTGTGCAATATGCTCTGCCCTAGTTTTTTTGCTGTTGATATATTTAAAGAATTTCTTTGGGTTTTTTTTTACTATCCTCCGCTATTTGTCTCCCAAAGTTGATTTTAGCCATTTTGATTTCGTGTTTACTTTTCTTATTTGCCTCCTTGTATTGCTCGAAAGCCACTACAATGCCCTCTGATTTATATTTCTTGAAGGCCAATTTTTTTCCCCTAATAAGTTTTTTAACGCTACGGTTTAGCCAGCCAGGTTTGGCTTTGTCTCTTCTAAATTTATTTCCCATAGGAATGCACTGCAAGATGCCTTTGCTTAATATGTTCCTAAAGCATTCCCATTTTTCCTCTGTGGTCAGGGATCCCAGGGTTTGGTCCCAGTTTACCCTTTCCATCAATGAGTACAATTTTGGAAAGTTTGCCCTTCTGAAGTTTAGGGTTCTTATGTTCCCCACTTGCCTTGTTATATTGTTATTTATACTAAATGTGATCATCCTGTGATCGCTAGAGCCCAGGTTGTCCTGAACTACTACCTCCGAGATTATGTCTGGGTCATTAGTGATCAATAGATCCAGGACTGCATTTTCTCTAGTCGGAGAATCCACCAACTGTGACATGTAATTATCCAGTAAGGTTTCTGTGAATAGGCGGGCCTTCTGTGAGTGTGCAGTCCCCTCATCCCAGTCAATGTCAGGATAATTGAAGTCCCCCAATATGATGACTGATCCCAATTTTGCCACTTTACTCATTAGTGCTAAGGATTCCAGCTCTACCTCCTCCCCTTGGTTAGGTGGCCTATAGCAAACCCCCACAATTACTTTCCCCTTTTCTCCTTCCCTATGGAGTTCAACCCACACAGATTCTAACTCCATACTCATCCCTTCCGTAATGTCACTCCTTTCTATCACCTTTATATTGTTATTGACATAGAGACATACCCCTCCCCCTCTTTTTCCTACCCTGTCCTTCCGGTACACCGAATACCCTTGGATATTGGCCAGCCAGTCATGTGAGGGGTCGAACCAAGTCTCTGTTATTCCCACAAGGTCTATGTCCTCCTCATGTACTAACATTTCCAACTCATCCATTTTATTAGCTAGGCTCCTGGCATTAGCATATACCCCTCTTAGTTTTACGGAAGTTGAGCGCAATTGGTGGTTATGTTTATTCCTGTTTGGTCTGAGGTTTTCCCGCACAGACCTACCGATTGGCGTTGTGGATTGGCGTTGTAAACGGTGTTCAAACCACACATGCAAGGTATCGCCACGATTGTTAGAGCGAGAGCAATAAATCTAGCCCTAGACCTCTGTAACTTTAAACTGGTAACCTGTAGAAATTTTTAGAGTGTCCCCTATGGAGATTTTTAAGTACCAATATTTGTCGCCATTCCCCGAGCGTGCGAAGTATGACATGTTGAGTATCTATTTAATTGGCGTAACATTATCTTTCACATTATAGACAACAATTAGGCTAAATTTACTGTTTCATTTTTTTAACCACTTAAGCCCCGGAAGATTTTACCCCCTTCCTGACCAGGGTTTTTTTTGCGATTTTTTACTGCGTGACTTTAATGGCCAATTGCGCGGTGGTGCGACGCTGTACCTAAACGAATTTGACGTCCTTTGTTCCCACAAACAGAGCTTTCTTTTGGTGGTATTTGATCACCTATGCAATTTTTTGATCATGCGCTATAAACAAAAAAAGAGCGTAAATTTTGCAAAAATAACAATATTTTTCAAATTTTTTATATGAAATTCCCCCCCAAAAAAATGTAAAAATCAAAATTTTTTAACATTTTTGGCCAATTTGTTTTCTGCTACATATGTTTGGTAAAAAAAAAATCGCAAAAAGCGTATTTTGATTGGTTTGCACAAAATTGATTGCGTTTACTAACTAAGGGAAAGATTTCTGTCATTTTTGGTGTTTTTTTTTTTAACGCGTAATGGCGGCGATCTGCGATTTTTTTTTGCGGTACTGCGACATTGCGGTGGACAGATCGGATCCTTGATTGACATTTTTGACACTTTGGGGGTTACCAATGACATTACTGCAGTAATCAGTGCTATACATATGCACTGTTACTGCAAAATGACACTGGCAGGGAAGGGGTTAACTTTATTGGGGAAGGAAGGGTTAAGTGTGTCCCTAGGGGCAGGCTTCTAACTGTGATTGGACATGGATACTGGTGTAGGAACAGTCATCAACGGTCCTACATAGTAGAACCGTATGATCACCATTTCTACACAGGGGAGAATGACAGGCGGCCTGTGTACATCAGCCGCCTGCCTTTCTCCCTCTGCACCGACAATCGCTGAGTGACTTGTGGACATCGGGCCCGCCGGTCACACGCACGGACTTGCTGGGGAACGAGCCGGGGCGGGAGCGCGCCTCTGCGGGCGCGCGCTCGCCCGCTATTGGCTCCCAAGCAAGTGACAGGATAGTGACGTATATATATGTCACTTTGCCTGTCCGGGGCTGACCTCCGCCGTATATAGTCGGTCGGCAACCGGTTAAATGCAGTGAAATTTATTTTTTTCACAAAAAATTGCGTTTGAAAGACCGCTGCGCATATACCTCCTGACAAAAAATATTGCAACGACCGCCATTTTATTCTCCTTTCTAAAAAAATAAATAATGTTTTTGGGTTCTATGTAATTTTCTAACAAAAAAATGGATTTTTGACTTACCGTAAAATCCTTTTCTCTGAAGTTCATTGACAGACGCAGCTCCATATTCTTCTTAACCATTGCTGCCCCTACAGGAGTAGGACACTAGGCAGGAAAAAACTTTACCATGCCTATGGGGCAGTCCCTGCAGGCATACACCCACTCACTCTGGTATAGGATTCAGTTTTGTTGCAAGCAGTGTTAGAGGAAAAAACCCCAACCCACTCAGAAGTAGAGGGGCGGGTGTTGCGTTTTTTCTATTGTTCAATGACAGACGCAGCACCATATTCTTCTTAACCATTGGGACAGTCCCAAAGCAGTATTTGCATGAGGGGTGGGAAAAGCAACGCAGAGAAAGAACGCAATTCCCCAAAGGCTAGACTTAGCCAACCAGTTAACATGGAGCTAAACCAGGAACAACTGGAGCTCACCTAGAAACAAAATACACCCTCAGAGAAAATGTTCTCTTCTAAACCTTGCTGCCAAAAGAAGCACTCAAGGATGCAAACACATCTACTTTGTAGAATTTTGTGAACATGTACACAGACGACCAAGTTGCCGCCTTGCAAACTTGCATTACTGACGCCTTGGAGGTGACAAGCCCAAGAAGCACTCAGCCCCCCAGTAGAATGCGCCTTCACAGGGAAAGGTGGAACCTGACCCTTCAGTGAATAAGCCTGTACTACTGTCTGCCTGACCCATCTGGATATGGTCGCAGCAGACGCAGCCAATCCCTTTCAAGGTTCTTCCGTGAGGACAAAAAGAGCCTGACCTGAAAGATTCAGTAACCGCCAAGTAAACCCTAATTGCCTGAACCACATCCAAAGAATGCAAGGCAATTTCCTTGGGATGCTTGGGCTTAGGACCAAGTGAAGGCAGCACAATGTCTTCATTCAAATGGAAATCAGAAATCACTTTAGGAAGAAATGACTGATTAGGATGAAGTACTACCTTATCTTTGTGGACCACCAGATAAGGTGAACGGCAGGATAGCGCCAACAATTCAGATACTCTGTGAGCAGAGGTAATAGCCACCAAAAAGGCTACCTTCCGTGACAGCGTAAGCAGAGGAATCTCCCTAAGTTTTCAAAGGTAGTTTTTTGAAGAACAGACAGTACCAAGTTAAGATCCCACGGAGGTAACGGGAACCATATCGGAGGAGCCACATGACAAACTCCCTGGATAAAAGTGCAAATCAAAGAATGCGTAGCTAAAGGGCATTGAAAAAGCACAGCCAAAGCCGACACCTGGCCTTTAATAGTACCCAAGGCCAACCGCTGCTCAACCCCTCTTTGGAAGAAATCAAGGACATTTTTTGCTACTGCATAAAGAATGGACTTTGCTGGCACAATGACATGACAAAAAGTCGTAAAAAATATATAGTTTTATTGTAGAAATAGATTAAAAGAAATAATTTTTTCAAAACATACATATTGTGAGGGATTAGCTCGGTGGCGGGTGTGGATGACCCCTTGGGGGGGTTCGTTACACAGGGAGATAGCCGAGAAGTGGTTGCAAACAACAGTTTGGTTTATTCATGCAATTTTTCTTCACACAAGTGCAAGCATCAAAACGTCAAAAATAAAATAAAAGACAAAATAAATCCTTGCCACTGTGGGCGGCTACCTTCTCACACACAGGAACCTACCTACAGAGTCTGTCTCCAACCTACTGTTGGGCAGACTTTGCTGTTCCTACAGCAAACCATCAATAGTCCATTTATCTTTACATAGGAAACATCCATTGTTTTTCACCTTCACATGGAAAATGTTCATTGACCTCTTCACATAGGAAACATTCCTTTGTTTTTCCCTTCACATGAAAAACATTCCTTTGTTTTCTCTTCACATAGGAAAACAGTCCATGTCCTAACCTTGAGAAGTCTTCAGCCTTTTTTACCCTCCTCAGGCGCACATCGCTCCAGGAGGTATATTCCTCTCCCATGCCCACACAGCGTCAGGAGGCATACATCTGACTGCTCTCCTGTCCCCAGCTCACACAGCTTCAGGAGACAGCTTCCGGAGGCAGCACTCCATAGACTTTCTCTGGACAAATTATAGAGGCCTTGATTTCCTCATTCTTAAAAGCTGAAGGTTTTTCAACTTCCTTAAACCTTCCTGCTGGCTTTGCAGCCGACGCCCTATAGTAATTGGTGAATTGTATCTCCCATCTGTGACAACACTCACAGATTTACCTGACTTCCTGTCACATTTACCTGACGTCCTGTCACATACCCCCCCCCCCCCCTTGTCTCAACCCTGGGGTTGGGACACAGTTTTCCAGGCACGAATGTGTCTGGCACTGCTCTTGACTCTCACTGATAAGCCTCCTAGTATCTTCCCAAGTAATGTTCAGTCTATTCGATTCTTTGCCTGCTTCAGCTGCCAGAGATACATCCTTCTGAGCAATCTGCTTTGCTTTTTCCATCAGCCATTGTCTTTTATGCTGATATGAATTTATTTCCCTCCCCAGTTCATTAACAACTGCTAACCTTTGTTGAAATGCTTGTAGGGGTGGCTTTTTCTTCAAGTCTGTTATCTTGTCTATATACACTTGTTTTGGCTGATCCTCTCCATCTTCATATAGCCATTTCTCTGTATCTTCAAGCTTCAGGATGAAACTATTTCTGTCATCTTCATTGACAGTTTTCTTATAAATGTCAGACAGCTTGTCCTGCATAACCGTCTGTCCTATTCGCCATGGAGGACCGTGATCCATAGGCAACTCGATTGTGCTAGTCTTAATGTCTTCACCAGTCTTGAGCCGCCTTTCTCTGCAATCAATAAATGATTTCCACAAAACTTTGAGAACCCCTGCTTCACTTAGCTTTGTTTCAAGTAATATCTGTACTTTTTTTAGTGGACCTGTTTTGTCTTGACCCACGCTGACTGTCCCCACTACTGTTTCTTTTAAGGTTTGAAGGACCCCTAGAGAGTCCGCATGTATTCTTAAGTATTCTCCTAATTTGGACAGGGACTCTTGACATCCCTCTGTGACTTGAATTGCCTCTCCATACAGCCGTACACAATCATTGACTTTTTGTTGTAAAAGGGAATGATCTTCCTTCTTGAGCTTGGCTTGCTCTAAGATGCTGTGCAGAGGATCTTCCATTTACGACAACAGGCTGTCACACATTTCTTCAAAGTGACCCCTGTTCCTTTTTCCAGAGACATCAATATCATTCACCAAACATTTTATATTTAGAGGCAGATCTTAAGCATTTGCACTCATAAGCTTTTCGCCCTTCTTAAGCTTTTCGCCCTCCTGAGCGAGTTGCAGTAAAGGCCTACTATTTGATTTGATATCCAGTTTATATTTCTTGCCAAACTCTTCACAGAAGTAGCCAACCAGATCATCATCAACTTTCCTTCCACCAACATATGGGTCAAAGGCAACAACACAGTCTATTACAGGTTTCTTCAATGCACTTTCTGCTACTGCACTACTTTTCCCTTGTAGCTCCTTTAGTATTTCCGTGATTTGGTTGAATTGCATATCTGCTGAACTATTTGACCGTTCAAGGTCACCTAGTTCCTTTTCTTTATCTGAACTCCCCATGGAATGCCACTCAGGATCACAATCAAACTTTTGCCACCTGTCTTTCACCAGTTCCATTTTGGAAATATTCCCCGAAAGGCACTTATTAATTTGCTTCACGTTTTCATCAACAGTCTTAGTTCTCTCCACTAGGTGGTGTTTACTTTTTTCTCCAGGCTTTACATCACTTGACTTCACCACTAGACTTTCAGCCTGAACTGAGAAATCATCACATTTCTTACACAGCTCCTTTGTTTGCTGAAGTTCTAATGATACATTTTCCAGTGCTTGAAGTTTTTGAAGGAACTGTTTATTCCAGAGGGGTGATTCAAGCAACATGTCATCAAATTTCTGAGGCTCATTCAGGACAGACCCTAAAGCACTGTTCCTTATTAAAAAACTGCATCAGGCACACTATCCCGTCTTTGGGAAAGATCCTTTGTCGCCTGTAATTCCTCTTCAAGTTCTTCCAACTTAGTCTTCATCTCTTCTACTTGCTGTTCTAAGGCTCGCTTAGACTTTTCTAGCTCCTGAACGCTTTTCTCAACATCATCCTTGGAGCTGACCAAATCTTCCATCTCTGTACACAGCTGTTTGTTAACTCTTTCTAGTTCAACCTTACACTCTAGAGCTTCCTCCAAGCAGCGAGCCAAGAACAGGGCTTTGCTCTCTTTCTCCCGCGCCTCTGCTTCTGCACGGTCGCGTTCTTCTGCATATTTTGCAGACACAGTCTTCTCCTCACCAAGCATCTGATCAAACTTCTTTTTCACATTTTCAACATTTTCTAATGCAGCAACGCTTTCTTCCATGCGTTTTTTCATATCTCCTATCTGAGCTTGCAGTGTTGCGACTTGCTCTGATAGGTTTTTCTTTGCTTCCTCCTCCTCTTTTAATTGTTCCAGGACACCATTTTTCTCATCTTCCATTTGTTTGAGCTTTGTGCTCAAACTCAGCCTTTGACACCTCTCTTCCTGTAAGAGTTCCTGCGTGTCTTGCAGCTGCTATTCCAAGATAGAGAAATCTTTGGCAATTTCTCTAGATTTGCTGTCTGCTTGAGAAAGCCGCTTTGTGACATTGTCCAACTCAACCTGCAGTCGGTTTGCCTTCTCTGACAGCTTAGCACACAATCGGTCACCTTCTGACACCTTGAGATTCCTGCAGCTGTGCCTCTACTTTCCTGACAGACTCCATGGCAGCACACGTATGGGTAGGCTCCGCCTCCTCTCCTACCCTATAGGACCCCACTCCCATAAATCTTTGCTCCATACCAGGAGCCATGTTCCTTTTTTGCCCTCCTCCTGCAAGAAGAAAGTCTTACCTTATAGGACGTCTATCGGTTTCAGGCGAGCTGGTGGCGTGTGGACCTTACTGATGTCGGATGCCTCCTGTTTTATGTCCAGCAATCTCGATATTTATCGGGTGGTCCCGGGCAATATTATTTAAATGCTGAAGATGCCGTAAATCCTGAATGAGAGGTGGGCTGCATTGATGGCCAATACGTCCTTGCTATTGAGCGGATAGGCCCTGATGCCCTGTCACACACGCATGAATTCATCCAGGCCTGAGACTGTTCGGTTATCGTCATGGTGGTAAAGTATAAAACTGTCTTTGGTTTCATTGCATTTCCTGTTTGTGCGGTGGAGCGCTCCTGCATTCGAGATCGTCACTTAGGCTCCTCCCCCTGCCTCGCTGGACCTTCAATTGGTTGTCCAGGATGAGGCTTGGCTCTGGTTTCGTCTGCGCATGCATCGCTCCCGCTCTCCTATGACGCTATTGCGTCGTTTGGGGCGTGGCTTTGTGGCGCCCGGGAGATTTAAGCAGCTGTCATTCCTGTTTACAATGGGATGTCTGCGGGCGTTGCGGTGGCTTCCCCGTGCTGTTTCTCTGCTCTTCAGCGGTGAGTCATGCTTTGAACCAGGTGCCATTTGGAGTAAAAGGGATGGTGTGGAAACGAAAGTTAGTACATGTATGCTTACTTTCTTCCTGTGCAGGCTTTTGCTTCTATCTGCAAATGGATGCTTCACCACCCCCACGGTGGCCAGTCCCTGCGCAACAGGTAAGCTAGTTTTCTTAAGCCTTACCTGCTTGCGTTGGCTGGTGGAATGGAGCCTAAGTGTGTCTTTCTTTCCCTATTCAGCCCTTTTAGGTCTGACCAACGCCCCATTTCTGGATCAAAGGATCGTTCTCCTTCAGCCCATCGGCATTCTTCATCAAAGTCTGGTCATAGGTCTAGCTCCAGATCTAAACGACATGAGCACACTTCCAGTTCAGTCGCACCGCGACAATCCCGCCATTCTGACCGCAGTTCAGGGAAATCATGCTGGGGCTGTCGAGCCCGTATCCCTGAGGATAGATCCCTATGTGATACCTGTTATTCCAGGGTTTTAAGGGAAAAGCAAGACACTGTACAACCAGTGGAGTCTATGGTCAGGCGGATTGTACAAGAATCCCTTAGAGATTGGGATCCCAGCAGGCTTTCGGGTCACTCTTCAGAGGCTCCTGGTTTTCTCCCAAGGGATGAAGTGGAGCCAGGTACTTCACAACCAAGTCGTCTGTCAGAAGATTCTACAGACAGTGAGGATGATTTGGCAGACCAGAATGTAGGTTTTGAACTTGCTATGGTTCCACTGCTAGTTAAGGCGGTTAAGGAGGCATTAAAATGGGAAGATCCAGCTGAGTCCCCAGCCAAACAGAAGAAATACTTCAAACATCTTAAAAAAGAGCGTTCCCATTTTCCCCTCCTAGGGGAATTGGGAGAAATTATTACAGACGAGTGGCAGGGAGTTGAAAAGAGAAACTCTTTGTCATCTAAGGTCTCCAGAATGTATCCCTTTAAGGATAACGGGTGAAACATCTAGATTCCGCTCCCACGGTGGATGCGGCCTTGATGAGGTTGGTGAAACATGTGACCTTGCCATTGGAAGACTCAGTCTCATTCAAAGACGCTCTTGACAGGCGGATTGACACAGATCTTAAGAAGATTTATCTCTCCGCAGGTATGGCGTGTAAGCCGACTCTGGCTTTGGCAGCCACATCCAAGGCAATGGAAGCCTGGGTAGAGGCTACACTTCAGAGTGTCTCCGAAGAGGTGGCCAGGAGTTCAGCCATTCAGGAGTTGAGACTGGCAACGGCTTTCTTGGGTGAGGCATCCATTGATATCATCCGCTTGGTGGCGCGGGTCATGCTGTCCTCTGTCACGGCCAAACGCGCCTTGTGGTTGCGTCCCTGGTTGGCCGACCCTGCCTCTAAACAGGCCTGGTGCAAAATTCCCTTTGAGGGTTCTTCCCTGTTTGGTAATAAACTGGACAGTGCTATTACCCGTGCCACTGGTGGTAAATCGGGGTTCCTTCCCCAGGATCACCGGTTGATAGACCAGAGAAGACCTCAAAACAGACAAAATCCTGATCGTGCCAGAGAGGCCCGTTTTTACAGGCCCGGTCGTGAGTTCAGGAAGAACTGGAAGCGCCCTCAGTCTACAGGGCAGAAGTTCTCCAAAGGAAAATCTTCAGCAAGCCGAGAGGCGACAAAGTCTTTTTGATATCGAGCCTGTCCAGACGGTGCGGGTAGGCGCACGCTTGCTTCAATTTGCGCACGTCTGGGCAGCCTCGGTCGAAGATCAATGGGCCGTCAGAACCGTATCCCACGGGCATGTGTGGATTTTCGACAGAAGTCCCATTCTTCGCTTCATTCCTACGGCCTTACCCCGTTCAGAAGAAAAGAAGTCAACTCTTCTTTCATATGTAGAATCCCTGGTTGCCCAGGGTGCAGCAGTGCCTGTCCCAACCGAGGAAAGGTTCCAAGGCATCTACTCTCCGCTCTTCATGGTCTTGAAGAAAAGCGGCTCTTGGAGGCCGGTTATAGACCTAACACATCTAAACACCTTTATCAAGAAAGAGAGGTTCAGGATGGAGACACTTTTTACAATTCGGCAAGTGGTACAGCCAGAGGATTGGATGATATCCATAGACTTGAAAGATGCCTACTTTCACGTCCCAGTCGCAGCAGAAATTTCTTTGATTCGCAGTGGGTCAGGTGCATCTTCAATTTACCTGTCTCCCTTTCGGGCTTACCACATCACCTCAAATCTTTTCAAAGATCTTACTGGCTGTAGTAGCCCTGATCAGAACAAAAGGGATTTGTCTTTACCATTACTTGGACGACATGCTCCTTCTGTCAAAAACATCAGGATCAAATTCTGCTCCACAGATCTCAAGTAATCTCCACCCTTCAAGAGTTCGGGTGGCTCCTGAATTTGGAAAAAAGCCATCTGGAACCCACAAAGTCGTTGGTCTTCCTAGGGGCCCTCTTCAACACTTCCAGAGGCACTATCTCCCTTCCATTAGAGAAGATTCCGACAATTCGCAACAGGATTCGTCCGGTATTATCAGCCTCTCATCTCCGGGCGTCCCAGTGCATGAAGATAATTGGGACCATGGTTTCCACGGCTCCCATGGTGAAGTGGGCACAGTGGAAGATGAGGCCCTTTCAGATGGGATTCCTCCAACAGTGGAGTTTCGAGAATCCAGAAGTCCTCATTCGGATAACAACGTCCATGAGGGAAAGCTTAACCTGGTGGCTTCAGCGAAAAAATCTATTAAACTGCTATTCAATCGTTCCAGCGTCCTGGTTGGTCATGACCTCGGACGCCAGCAGGACGGGATGGGGAGCGCACTGCCTGTCGGAGGTGGCCCAGGGCAGTTGGGATTTCCCTACATGCGGGTGGTCTCGAATGTGCTGGAGCTTCGGGCAGCGTTCTGTGCTCTCCAGGCCTTTTTAGCATCTGGCGACCGATGCCTCGGTCCTCCTAAGACTGGACAATACGACAGCCGTCGCCTACATTAAGAGACAAGGGGGCACCCGCAGTTCTTCTCTTCAGAAAGAAGTGAAACCAATTATGGATTGGGCTCAAAGACATCTGTCCAACTTGTCAGCCGCCTATCTTCCAGGTGCCCAGAACGTCCAGGCAGACTTCCTTTCGAGGTCTGTTCTGGACAACAACGAGTGGTCACTCCATCCAGAGACCTTCAAATGGGTCATGTCTCTAGGTTACCGTCCAGAGGTAGATCTGTTCGCATCTCCAAGCAATGCCAAACTGGAGAGATTCTACACGAGGTGGCGTTATCCCCAGGCCTACGGGGTAGATGCCCTGACGGATCATTGGAATTTTCAAACAGCTTATGCGTTTCCTCCAGTGCCAGTCATATTCAAGTTTCTTCACAGACTCAGGACAGAGAGAGTGCAGATCATAGCGATTCTTCCCTTCTGGCCAAAGAGACCGTGGTTTCCTCTGTTGCTCCAGCTGAGCTGTCGGGACCCGATACCTCTGCCAGTCAGGCCGGACCTTCTGTCCCAAGGGCCTATTCTTCACCCCTGCCCAGCACAGCTTCATCTCATGGCATGGCTGTTGAGAGGGAAAGATTGAAAGCGCTCAGTTGTCCAAATGAGGCAATCGCTACAATGATGAGTGCCAGAAGACCCGGCACGAACAAGGTCTACGAACAAAATCTGGTCCAAGTTCAAGGATTATGTGGATAGCAGATCTGGCTCTGTCTCTGACCCAGGAATCCAGGATATTTTGGGCTTCCTCCAGTCCGGACTGGATCTGTCATTGGCAGTACGCTCCCTCCGAGTCCAAATCTCAGCCATTTAGGCCTTCACTGGGACTGCATGGGCGAAACACTCCTTGGTTCGCCAGTTCTTCAGAGGCGCTACTAGGTTAAGACCTCCTAGAAAGCCCAGGTTTCCTAAGTGGGATCTTCCTACGGTCTTGGAGTTTCTTTCCTCAGTCACCTTGAATCAGAAGCATCCATTCTTCCTTAAAAATATCTCTATGAAAACAGCCTTTCTGGTGGCTATTACTTCGGCCAAACGGGTTTCTGAACTCGGTGCCTTGGGTTACAAGGAACCATTCCTTACATTTTTCCCTGATCGGGTAGTATTGGTTCCGATGCTTGGCTCCAATCCGAAAGTAATGTCGGTATTCCATGTCAACCAGGAAATTGTCCTACCCACGTTCAAATCTCAAGATGAAAATTCTATCCATCCTTTGGACGTGGGGGAAACTCTTCGGCTATATCTGGAGACTACAGCTCCTTTCCGCCAGTCAGACCATCTTTTTGTCCTCATCTGTGGAAAAAACAGGGGCAAACAAGCTTCCTCAAGATCTATAGCGAGTTGGATAGTTCAGACCATCCAGTGGGCATATAAAGCCAAGGGTCTGGCTCCTCCAGAGGTGGTGACAGCTCATTCCACTAGAGGGATCTCTACGTCGTGGGCAGCTTCTCTTCATGTAGCTCCTGATGTGATTTGCAGAGCGGCTTCTTGCTCATCAATTCATACCTTTATGTCGCATTACTGTGTTGAACCGGCTTCTTTATCTTCGGTCAATTTTGGTTTAAAAGTCTTGTCTGTTGAAGGTGCAAATTAAACCTTTTTCTGTTAAACCAGCAGTTACCCGCCCGGGTGTGTATGGCTAGTTATTTCCCATACGTGTGCTGCCATGGAGTCTGTCAGGAAAACGGAAAATTTATATCAATACTTACCGTAAATTTCCTTTCCTGATGGACTCCATGGCAGCAGGAGTCCCCTCCCATCTGCTGGAGTAGTTCTAGTTATGGAACACGGCTCCTGGTATGGAGCAAAGATTTATGGGAGTGGGGTCCTATAGGGTAGGAGAGGAGGCGGAGCCTACCCATACGTGTGCTGCCATGGAGTCCATCAGGAAAGGAAAATTACGGTAAGTATTGATATAAATTTTCCATTTTTTCCCTCTTATGTTCAGAATCTCCTTTTCCCCGCATAAGAGCTTTCACCTCATTGGCTAGCTTCTGGGAATGAGACTGTAATTCTGCCACACAGGCTTCTTTCTCCTTTAGCTGCTGCTGGACACGTTGGACTTCATCTTTCCAACTTTCACAGTCCGTACGCAATTCATCTACCACATTGCTCAAAGTGGTGAGCTCATACACAGTACTCAGTAATTTAGCCTCTCTCTCACTTTTCTCCTTGTCGCTGAGAGACAATGTCGTTTTCAGAGCGACATTCTGTTCCTGCGCCTCCTGTAGGTCTATTTTTGAAGCTTCCAAAGACTGAAGACTTTTTTTCAGCTGATTACGCAATTCCAACATATCACTCATACTTTGCTCCTGCAAAGTCTGAATTTCCATTTCCTTTTTCATGAGGATGATATCTTTCTCTATTATAGTCTCTCTACTGCTTTTCAACTCGGAAAAAAGAAGAGCAGTGGTTTCTTCCCACTGTAAGTGTACCTCCAGGGCTTGTTCCTTTTCCTCCATTCTCTGTTGCGAGGTTTCCAGCTCAGCCCTGCACACATACTCGGTTTCCTCCAAACCGAGGGCCTCCATCTGTTGCCGGTATCTCTGTTTCCAGTCTGCCATGCTCTCTTGGTGAGCTGCCATGCTCTCTTGGTGAGCCCGTTGTTGAGCTGCAACGCTCCGCTGAAGATCCGCATTTGCCCCAGTGTTGCTAGGGACAACAACCTTTCTCTTTAGCAGACTCCGTTCAGGCATGGATGGGGCTCGTTCAGGCGGTAACACCCCCTCCATCCCTAGAATTCGGTCTCTCATTTCAGCTATCTTTGCTGCTTTCAGGCGTTTTGAGCACCCCATCTTCAGTCACTTAAAAAAAATCTTCCAAAGTCCAGCAACAATTTTGAGACCACTGTCTCTTTAAATCACATAGTTTTTCCTCTCTCTTGCAGGATCTCCTCTCCTGCACACACAGACCGTGCAATCTTATGCACCAGATAAAGTTCATATAACAGATGAACTTCTTTGCAGGGATTTCTGCTTCTTTGCAGGGATTTCTGCTTCTGCCCAATGCATACCTCCACCAAATGTGAGGGATTAGCTCGGTGGCGGGTGTGGATGACCCCTTGGGGGGGTTCGTTACACAGGGAGATAGCCGAGAAGTGGTTGCAAACAACAGTTTGGTTTATTCATGCAATTTTTCTTCACACAATTGCAAGCATCAAAACGTCAAAAATAAAATAAAAGACAAAATAAATCCTTGCCACTGTGGGCGGCTACCTTCTCACACATAGGAACCTACCTACAGAGTCTGTCTCCAACCTATTGTTGGGCAGACTTTGTTGTTCCTACAGCAAACCATCAATAGTCCATTTATTTTCTCTTTACATAGGAAACATCCATTGTTTTTGACCTTCACATGGAAAATGTTCATTTACCTCTTCACATAGGAAACATCCCTTTGTTTTTCCCTTCACATGAAAAACATTCCTTTGTTTTCTCTTCACATAGGAAAACAGTCCATGGCCTTTTTTACCCTCCTCAGGCGCACATCGCTCCAGGAGGTATATTCCTCTCCCATGCCCACACAGCGTCAGGAGGCATACATCTGACTGCTCTCCTGTCCCCAGCTCACACAGCTTCAGGAGACAGCTTCCGGAGGCAGCACTCCATAGACTTTCTCTGGACAAATTATAGAGGCCTTGATTTCCTCATTCTGAAAAGCTGAAGGTTTTTCAACTTCCTTAAACCTTCCTGCTGGCTTTGCAGCCGACGCCCTATAGTAATTGGTGAATTGTATCTCCCATCTGTGACAACACTCACAGATTTACCTGACTTCCTGTCACATTTACCTGACGTCCTGTCACCATATGTAGACAAACACTATTTAAAATTGAAACAACAACATGGTTCAATTGTATTGGAACAGAGGTGAACCCCCACCCAGCCACCTGGTAAAATGCCTTGCGAAAGTATTCGGCCCCATTGAACTTTTCGACCTTTTGCCACATTTCAGGCTTCAAACATAAAGATATAAAACTGTAATTTTTTGTGAAGAATGAACAACAAGTGGGACACAATCATGAAGTGGAACGAAATTTATTGGATATTTCAAACTTTTTTAACAAATAAAAAACAGAAAAATTGGGCGTGCAAAATTATTTAGCCCCCTTAAGTTAAGTTAATACTTTGTAGCGCCACCTTTTGCTGCAATTACAGCTGTAAGTCGCTTGGGGTATGTCTCTATCAGTTTTGCACATCGAGAGACTGAAATTTTTGCCCATTCCTCCTTGCAAAACAGCTTGAGCTCAGTGAGGTTGGATGGAGAGCATTTGTGAACAGCAGTTTTCAGTTCTTTCCACAGATTCTCGATTAGATTCACGTCTGGACTTTGACTTGGCCATTCTAACACCTGGATATGTTTATTTGTGAACCATTCCATTGTAGATTTTGCTTTACGTTTTGGATCATTGTCTTGTTGGAAGACAAATCTCCGTCCCAGTCTCAGGTCTTTTGCAGACTCCATCAGGTTTTCTTCCAGAATGGTCCTGTATTTGGCTCCATCCATCTTCCCATCAATTTTAACCATCTTCCCTGTCCCTGCTGAAGAAAAGCAGGCCCAAACCATGATGCTGCCACCACCATGTTTGACAGTGGGGATGGTGTGTTCAGGGTGATGAGCGGTGTTGCTTTTACGCCAAACATAACGTTATGCATTGTTGCCAAAAGGTTAGATTTTGGTTTCATCTGACCAGAGCACCTTCTTCCACATGTTTGGTGTGTCTCCCAGGTGGCTTGTGGCAAACTTTAAACAACACTTTTTATGGATATCTTTAAGAAATGGCTTTCTTCTTGCCACTCTTCCATAAAGGCCAGATTTGTGCAGTATACGACTGATTGTTGTCCTATGGACAGAGTCTCCCACCTCAGTTGTAGATCTCTGCAGTTCATCCGGAGTGATCATGGGCCTCTTGGCTGCATCTCTGATCACTCTTCTCCTTGTATGAGCTGAAAGTTTAGAGGGACGGCCAGGTCTTCGTAGATTTGCAGTGGTCTGATACGCCTTCCATTTCAATATTATCGTTTGCACAGTGCTCCTTGGGATGTTTAAAGCTTGGGAAATCTTTTTTTATCCAATTCCGGCTTTAAACTTCTCCACAACAGTATCTCGGACCTGCCTGGTGTGTTCCTTGTTCTTCATGATGCTCTCTGCACTTTAAACGGACCTCTGAGACTATCACAGTGCAGGTACATTTATACGGAGATTTTAATACACATAGGTGGATTCTATTTATCATCATTAGTCATTTAGGTCAACATTGGATCATTCAGAGATCCTCACTGAACTTCTGGAGAGAGTTTGCTGCACTGAAAGTAAAGGGGCTGAATAATTTTGCACGCCCAATTTTTCAGTTTTTTATTTGTTAACAAAGTTTGAAATATCCAATAAATTTCATTCCACTTCGTGATTGTGTCCCACTTGTTGTTGATTCTTCACAAAAAATTACAGTTTTATATCTTTATGTTTGAAGCCTGAAATGTGGCAAAAGGTCACAAAGTTCAAGGGGGCCGAATACTTTCGCACTGTATATATATAAAAGAAAAACCTATAACTTATGAAGAGGTCATATTGTAGGTTGTAGTTATGTCAATCCGGTGGAGGTGCACCAAGAAGAAGTAATTCTCTATATGTTTCGCGCTGTAAAGGAACGCTTCTTCAGGGGTATGTCTTATAGTACAGTTTAAAAAAAAAAAAAAATCAGTATGCAATGTGTTGCCACTATAATAAAGAGTCCAAAGTAGGACCAATTGGAAGAATAGTTACAGTGGTGGATGTCTGAGTGTTCAGACTATACGACAAGCGGAGGCGGGGAGATATTTAAAGAATCAATGTTTCACTCTTCAAACCCAGGTGAGTACAGAGGGATAGGATAAGTCATGTAGGGCAATGGTCCTCAACCCTGGCCTACAGGGCCTACTAACAGGCCAGATTTTAGGTATTAGCTTGGGGATATGCAGACTAGAATACTGCAATCACTGAGCAGCAAATGATATCACCTGGGATGTATTTCAGTTATCTTGCAAATCTGGCCTGTTAGTGGGCCCTGTAGGCCAGGGTTGAGGACCACTGATGTAGGGGATTCATGAGCACCACATTATGGCCATCTCAAGGTCTGCCCAAAACCATCCGAAACGTTCCGTTTCAATGGACCCGAGGTCTATAAATCACGTGACAGCCTATATGGAAGATGCCTGTCACCGTGAATAATATCCACTTCCAAAAGGGGGCTAAAAACAACCGCAGCAATATTCACTTGCAGATATGATACTTATGTATTACGCTGTATATCACCAAAGGGGGGAAGGGCCCATCTCATATAGACAGTGACCGGATGCTGGAAGCCTTCCTTATTGTGGTGTTACCTATGTGCATTCCTACACCGAGGGCAAGAAAACCTCCCTGTTGTAAATAACTTCTTGATCAAATTCAACCTATTATTACTTTTTTCATTTTTATATGTATCGATACCCACAGCGGAATGCTGTAGCTGTTTTCTGTTTTTGGTCCACACACATTTGGTTTTAATTTGGCTTAATAAAGAAATTGTTTTTAAAGTATAAAAATTACAATGTATATAAATTGGATTGATCACGCATGATGAATTTTCTAGCCGAATACACCCGTGTCCGAGTACGAGCTATTACCTGCAAAAGTGGAGAAAGGGGTCTTACGGCTAGCTCGTAAGAGCACCAATATGGCGGCTTTTGAGTCAGTGGTTGATAGGACACGGGACGGCTATAAAATAACCTGGAGCACGCTAAGATGGCGCAGCTCCAGAGGACGTCTGTATGACGAAACGCACAGGGCGGAGTTTCTGTACATCAACGTCACTTCTGGTTAAGGGAGCCGAAGCCGTGGAACGCGGAAGTATCCCGGCGTCTCCCGCTGAATGTGATCATCCTTAACTGTGAGTTTATCTGCATTCGTTTTCGCATGTAATTACATACTACACCATGGGGCACCCCTTGTCTGTCGTTTGAGCCATCTAGAGCCTAAAGATATTTGTGGAGGCGCATCTTGGCCCACTCAACATCAGACACCAAGGACGCCCAGGATCCCCTTTCTGGAACCACAGGAGTAATAACCCTGTCACAAGGGACTGCAGAGGGGTGAGTCCAATACCTAGTGGGGGGCCACGGGTATAGGCTTGAAGAACACCCGCACCATTATGGTCAAAAAGTAATTTTACTGGACTTATTCACCTGCACCTATTTGCTAAACATCAGTGGGAGGGAACTCCCTATCTATGTTTTTTTATATATTTTTTTGTGTCACCTAGATATATGGTTTATCCTTATGAGAGCACTGCTATTTCACACATCCACTGAAGCCAACAAACAATAGCACTCTCAACACTGATAATCCAGGAGGAAAAAACACCATAAGCACCTTATATAAGTTAATAAAGTTTTTTTATGCACTGGGCACTCTTTATTTATTTATTTATTTTATAGCCTAGAGCAGTGTTTTTCAACCTTTTTTGGGCAAAGGCACACTTGTTTCATGAAAAAAATCACGAGGCACACCACCATTAGAAAATGTTAAAAAATTTAACTCTGTGCCTATATTGACTATATATAAAGTAATTCTCTTGAATAGGAATCAAAGAAACACAAAAAAAGTATTTTATAATAACTTTATTAAGAAATAGTAAGTAAACAGAAATATGAAAAATTATAAAATACTTTATTCAGTGCGCAACCTGGGCCTGTTTGGGTGGACAAAAAACTGATATTCTGGCTGGAATCGAAGAAAGACACACACGTAGCTCTTCGTCAACAGCTCTCAGTCTCTCTCTGTATTTAGTTTTTATAGCAATCAGGCTTGAAAAGCTCATCTCACACAGATATGTAGTGGAAAATGGGAGCAATGTCAAAATAGCTTTGTTTGCCAGAAGGGGGAACTCCTTGGCAGTATCCAACCAAAAACTGTCCAAAGGTAGATCAGCAAATCTTAGCTTGAAACCACGATTTTGTCTCAGTTCAGTTAGTTCCTCCTGCTCCTGTAAAGTCATGTCCTTTCCACCAACTGATGCTGAGCTATAAGGGTCCCTAACCCAGTCAAGGCATTCAGTGGAGACTGAAGAGAAATAAAATGACAACTTCTCCTCGAGAGTTTTTAAATGTTTAACTATTATCTCACACAGTGCAGCAGTGTGAACACCTTGCCATTGCTTGGTGAGTGTGAACATTTCAAGATTGCCACTTTCCACGTGTTGATGCCAGAGTTGCACCTTTGAACGGAATCCATTTATTTTATCTGTACTTGTAAGCAGGTTTTCATTTCGGCCTTGCATTCGTGTGTTCAGTTCATTCAGATGATGAAATATATCTGCCAGGTATGCCAGCCTTGCACACCACTCATCACTTGCAAGCAGCTTTGCGTAATCTGATCTCTCATTTGTCAGAAACACTTTAAGTTCCTCCCGCAGCTCATACACACGAACCAAGACCTTGCCACGCGACAACCACCGGACCTCAGTATGAAACAGCAAGGTTTTATGCTTCGCTCCCATCTCCTCACACAAAGCTGCAAATATGCGACTTTTCACGGGTCGTGACTTTACAAAGTTTACCATGCGCACAACATCATCCAACACATGAACTAGGTCTGCTGGTAAAGTCTTGGCTACGAGGGCCTCACGGTGTAAAAAACAATGCGTAACAATCACATCTGGATTTCTTTCCTTCACTCTGCTTACAAAGCCTTTGGTGTGCCCGACCATGGCTGCAGCTCCATCGGTGCAGACACTTGTGCAGTTTTCCCACTTAAGTCCTCCTTGTTCAAGGTATTCTGATGTGACCCGAAAAATTTCTTCTCCTGTTGTTTTTTCTGGCAATGCCTTGCAAAAAAAGAAGTTTTCTCTAATTGCATCACCATCCACAAAACGCACATTGGCCAAGAGTTGAGCATGTCCACTGATATCAGTAGACTCGTCAAGTTGCAATGCAAATTTCTCACTGATACGGATCTTTTCCAAAACCACACTTTCAATGTCTGCAGACATGTCATTAATACGTCTGGAAATTGTGTTGTCTGAGAGAGGGACTTTGGCTATTTCCTTAGCTGCTTCAGGGCCGAGCATCTCCTCTACAATAGCTTTGCAGGCGGGAAGTATTAATGTCTCTGCCACAGTGTGCGACTTTTTTGACTTGGCTATAAGTTCAGCAACTTGATAGCTAGCTTTAAGAGCTTTTTCATTTACCTTTGTGGTTTTTTTCATGAAAGTTGCCTGTTTCTCCGTGTTTTCACGCAGGCGAACAAAATAGTCCGCATTCTTGTTTTGAAGCGAAGGGTGTTTCGTTTGGAGATGGCGTTTAAGTTTGCTTGGGACCATAGCACTGTTAGCTAGCTTTTCACCACACACCACGCACAGTGGAGTTGGTTTGTTTGCATCTCCGGTGAAAGTAAATCCAAATGAAATATAGCTTTCGCTATATTGTCTTGTGCCAGAGAATTTGCTTGAGCTAACCATCTTTGCTTTCTTTTGATCACTCGTACTTGGGCTCTCATCTGGCTCCAAATTTTGTTCAGAGTCCAGTTCTTTCCTTTTTAAAAACTTGTCCATCACTGCAGTATCTCACTGTCACTCAGTACTTACTGCGCTTGTCTCCTCCAGATAGCCGCTGTCCGTCACACTCAGCACTCTTCAGCGCATGTCTCCACCCAGATCCATCAGTCAGCGCTCTTCTGCTCTTCTGCTCTTCTGCTCATGTCTCCTCCAGATCCAGAGGCGCTCTTCTGCTCATCGGCGATCTACTCCTGCGATGTCTCCTCCTGTCAGTGTAACAGTGACACCGGAGCTATTTATAGTCCTTAACATCAGTGGTGGGATTCAAAAATTTTAGTAACCAGTTCCGACATTCAAGCATGGTTTAATATTTTTTTCTTTAATGGCAAATAAAAACGTTGCGGACCGTTCTCTGCTCAGCGGGGATCGATCTGCCGATCCCCGCTGAGCCGGCGGGTGACAGCTCCGTCTCCGCACTGTGTGTGGAGAGGTAGATGTCAGAGCCCCGCTGCTCTCTATGGGGAATCGGATGAGAGCGGACTTTCCATCCGTCCGGATTTCACGGACAGGATCAGATGCGGATGGCAGCGGGTGTCAGCAGACATGTCACCGCTGACGCTGACATCCGCTGACATCCGCTGCTCCATAGGGCTGAATGGGGCATCCAATCAGATCTGACAGGCGGATCTGATCGGAACGCCCGTGTGCAAGAGGCGAGCCCTTACTTTTATTCGATGAATAATAAGTACTGAATAATAAACTTTCCAAACTACTGTATAATAAAAATCATAGTAATAGTCAGAAAAAATCACAATGGTTTGTAAAGTGTTATTGCTATTTTGAATTTTGAAGCCCCCCCCTCTTTGGATGATGGTGATGGAATAGGCATGGCACAAGTGATGGAATAGGCATGGCACAGGTGATGGAATAGGCATGGCACAAGTGATGGAATAGGCATGGCACAGGTGATGGAACAGGCATGGCACAGGTGATGGAACAGGCATGGCACAGGTGATGGAATAGGCATGGCACAGGTGATGGAATAGGCATGGCACAAGTGATGGAATAGGCATGGCACAAGTGATGGTATAGGCATGGCACAGGTGATGGTACAGGCATGGCACAAGTGATGGAATAGGCGTGGCACAGGTGATGGTATAGGCATGGCACAGGTGATGGAATAGGCATGGCACAAGTGATGGTATAGGCATGGCACAGGTGATGGTACAGGCATGGCACAAGTGATGGAATAGGCATGGCACAGGTGATGGAATAGGCATGGCACAGATGGTACAGGCATGGCACAGATGGTATGGCATGGCACAGATGGTATAGGCATGGCACAGATGGTATAGGCATGGCACAGGTGATGGAATAGGCATGGCACATGTGATGAAATAGGCATGGCACATATGGTATGGCATGGCACATATGGTATGGCATGGCACAGATGGTATAGGCATGGCACAGATGGTATGGCATGGCACAGATGGTACAGGCATGGCACAGATGGTACAGGCATAGCACAGATGGTATGGCATGGCACAGATGGTACAGGCATGGCACAGATGGTATGGCATGGCACAGATGGTACAGGCATAGCACAGATGGTATGGCATGGCACAGATGGTATGGCATGGCACAGAGGGTACAGGCATAGCACAGATGGTATGGCATGGCACAGATGGTATGGCATGGCACAGATGGTACAGGTATGGCACAGATGGTATAGGCATGGCACAGATGGTATAGGCATGGCACAGGTGATGAAATAGGCATGGCACAGATGGTATGGCATGGCACAGATGGTATGGCATGGCACAGATGGTACAGGCATAGCACAGATGGTATGGCATGGCACAGATGGTATGGCATGGCACAGATGTTACAGGCATGGCACAGATGGTATGGCATGGCACAGATGGTACAGGCATAGCACAGATGGTATGGCATGGCACAGATGGTATGGCATGGCACAGATGGTATGGCATGGCACAGATGGTACAGGCATAGCACAGATGGTATGGCATGGCACAGATGGTACAGGCATAGCACAGATGGTATGGCATGGCACAGATGGTATGGCATGGCACAGATGGTACAGGTATGGCATGGCACAGATGGTACTGGCATAGCACAGGTGGTATGGCATGGCACAGATGGTATGGCATGGCACAGATGGTATGGCATGGTACAGATGGTACAGGCATAGCACAGATGGTATGGCATGGCACAGATGGTATAATAATGGCACAGGTGATGGAATAGGCATGAGTAGGAGGAGGACTCACTTACCGGGCTGCTGACTGACTGGTTTCAGATGACCTCCTCACGCTGCGCCTGCGGTCTCTCTGCAGTGCCGACTCCCGCCGAGTCCTGGTCTCCGTCCGCTCCGGTCCTCCTGGTGACTCGCGGCGTCTTCTTCTCTCCGCTGCTGCGCACACTGTGCTCGGGCGGGAAGGAAGGCAGAAGGCGGAAGATGATGTCCTACTGTGATTGGTCCAGGCTGGAGTCTGGACCAATCACAGCCCGGACATCATAAAAGTGGGAGTGTCCCGCTGAAGAGCGCCAATCGGCGCCCCTGCTGGGTTTTTACTCCACCCCCCATACCCAGGACACAGTCCGGCGCCCGCCAATGGGCGAAAATTTTACATTTTTTTTTTTTTTAAATCTTATCTATTCTTCTTCAATTGTTCCCACGGCACACCAGGCAACGTCCCGCGGCACACTACTGTGCCGCGGAACAGTGGTTGAAAAACACTGGCCTAGAGCAACACTTGCACTGAGCACTTTGAATAGGCATTTGTATATGCCCAATCGGCTATTCACTTGACACATGCACTTTATTTCAATGAACTAAGCAATAATATCCTTTCACAAATATATTTATTGCATGTTTGTTACAATATTGGGAAAATAATTTTGATTTGAATTCATCTTATTATACTGGAGATATATGTTAAAGATTTGCACTATATATTCAACAGCCACGCCGTTAAAGCCAGCAACTGTAAAGCAGGATGAAAAATCGGCCCTTGAGACAACAGATCTTCACTGAGAGGAAGTCTCCAAGGAGCATCGGCGACAAACCTTACCAGGATCTGTGTACCCAGACTCCCTTCCACCAGTATTCTGCGCCAAAGCCGTGCAGAATACTGGTTGAAACGTATAGATCAGCCTATACTGACGCCAAGGAGCCACCAGTGTGTCTGTGGCGTCGGCCAGAGGATCCCGAGACCTGGCTACAAACCTCTTGTGGCAGGCGCAGCACTACAAAGTGCCTTATGCGCTGTGGCATTAGAAGAATTGGCTCTCTCTGACTTCAGTCTAACCAGACTGTCTGTTACTCTATAAATTCCTCTAATACCGTTCTATGGAAAGCAGTAGGTTTAAAGAGCACACCAAACGCTTAAGATATCTTCTTTATTAACTTCAACTTTTCTTCATAGATAACAGTGACACTTTTGCAGCAGACAGTCCATGTACAACATGTGCTGAATACAGTATAACAAATGGTGGATATATTTCTCTCTCTATTGCTGTTTGAGTTTGTTTGCTTGGGTTTGGTTTTGAGTTGTTAGAGTTGTTTGGGTTTGTTCGATAGTTTGAATTCAATATAACCTTTGAAGTTTGAAAGTTTGTTTGTTTGTTTCGTGATCGAGTTTGTTTGGTGGAACTACAAGTGAACACATAACTAGTTCAGTATACAGCTCTAATCACATTACTAACAATAGGAACATGTATAACTGTTAATTACCTATTTTTAGCCACTTGCTTCCATAAAACTGCTCTGTGGATCTGTGTGTCTATTCAGTTCTCTTGCTCTGTAGTGGAATGAGAAGGCTGGCTGAAGCATGAGGCTTCAGAGAAAAAATGGGTGTAAGGCTGGCTGTAATTGGCCAAGACTGTTGCTGAGTGTGAGATTGGCTGTAATTGGCCACAAACTCCTTATGGGTAATAAAGTTTAACTCTGTGCTTTCTGGTTTCAACTCTGCTGTGTCTGAGCTTACCTTACATGCATACAAATGAATCTTACAGGCATATTTTTCCTTTGCTTCTGTGAACACAATATACAATTGTTATATGACATCCAAACATGAAATCACGGTAAATAACTCTGCTTTTGTCTCTCACATATAAACATATGCACTGTATTGAGGTTATTAACAGGTCTAGCTGTATATGCATGTAGGTCATATTAGCAACCTAGGACAGGTTATAGCTGGCCAGCTACACTCCCACCAAAATTACCTATAATTTTATGTTCTCTATAGTAGGATTTGAACATGAATTTGGGGAATTTTCCATCAGGTTCTCAACTTCCAAGTATGTCATCTTGACACTTGGCAGCAGTGCTCAATGTTTGTACAACTTTTACTTCTGGATCACCCATGGACAATTCGGTGTAACCTTCACTGGGTATGATCTCCTTTTCCCAAAGGAACTCTGGACCGGTGAACCAATTTGAATTTCTCAATTCTGTTACATTCAGGCCTCTTGAAGCATGATCTGCTGGGTTATGCTTTGTATCAATGTGATGCCAATGTTCCGGATTTGTTATTTCCCGAATTTTCTGAACTCTGTTGGCGACAAAGACATGGAATCTTCGAGCTTCGTTATTTATGTATCCTAGGACAACTCATGAGTCTGTCCAAAAGTATTCTTCACCTATTTTTAACTCTAATTCTTCTCTCAGAAACTTGCTTACTGATGCTGAAACAACAGCTGCTGTCAGTTCAAGTCTTGGTATTGTCTGAATACTGGTAGGTGCGACTCTGGTCTTTCCCATAACCAGGGCACAGTGTATTTTTCCTTCTCCTATCACTCTGATGTAGGAGCACTGACCATAACCATAACTACTGGCGTCTGAAAAGTGATGAAGTTCTATTTTCTTGTACTCTCCGAAATATTTTTCCTTTGCTTCTGTGAACACAATATACAATTGTTATAGGACATCCAAACATGAAATCACAGTAAATAACTCTGCTTTTGTCTCTCACATATAAACATATGCACTGTATTGAGGTTATTAACAGGTCTAGCTGTATATGCATGTAGGTCATATTAGCAACCTAGGACAGGTTATAGCTGGCCAGCTACACCTCTGTACCTTCTCATTGAGCCGAGAAACTAACAGGTCTACATCGGGTTTCCCCCACCGGCACACAACAGGTGAAACACCTCCAGGTGCAGGGACCATTCCCCCTGATCCAACAACTAATGATTCAAGTAATCCGCCTGCCAGTTCTTCACTCCAGGTACATGCACGGCGGAGAGGGCTGGAACAAAATTTTCTGCCCATGTTAAGATCTCTGCCACCTCCCGGGGCTGCCAGGACACTCTTTGCACCCCCTTGATGATTGATGTAACCCACGGTCACGGCATTGTCTGATTGAATCCGAACTGGACAACCCTGCAGAGGATTTGTCCAGTGACTCAAGCAAAGCTTTATCGCTCCGAGTTCCAGAATAACCTTCGGAAGTCTGGACTCTTTGAGATTTCAGGTCCCTTGGACACACAGCTTTCCAAGTACTCCCACTACTTTTGACTCAACCGAACCAGATTGTCCAAAGATTTTGGATCCTAGCTCCACTTGACATGATTACCCCTTTGCACTTTGCAGAGGTCTCGTGTGAACTGAGCAAATGGAACTGCCCCAAAGGTAGACACCATCAGGCTTAGAGCTCGCATGCAAGTCTGCAATGAGGACAGAGTGCTGGATAACAGCAACCAAATCGCCTTGTGCAACTTTGCAGCTTTTTTGGGGGAAGAAACACCCTCCAGAGACAGTCCCAGATAATAACCATTTTAGAGGTTGGGACCAGAGCAGATTTTCGGAAATTGATGATCCAACCACACTCTTGCAGAGTCCGTACAGTGATTGACAGATCGCCCACCCAAACTGAGTGGGAGTCTGCTCTAAAGAGGAGATCGTCCAGGTACCCCAGTACCGCAATCCCCCGCTGTCACAGTAATGCCAATACCGGAGCCAACACGTTAAAGATCCTGGGGGACAGAGGCGAGACCAAAGGTTAACGCCACAAATTGATAATGTTCCTCTCCTACAGCGAAGCAAAAAAAACCCTGGTGTCAAGCGTAAATAGGCATGTGCAGATATATGTCCTTGGTATCGATAGAGGCCAAAAAGTCCCCTTGGTGTAGGAACGCCACTACCGTGCGAATGGAATCAATTCTAAACCTCTGTACCCGCACAAAGTGATTCAGAACCTTGAGGTCCAGAATTGGACACACTTTCTCTTCTTTCCTGGGAACAGTAAACAGGTTTGAAATAAAACCATTGAAAGCGTTCGAGATGGAACCAGCACAATCACCTTTTGCGACAGCAGATCTTGGACCGCCTCTCATAGATCCCTTAACCGATCTGAAGATAGGCATAGATTTGATGGGAAGAATCTGACTGACGGTCGGGACCTGAATTAGATTTTGTAACCCGATCGGAGCAGCTTGTGGGCCCATTTGTCCTGAATCAAGGAGGTCCCTGGTTCCGGACAGAAAACAAAGATGTCCCCCCACCCCAGATACCGGTGAGGGCATCGCTTCATGCAGATGGAGATTTGTCCGCAGATCTGGGGGGGCCTGTTCTCGGCTTACCTGACCACGTTTTCTTGGAACCCCCAGATGACCTAAATGGCTTAGGTCCTTTCTCCTGCGTGCAGAAGGCACGAAGGGGCCGCCTATGTGCTGAAAAATAAGGGCCCCGTCTATTACGCGGTGACTTGCCCATAGCGGATAGACGAAGAAGAGTACTCTTCCCACCTGTGAGTCCTTTGATCAGTTCATCCAACAAAGACCAAAATAGGTGGACCCCTGTAAAGGGGAGATCTGATAGAGTCGTTTTAGAAGCTTGGTCCGCAGACCAGCTTTTTAGTCACACCATGCGTGGGTATCATTATTGCGTTTAGAACTCCACTGACTCGTGACAATTTTGTCACAGTAGGCGGGAAAAGGGAGTACCTTTGCAGCTTATAGGGGATCTGCGGGCCCCGAGGGGACTGGCGCCCCCCATGTTAAAATTTTCTGCACCGATACAATCAGTGCATCTACCAGCGCCATTGCATGCGCTTGTGCAGTAAAAAAGGAATCATTCTCATCGCAGAGCACCCGAACTGCATGGACGCAGACCCAGTCACTCACCCTGAGAACAGAACAAGCAGGGGAGGTCGCCGACAACAGTCCCGCAAGGAGACGCTGGCTAAAGTTCCACAAAAAGACCCCCATTAGACCAAAGGGTCCCCCGCCATAAATGGACATAGCCCCCTATAAAGGGGAAGAGGGGACCCGCTGTGACGGAAATGCGCAGGCAGAGTACCCCCACACAACAATGTCCCAACGGCGCTCCCCAGTTCAAGGGGGGCGTCAGGCAATAGGCGGATGCTCATCCGCTGCTCTATTATCCCCATCAGCAGCTCAAACAGCCTGATCAACAGCCTTGAGTAGCTGTGGCCTAAATTTGGGGCCCGATCTGGTCGCGAGTCCGCAGTAAGCTCTGTTAGCTTGATCAGCAGCTCAGTTAGGAGCTCAGACAGCCTGGTTAGTCACCCGGACAGCTTGGTCAGTCACTCAGACAGCCAGCTTCATCAGACATGAGTAGGCCACAAGCCACTGCCTCAATTTGTGGCCTGGACCGGATGCATGAGGCATCCGCCGGTCAGCTTGGTCAGGCACCTCATCTCGGACAGCTCGGTCAGGCACCTCATCTCGGACAGCTTGGTCAGGCATCTGGACAGCCGCGAGTAGGCCGCAAAGCTGTGAACTAAATTTTCAGCCCGACCTAGACACGTGAGGTGCAGACCCGCAGATGAAGAAACATCCACTCCTCTCCAAGCCTATAACCACCGCAGGGAGCCCAAAGGACATCCCTGCCCCAGTCACTTACCCCCAGGGAGCCGGGAGCTTGCTCAAAAACCCAGTGTGTGATCCGGACAGCTCGATTAGCAACAACCGCATCCACCCCTCTTTACTTGAGCAAGTGGCAAAGCCAGCTCCTACCTAACCCCAGAAGGGGGGGCATGCGGGTAGGTTGGGCCCAAAAGACCACTGTGACTGTTAAAGGGGCTGAGGTAAATGGAAGGGAACCCGGGAGTCCGACCATCCCAAGGAGGGGCACACGTCCATCCCGAGACTGCAGGAGCTATGGGGGGACACTAGTCACCATACCAACGACAATCAGGTGGGCGCCATTCCGGACAGACTACCTCCCACTTGGGGTGGGGGTGCTGATGGCCAAAGGGCATGCTGCAAATCAGGCCAAACCAGGTTTGTGCGTCCAGGCAAGGTGTTTCAGTCGTGGGCCAGCCCCCGTCCAATGGGGCTCTGTCATGGCTATAACCTGCACATGCTCGCTGGCCAGACTGGGAGACCTTAAGGATATATTATATCCAGTCCGAAACCCAGTCCAGCTGTTGATTGCAGTTCTCTCAGGAACATAACTAGATAAAAAAAATTACATTTTTAACAAAGGATCCCTTTAAAATAAAAAAAATAAGCTAAGACCGAAGTCCCAGGGGGGAACTAGGTCGTACTCCTAAACTAGGCAGAAACAAACTGAATCCTATAGCAGAGTGAGTGGGTGTATGCCTGCAGGGACTCCCCTATAGGTGTGTTAAATTTTTTTTCTTGCCTAGTATCCTACTCCTGTAGGGGCAGCATAACCCAATGGTTAAGAAGAATATGGAGCTGCGTCTGTCAATGAACGATAGAGAAATAATGATTTTAACTTGTAAACAAGTGTCAGAAATAGACCTGGTCCTTAAGTGGTTAAATAGTGTCAGAACTATCGGGGCTAAAAAGGAATCATACCGGTATAAGGCTCATACATATTATTTTATACATATTATTATATGGGCATCCTGGCAGCCATTTTGTCATGAGGTGAATGTAAGTTCATAGTCCTTGGGTAAAGATTCTTCCAGAAAATCTTAGAGTCTCAGCAAAGACTTTCTCAAGCCATAAATTAAAGGGGCCACCCTAACAACACGCCAAGATAAGGTCTAACCATGGTGCCAGGCTGGGTTATAATGAGAGTGATGTCATTCTTGTCTGGATTTCAACAATGAACAAGAGATCAGAATGTTTCATTTTTTTAGGACCCATTTAAAAATATGCTTGAGGAAACTGTGACAGCATGCACCGTCACTGGGAGTGAAAGTCAGATACCTAATGGTTTGAATTGCTTCAAGTGGGACAGTAATATTTGTCAGCTGTTTGATTCTGAACATGTTCATTGAAAGAGCTTATCACATTGGCTTCTTTTCCATGTCCCTCAATGTCAGAGACAGGCTTTACCTATTGTTTGTGTATTGAGATAATGTGTATTGTGTCAAGTCTGCCTGTCCCATTGTTAAATGTTAATGACCTCACATTGTTCTGTCCAGATGGCCAGATAATTAGTTCAAGTTAATTTGGTTTCTGTATACAATTTCATCTGCATAGGATAATGTAATCAGGCAACCCCTGACCTGTGTGTAGTAATGTGATCAGGAGGGGGATGTGCTTATGTGTGTATAAATTGAGTGTGAAACTGTTTAATAAAGGAGAAGGTTCCAAAACTTGTACGAGCCAAGTTGTTGGCTAGCTTTGTATGAGGGCGGCTGGGAAAATCTGGGATATATGTTCATGACTGCAAGAAAGCCGTATACTGACGGAAGACCGCAAGTACAGTGTGGGTCGGTGGTTCCGTTACATTGGTGGCAGTGGTGGGATGCTTTCTGCAGTCTGGGACATCCAAACCTCCAGCGGTATCCAAGGTCCACATAGCAGAAGAGGAGAAGGTTCCAAAACTTGTACGAGCTAAGTTGTTGGCTAGCTTTGTATGAGGGCGGCTGGGGAAAATATGATATCTATGTTCATGACTGTAAGGGAGCCGTATACTGACGTAAGACCACAAGTACAGTGTGGGTTGGAGGTTCTGTTACAGAAACATTACTATTATTTGTAGTAATTGTAATTGTATTAGCAACAATATTATGTCATTGTATTATATGAAGCATATACATAGGCCTACTTAATTGAATAATTTCTAGGAACGTTTTATATACTGTATATACGTATATATATATATATATATATATATATATATATATATATATATATATATATATATATATATATATTATGTAACAGGAAGTCAGCTAAATCTGGGAATGTAGTCACAGGAAGGAGATACATTTCTACCTGATTTAGAAAGTCCATTAATTAATTTAGGGTGTTGGCTACAGAGCTAGCCAGCAGGAAGTTGAAAGGCCTTCACCTGTTCAGAATGAGGGAGTTAAGGCTCTATAATTTGTTCAGAGAAATTCCTATTGTTTGCTGCCTCCAGAAGCTGTGTCCTGAAGCCATGTGGGCTGGGAGCAGGAGGACAGTCAGCGTGTGCCTCCCGACAGGATGTGTGGGCCTGGGAGAAGACCCCCCGGAGTGATGTGTGCCCGGGACGGTAACCAAGGGTGAATACGTCTCAAAGGTGAGAAGACGAACTGTTGATGTGAAAGAAACAAAGGACTGTGTTGCCCTGTGAAGCTATTATAAAAGGACTATTGAGTGTCCGCTGTAGGACAAGGAAGTCTGCCCGACGGTAGGTTGGAGACAGACACTTAGGCAGGTTCCAGTTGTGAGAAGGTAGCCGCCCACAGAGGCAAGGATTTATTTTCTGTTTTATTTTATTTTGGATGTTTTGCTGCATACAGCCTGGTGAAGAAAACACCATTTAATAAACCACACTGTTTGTTTGCAAGCACTTGTCGGCTACCTCTCTGGGAAAACGCACCCCCCAAGGGGTCATCCACACCCGCCACCGAGCTAATCCCTCACAATATATTACTTTTGTAATATTCAACCGATATTCATTATATATTGAGGGGAGGTACTCCATGAATTATATGTGTATTATCATTGATATAGTAGGTATAAGCTTTAAATATATGGGATAGGGTTGTGTGTCTACCATTGTCTTTTTATGCATAAAGAACTAATTGGTTCCACCATTCCTGCGCTACTGAGATTTTTATCTATTACTTTTTTGATTTATATGGATTTCATTATTGTTACAATATCACCATTTAAGTAGCAGCAACATAGTTCTTTAGGTATCAGTACCGTTTAAGCGCAGAGGATCACTATATTGCCTATTTTTGTAGACAATTTTATAAGTGTTATTTTCTTCTATACTAGGATTTAAGTTTTTCTCTAAGGCTTATGTCAGAAGGTTATCTTTGAGAAAATAAGTTGAATTAAACCATTTTTCCCAAATTGTTATACAGATGAACAGTGCCCCCTATTGATATGGCAATGTTAAAGCCATATAGAGGATGAGCCCCTATCTGGTGTATTTCCATGTGGAAAACAAAGTCCACGCCCACATTCCCACAGGATAAATGTTTAAGTGAGAGACATGGGAGAATTGAAATCATCAGGAAGGAAGTAAGATGCTGGGATGAGGTTCTAACACACTGATGGGAAACATTTGAAGCTGAGGCAGGATACTCAAACGGGACCTCACAGGCAACAGCAATAAACGTTTTTTGTGAAGTATACATTTCTATATTTTCTACAGGCAATTAATTTGCCATATACATCTGACTAAACCATTATTATCCTTATAGCATCAAGATTTGAATTTAGATCATTCTAACTGCAGTATAATCGGTTTATTTTCTAATCTTGGGGGGGTAGTTATTAAGGATGATCGAACTTTTGAAAAGTTTGGTTCGGCCAGAACATCCGAACTTCCCGAAAGTTCGGCCCGGATTTTAGAACCCCATTGAAATCAATGGGACCCGAACTTCGGTAATCAAAAAACACAATTTTTAAGCCCTAAAACCCAATAAATGCCCCTAAAAAGTGCCTAGGGTTCTGGGTCATGCCCCATTAACTATTAATCACACAAAAAAAGTTCTTAAAAATTGTCATTTTTGATAAAAAAGCCAATTATTGAAAAAAAAAAAAAAAGAGAGAGAGATTTTTTTATTTTGACTTTGGATTTAGTATCTGGGGGGGTCTAAAAGGTGTGCATGTGAAGTTTCAGCTCTGTAGCATGTCCAGAACCATGAAAAAAAAAAAGATAATTTTTCAGTAGAACAGGGATGTGGGACCCTCCTTTTACACCTATATGATCTTTTTTTTCTGGTTCTGGACATGCTACAGAGCTGAAACTTCACAGGTACACTTTTAGACCCCCCAGACACAAAATCACACAAAAAAAGTTCCTAAAAATTGTCATTTTTGATAAAAAAAGACAATTATTGAAAAAAAAAAGAGATTTTTTGATTTTTACTTTGGATTTCGTATCTGGGGGGTCTAAAAGGTGTGCATGTGAAGTTTCAGCTCTGTAGCATGTCCAGAACCAGAAAAAAAAAAGATTGTTTGTATTAGAACACTTTAACCACTTAAGCCCCGGAGGATTTTCCTGCTAAAAGACCAGGGGGTATTTTGCGATTCGGCACTGCGTGACTTTAACGGACAATTGCGCGGTCGTGCGACGCTGTACCTAAACAAATTTGACGTCCTTTTTTTCCCACAAACAGAGCTTTCTTTTGGTGGTATTTGATCACCTGTGCGATTTTTTGATCACGCGCTATAAACAAAAAAAGAGCGACAATTTTGCAAAAGTAATGGAAAATTGTTATCAAATACTTACCGTAATTTTCCTTTCCTGATGGACTCCATGGCAGCATACGTTCGGGTAGGCCCCGCCTCCTCTCCTACCTCATAGGACCCCACTCCCATAAATCTTTGCTCCCTTTCAGCATCAGTGTTCTGTAACTAGCCTACTCAGGAATTGGGAGGGGACTCCTGCTGCCATGGAGTCCATCAGGAAAGGAAAATTACGGTAAGTATTTGATAACAATTTTCCATTTTCCTGACAGACTCCATGGCAGCATACGTTCGGGAAATAACTCGCTATACACTCCCGGGTGGGAAGATGCTGAACAAAGAAAACTTTAATTGGCACTGTCAACAGACAAGACTTGAACGCCAAAATTAACGGAAGATAAGGCAGCAGGCTCAATACAATAATGGGAAAGGAAAGTATTGACAGACGACCCGGATGCTGCCTTGCAGATCACGTCGGGCGCGACGTGTTTGGAAGCTGCCCAAGACGTAGCGACGCTTCTTGTAGAGTGAGCTGTAACCGCCTCTGGAGGAGCCAAGCCCTTTGCTCTATACGCCCATTGGATAGCCTGGACAATCCACGCAGCCACTGCTCTGGAAGATGCACGCATACCCTTCTTTTTGCCATGGAGAAGAACGAAAAGGAAATCCGATTGGCGGAAGGATGATGTGGCTTCTAAATATTGACTTAGAGTATTGCCCACATCTAGAGGATGGACTGGAGATTCCTCAGCAGTTCTGAAGGTGGGAAGAACTATCTCAGCATTCTCATGGAAGACAGAGGTCACTTTTGGATTTGACCCCAGCATAGGGATTAGGACTACTCTGTCTTGAAAGAAGGTCAAAAAAGGCTCTTTGTAACCTAAATTGTGTATCTCAGAAACCCTCTTAGCGGAGGTAATGGCCACCAAAAATGCTGTCTTCAATGTAAGCTCCTTGATTGACATGGAAGCAACTTCCTTTGAAGAAAAAAAGTCCAAAACTAATGGAAGATCCCATTTTGGAAATCTCGGCTTTCTCTGAGGCCTGAGCCTGACTGCGCCCTTAAAGAATTGCTGAATCAGGTGATGGCTTGCCCACTGAATTCCGGTGAAGGCTGAAATGGCGGAAACTTGCACCCGGAGAGAACTAACTGAGAGGGGCAGATCCAGACCAGATTGCAAAAAACTAAGAATCTGCTGAATAGTAGGTGTACCTACTGGACCTGACCTCTGGGCCTGATGACTCATGAACCTGGCCCATATCCTCTCATATACTCTGTTGGTGCTAGGTCTTCTTGAACTCAAGAGAGTCGGAATCACTTCTTCTGGACATCCGAGAGCTTCCAACCTCCCCCTCTCAAGAACCAGGCCCTGAGGTGCAGACGGGCAGGGCATGGGTGCAGAGTAGGACCCTGAGATAGAAGGTCCGGCCTGACAGGTAGAGGGATTGGATCCCTGAAGCTGAGAAGGGTCAGTAAGGGAAACCATGGCCTGTTGGGCCAGAAGGGGATTATTGCTACAATCTCTACTTCCTCCATCTTCAATCTCCGCAGGAATTGGAGTACTATTGGTACTGGTGGAAAAGCATAAGCAGACTGGAAGTTCCATCTGTCCGTGAGGGCATCCACTCCGAAGGCTCGAGGATCTCTGAACCTCGTGTAGTACTTCCGAAGTTTCTTGTTGCGTGGACTCGCAAACAGATCCACCTCTGGCAAAATCCCCAGTGACAGGACCCAGTCGAATACCTCCTGATGGAGGGACCACTCGTTGTTGTCTAGGTGGAAACGGGATAGGAAGTCTGCTTCCACATTCAACACTCCTGGAACAAAGACCGCTGAAAGATTGGCCAGATGATGCTGGGCCCATGTCATGATCGGCTCTGTCTCTTGGAGAAGAGACATGCTGCGTGTTCCTCCTTGCCTCTTGACATAAGCCACTGCCGTGGTGTTGTCCATCCTTAACAGCACTGAAGCCCCCTGTGTTAGATGGTGAAAAGCCTGGAGTGCTTTGAGGGCGGCTCGAAGTTCTAGAACGTTGGACACTACTCCGTGACCTGGGAAGTTCCATCTGCCTTGTGCCACTTCGGTCAGACAGTGGGCTCCCCAACCGGTATTGCTGGCATCGGAGGTTATTGTTATCCAGGAAATCGGAGCGATTGAGTGGCAGTTGGTCAGATTTGAACGGCGTAACCACCAGGGAAGGCATCCCTTCATGAATGGAGTCAGGTGAATAACCTGTGACAAATTCTCCGTCGTCCACTGTTGGAGAAACCCCTTCTGGAAGGGTCTCAGCTTCCACATAGCCCACTTCACCATAGGCGAGGTGGCTACAAGCGTCCCTACTACCTTTAGACACTGACGAGCAGTGAGACGAGAGGCAGCGAGAGCGTGAGACACCCTGCTCTGGACTACAGGAATTTTCTCTTCTGGCAGGGAAATGGTGCACTTCACCGTGTTGAACAGTGCCCCGAGAAACACCAGCGACTGCGTAGGCACCAGATGGCTCTTTTCTAGATTCAGAATCCAACCGAATCCCTGAAGTGTAGAGATCACTAGGTCCAGATGCAAGATTAACTGACGTCTGTCTTGAGACAGAAGGAGGAGATCGTCCAGATAATGATGCAATCTGACTCCTTTGGTCCTGATGAAGGCCACAACTGCCAGCAAGGTCTTGGAGAACGTGCGAGGCGAAGTTGAGAGCCCGAAGGGAAGACATGTAAATTGCATGTGGGCAGGACCTACAGCAAACCGGAGGAACTGATGATACTCTCTTGCCACAGGAACGTGGAAGTATGCGTCTTTTAGATCGATCGATGCCAACCAATCTCCTGGGAGAATTGAGTGTTGTATTGTGACTAGGGACTCCATTTTGAATCTTTCTTGATGTATAGACCTGTTGAGATATGTAAGGTCTATTACCGGACGCCAGGTGCCGTTTTTCTTCTGGACGAGGAATAAAGGTGAATAGACTCCTAGACCTCGTTCTGCATCGGGAACTGGCACAACAGCTCGCTGAGCCAGTAGAGTGTCCACATAGGCGAGAAGAACCTCCTTTTTCTCTGCCGAAGGGGGAAGTGATGTTGCGACAAACCTGGGTTTGGGAACCTTGTCGAACGCCCACGAATGTCCCTGGGACACGATGTTTAACACCCAGGGATCCTGGATCGAGGCCGCCCAGACCTCCCGAAATTGGAGCAACCTGGCCCCTACCGGGACGGCCTGGACGGGCCCAACCTCAAAAGGATTTGGTGGCCTCCCGGTCACCAGACGAAGAGCCTTTGGGGCCTTTCTGAAAGGTGGACTGCCTTGACTTCCAGCCTCTTCCGTAGGACTTTCCTGGTCTGTAGCTGCGTGCTTCCCTGGCACGACTGGCAGTTTGTCTTCTCGGGAAAGAGCGCTTCTGAGCGCCTGGGCGTTTATCCTGAGGGAGGAACCCAGATTTTCCACCCGTGGCCCGAGTTATAGCTGCATCCAATTTATTCCCAAAGAGGGAAGAACCCTCAAAGGGAATCCGGCACCACGCCTGTTTTGATGCAGCGTCGGCCACCCAAGAACGAAGCCAAAGAGCTCGTTTAGCCGTAACCGAAGACAGCATAACTCGGGCCAAGAGGCGAATGGTGTCTATAGACGCCTCCCCCAAGAAGCCCGCAGCCATCTTCAACTCCTGTATCGAAGAACGTTGAAGAGTTTCCTCCGAGATACCGCTAAGAGTGTCATCCAGGGCGTTGATCCAAACTTCCATGGCCTTCGAAATTGTAGCCAGAGCCAATGCTGGTTTGCAGGCCATACCAGCTGAAAGATACGCCCGTTTGAGATCGGCGTCAATTCTCCTATCCAAAGGATCTCTAAAAGATACCGTATCCTCCAACGGAAGAGTGACATGCTTAACTAGTCGCATCACCGCTGCATCCACCAAAGGAGGGGACTCGAGGTGTTTTACCTCCTCCTGTTTGAATGGATACAGTTTTGCCATTTTTGTGGTCAAGGAATTTTTCTTCTCCACCTTGCTCCACTCTTCAGAAATTATATCTCCCAGTTCCCCTAAAAAGGGAAAGTTCAAACGTTCTTTACACAACTGTTTAAAGAATTTTTTCTGCTTCGGGGAGGAGACAGCCGGATCTTCCCATTCAAGGGCTTCTCTCACCGCCTTGACTAAAGGAGAGACAAGGTTGAACTCAAACCCAGTACCGGAATCCTCCGAATCAGATTCAGAATCCGAAGGAAGAATGGAAGGATGGTTGGGTTGAGGAGATTCAGACGGATCCTGAAATAAAAAATCTCTTTCAGGAGAGCGGGATGGTCCTGCAGCAGTACTTGGTCTGTGTAGCTCAGCAAGAGAATCTTTTAGGACTCTACGCACAACTTCCTCGATATGTTGGTCCGACTTTTCCCGTTCACCCGTAGCTTGGGCATAGCAGGGTTTACACAAAGAGGATCCATCTGTTACTAGGGTACTACACCCCCAGCACTTCTTCCCATGCGGACGTTCTGAGTGGTCATGATGCTTGGAAGAAGACTGACCACTGCGTCCCTTATCGCGGGGAGAGCTGCGTCTGGACCTAGACGAGGAGCGCCGGTGGTGCGGTTTAGAATGTCTGTCTTCAGTGCGTGCGTGAGGCTGCTGGTCAGACCTAGAAGAGCTGGAGACAGACATATAGGACAGGAAAAGACATCAGCTAAAAGAACCTGCAGTCTCCCTACCCCCAAAAATTGCCCAGCACATACCTTGTATGAGCGGGCTGGCCACTAGGGGCGGAGAAGCATCCATACTCTTCAATAGACAGAGCTCTATCAGCTGGCATGCAAAAGAAAAAGGCAGGCTATCGGATATAACATCTAGCAGAAACAGGATTAAAAAACATTCTTGCATGGCATCTTACCTTAAATGACAAAGCCAGAAACTGGGGGAGGCTATAACACGAACCGACCGTCCCACCAGTTTCTGACACATCAGCTGTTTAAATAGACCGCTCTGCGGCCCGTGAGCGGTACTGCGCATGCGCGAGTGACGTCACGCGTCACCCCGCGCACGCGCACCATCCTAACCTCGCCGGCGGCTACTGCGCATGCGCAGACAACGGCGCAACCCGGAAGAGACGGCCGGGATAGCGGCCGCGGACCGATACCGGAAGAAGATGAGGTAACAACCGAACACTCCCGGCGGATAATTAATTAAGGGAACGACCCCAAACCTAAACATAACCAGTATAGGGTGACAAAAATAAAAAGCCTGTCAAGTGAAGGAAGGCTACGATAACACAACAACAGGAAAGTAAAGACATAAAATAAAGATAGAAAAAGGGTCCCATAACAGGGCTTACCACCCTGCCCGGAGCAGAGACGGGTCCAGTGACGCACCACCAGCTGAATCTTCGGGCAATGATGGGCCACCCACCGCAGCTGGGCTCTCTCGGCCAGACCACAGAGCTCCCTGCAAAGGGTCTCTTCTATTGCCCCCTCCATACCCTGCTAATAGCCAGGGCTTAGCGGAGGCTCCAAGACCCAATCCTGCTTCCGTGTATATAGGACCGTATTTGTAGGAACATCACATGTATGAATGAGGAGGACGAAAAAAGAACACTGATGCTGAAAGGGAGCAAAGATTTATGGGAGTGGGGTCCTATGAGGTAGGAGAGGAGGCGGGGCCTACCCGAACGTATGCTGCCATGGAGTCTGTCAGGAAAGCAATATTTTTCACATGTTTTATATGAAATTCCCCAAAAAAAAATGTAAAAATCAAAATTTTTTAACATTTTCGGCCAATTTGTTTTATCCTACCTATGTTTGGTAAAAAAAATCGCAAAAAGCGTATTTTTATTGGTTTGCGCAAAAGTTATCGCGTTTACTAACAAAGGGAAAGATTTTTGTCATTTTTGTTGTTTTTTTTTTAACGCATAATGGCGGCGATCTGCGATTTTTTTTGCAGTACTGCGACATTGTGGCGGACAGATCGGACCCTTGACTGACATTTTTGACACTTTTGGGGTTACCAGTGACATTTCAACAGTAATCAGTGCTATATATATGCACTGTTACTGTAAAAATACACTGGTAGTGAAGGGGTTAACTTTATTTGGGAGGGAGGGGCTGTGTGTGTCCCTAGGGGCGTGCTTTCTACTGTGATTGGCTGTGGCTTGAGCTGTAAGGACACTGATAAACGGATCTACATACTAGATCCGTGTGATCAGTGTCTTTACACCGAGGAGAATGACAGGCAGCTTGTTTACACAAGCTGCCTGCCTTTCTCCCTCTCCCCCGACGATCGCAGAGTGACCGGCGGACATCGGGTCCGCTGGTCACACGCGCGGGGGGGTCCGTGACCGCGCGGGAGCGCGCATCCGCAGGCGCGCGCTCGCTCCCCAGACCCTCCCAGGCTAGTGACGTTAATTAACGTCACTCTGCCTGGCAGGGGCTGACCGCCGCAGTAAATCTACTTGCGGCGGTCGGCAAGCGGTTAAACACAGGAATATGGCTTCGCTGCCGGTTCAATATTAATAGCAGGCATTTTTTGGGGTTCTTTGCAGTCAGGAAAAACATCTGAACTTGTGTATAGTGGTACTGTGCACAAGTTCTGATGTTTTGCCTGCCTCCAAAAACCCCCAAAAAATGCCAGCAAAAACACACCTGGGCATTTTTTTTTGGACGCTAGCGTTTTTTTGGCATTTTTTGGGGTTCTTTGCAGTCAGGAAAAACATCTGAACTTGTGTATAGTGGTACTGTGCACAAGTTCTGATGTTTTGCCTGCCTCCAAAAACCCCCAAAAAATGCCAGCAAAAACACACCTGGGCATTTTTTTTTGGACGCTAGCGTTTTTTTGGCATTTTTTTGGGTTCTTTGCAGTCAGGAAAAACATCTGAACTTGTGTATAGTGGTACTGTGCACAAGTTCTGATGTTTTGCCTGCCTCCAAAAACCCCCAAAAAATGGCAGCAAAAACACACCTGGGCATTTTTTTTTTGGACGCTAGTGTTTTTTTTGGCATTTTTTTGGGGTTCTTTGCAGTCAGGAAAAACATCTGAACTTGTGTATAGTGTTACTGTGCACAAGTTCTGATGTTTTGCCTGCCTCCAAAAACCCCCAAAAAATGCCAGCAAAAACACACCTGGGCATTTTTTTTGGACGCTAGCATTTTTTTGGCATTTTTTGGGGTTCTTTGCAGTCAGGAAAAACATCTGAACTTGTGTATAGTGGTACTGTGCACAAGTTCTGATGTTTTGCCTGCCTCCAAAAACCCCCAAAAAATGGCAGCAAAAACACACCTGGGCATTTTTTTTTGGACGCTAGCATTTTTTTTGGCATTTTTTGGGGTTCTTTGCAGTCAGGAAAAACATCTGAACTTGTGTATAGTGGTACTGTGCACAAGTTCTGATGTTTTGCCTGCCTCCAAAAACCCCTAAAAAATGGCAGCAAAAACACACCAGGGCATTTTTTTTTGGACGCTAGCGTTTTTTTTGGCATTTTTTTGGGTTCTTTGCAGTCAGGAAAAAACATCTGAACTTGTGTATAGTGGTACTGTGCACAGGTCCTGATGTTTTGCCTGCCTCCAAAAACCCCCAAAAAATGCCAGCAAAAACACACCTGGGCATTTTTTTTTGGATGCTAGCGTTTTTTTGGCATTTTTGGGGGTTCTTTGCAGTCAGGAAAAACATCTGAACTTGTGTATAGTGGTACTGTGCACAAGTTCTGATGTTTTGCCTGCCTCCAAAAACCCCCAAAAAATGGCAGCAAAAACACACCTGGGCATTTTTTTTTGGACGCTAGCGTTTTTTTTGGCATTTTTTTGGGTTCTTTGCAGTCAGGAAAAACATCTGAACTTGTGTATAGTGGTACTGTGCACAAGTTCTGATGTTTTGCCTGCCTCCAAAACCCCCCAAAAAATGGCAGCAAAAACACACCTGGGCATTTTTTTTTTTTTGACGCTAGCGTTTTTTTGGCATTTTTTTGGGTTCTTTTGAGGCAGGCAAAACATCTGAACTTTTCTATAGTGGTATATATACACACATACTTATATGTTTATACACACCTAGACATATATAGGTGTGATAGTAGCAGAAATATATTAGTTTAAATGATTTCATTAGCGCAAGCATATTAGATGGTTTGGTCTAAAGTCTTTGCAGGGAAAACATGCCAGCAGTGTAAAGGTTAAACCTTCTGTATGGGAGGGGGAAAATGTCAATAAAACTGTTAGCAGAACATACCCAGACAAGTGGTCTGTTGAACCGAATATTGTTAAACGGTCTATAAAAAAAAATGTCAGACATTGAAAGTAATTTTCTATCAGAGGAGGAAGAATTTAGTTCTAAGGAACGTTCTCTTCCTAAAGTAAATTCAATCTCACTTCATAAACACTCTCATAGAAGTGAGAGGATAGCCCATCAACCTGTGTATGACAGCACAAAGGTGATAACATTTTTTAAAGAAACTGTGGGTCTGTTTACTAAGAAAGGATCGCCTTCTATAATTAATCATATAAAGGCTTATGAGGAGGCAATGATGACCCTGAACTTAAAATATAACAAGCAGAAAATCAATTTCATGGGTGTTTGAGCCAAGCCAAAACACAGGTTTTCTTTAATTCCCTATGAGATATGGGCAAAAATACCTGATCTGAAGTAGTTTCAGAAATAAAGACAGATTTTGGTCCCAATCAGTCAGCTACTGCTGCAAGGAGAGCCATGTTTACTTTGAAATGACGGACAAATAAAAGCCCTAGGGAGTTTTTGTTACATAGTTACATAGTAGGTGAGGTTGAATAAAGACAATAGTCCATCCAGTTCAACCTGTGTAGGTGTGTGTGGCTGTAATCATCTAACATAGCCCTTAATGTCTTGATCCTTGAGATGTAAGTCTAAGAGTCTTTTGAAAGCCACCATACTACCCGCAGAAACCACCTCTTGTGGTAGACAATTCCACAATCTTGTAGCCCTAACAGTAAAGAACCCTCCTCGTTGCCTGAGGTTAAAACGCTTCTCCTCTAATCGCATTGTATGTCCTCGAGTCCTCATGCAATTCCTTCGAATGAACAGCTTTTTTTCTAAGCTGAGATCCCCATTAAGATATTTATAAATTGCTATCATGTCCCCCCTCAGACGTCTCTTCTCCAGGGAGAATAAATCGAGCGATTGCAGCCGCTCTTCATAGTTAAGGTCCTCCAACCCCCTAATCAGTTTAGTTGCCCTTCTCTGGACTCTCTCCAGCTCCAACACATCCCTCCTGAGGACTGGCGACCAGAACTGGACAGAATACTCCAGATGCGGTCGGACCAGAGTTTTATAAAGTGGAAGGATTATAGTCTTATCTCTGGAATACATCCCTTTCTTTATGCATGCTAATAATCTGCTGGCTTTGGCAGCTGCCGCTTGACATTGCATGCTGTTGCCTAATCTATCATCAACCAAGACTCCCAGATCTTTCTCCATTTTTGATTCCCCCAAGGGTTCCCCTCCTAACGTGTATTGTGTTTTTATGTTTTTAGTCCCCAAGTGCAAAACCTTACACTTCTCCACGTTAAACCTCATTTGCCATGTCGTTGCCCACTCCGTAATTCTGTCCTGGTCATTCTGTAGGATATCTGCTTCATGCTGTGCAGTTATTGCCCTGGCCAATTTTGTGTCATCTGCAAAAACTGATATCGAACTACTGATCCCGTCCTCAATGCTGTTTATGAATAAATTGAACAAGGTTGGTCCCAGGACTGAACCCTGGGGCACCCTGCTTACTACCTCAGACCAGTCTGAGTATGCGCTGTTTATTACCACCCTTTGGACACGGCCTTTTAGCCAGTTTCGTATCCAAGAGCAAACCCTGCTGTCGATACCTGCAGACCTTATTTTATAAATTAAGAGCTTATGGGGAACTGTATCAAACGCCTTAGCGAAATCCAAGTACACCACATCCACTGGTCTGCCCCTATCTAGCTCACAGCTCACGTCCTCGTAGAATGCTAAGAGATTGGTTTAACAAGAATGCCCATTTGTAAACCCGTGCTGGTTACTGCTGATGATGTTGTTGTCTTTAGCATACTTTATGACATAGTCCCTTATCATCCCCTCCAGAAGTTTACATATTATTGATGTCAAACTGACAGGCCTATAATTTCCCGGGATATGCCTCTGGCCCTTTTTGAATATCGGAATCACGTTAGCCTTCCTCCAATCCCCTGGTAAATCTCCTGTCCTAATACTGTCAGCAAAGATCAGGAACAGTGGTCTAGATATAACCTTACTGAGTTCCTTGAGTACTCTCGGATGTACGCCATCCGGGCCTGGTGATTTGTTTGTGTTAAGTTTATCCAGCCTTTCCCTGATTTCACCCTCTGTTAGCCATAGTGGCAAGTCCTGTGTATTACTACTAACCATACAGTCATGGTCAGTGTACCCTTCCTTTTCCTGTGTAAAGACTGACAAGAAAAAAGCATTCAGCACGGTTGCTTTTTCAGTGTCCTCTGTAACCATCCTCCCATCATCGTTAATTATGTGTGCAATATGCTCTGCCCTAGTTTTTTTGCTGTTGATATATTTAAAGAATTTCTTTGGGTTTTTTTTACTATCCTCCGCTATTTGTCTCTCAAAGTTGATTTTAGCCATCTTGATTTCTTGTTTACTTTTCTTATTTGCCTCCTTGTATTGCTCGAAAGCCGATACTGTGCCCTCTGATTTATATTTCTTGAAGGCCAATTTTTTTCCCCTAATAAGTTTTTTAACGCTACAGTTTAGCCAGCCAGGTTTGGCTTTGTCTCTTCTAAATTTATTTCCCATAGGAATGCACTGCAAGATGCATTTGCTTAATATGTTCCTAAAGCATTCCCATTTTTCCTCTGTGGTCAGTGATCCCAGGGTTTGGTCCCAGTTTACCCTTTCCATCAATGAGTACAATTTTGGAAAGTTTGCCCTTCTGAAATTTAGGGTTCTTATGTTCCCCACTTGCCTTGTTATATTGTTATTTATACTAAATGTGATCATCCTGTGATCGCTAGAGCCCAGGTTGTCCTGGACTCCTACCTCCGAGATTATGTCTGGGTCATTAGTGATCAATAGATCCAGGACTACGTTTTCTCTGGTAGGGGAATAAACCAACTGTGACATGTAGTTATCCTGTAAGGTTTCCGTGAATAGACGGGCCTTCTGTGAGTGTGCAGTCCCCTCTTCCCAGTCAATGTCAGGATAATTGAAGTCCCCCAATATGATGACTGATCCCAATCTTGCCACTTTACCCATTAGTGCTAAAAATTCCAGCTCTACCTCCTCCCCTTGGTTAGGTGGCCTATAGCAAACCCCCACAACTACTTTTCCCTTTTCTCCTTCCCTATGGAGTTCAACCCACACAGATTCTAAATCCATGCTCATCCCATCCGTAATGTCACTCCTTTCTATCACCTTTACATTGTTCTTGACATAGAGACATACCCCTCCCCCTCTTTTTCCTACCCTGTCCTTCCGATACACCGAATACCCTTGGATATTGGCCAGCCAGTCATGTGAGGGGTCGAACCAAGTCTCTGTTATTCCCACAAGGTCTATGTCATCCTCATGTACTAACATTTCCAATTCATCCATTTTATTAGCTAGGCTCCTGGCATTAGCATATACCCCTCTTAGTTTTACGGAAGTTAAACGTGATTGGCGGTTATGTTAATTCCTGTTTGGTCTGAGGTTCTCCCGCACAGACCTGCCAATTGACGTTGTGGACCTACTGTCGCTGCTGACCCTACAACTGCCTTCAGTCCTTTGCTCCCTCCTGAATGATTCTACTTCTGAGCCCTCCCCCCGTCTCCTAGTTTAAAAGCCCCTCCAACTTGGTGGCCATCTTTCTCCCCAAAAGAGCTGTACCGTCCCCATTAAGGTGCAGCCCATCCTTGCTAAAGAGCCGGTAGCCGACTGAGAAGTCAGCCCAGTTCTCCAGGAACCCAAACCCTTCCTTCCTACACCAGTTCCTCAGCCACTTGTTAAGTTCCCTAATCTCCTTCTGCCTCTCTTGTGTGGCTCAAGGTACAGGCAGTATTTCAGAGAAAACCACCTTGGAGGTCCTTTTCCTCAATCTAATACCTAAGTCCCTGAAATCGTTCTTTAGGACCCTCCACCTACCTTTTACTTTGTCATTGGTGCCCACATGCACCATGACCGATGGGTCATCCCCAGCCCCGCACAATAATCTGTCTGCCAGATCTGCGATGTGCCGAACGCGGGCGCCCGGTAAACAACATACTGTTCGGTTACCGAGATCTTTTTTACAGATTGCCCTCTCTGTCCTCTTGATAATTGAGTCCCCAACTACCACAACCTGTCTAACCTTTCCTGAGTTACGGCCCCCCTTCTTCCTGGAGCCGCCCCTCCCCTGGCAGCTGGGGGAGGGTGCATGCTCCAGCTCTGCCACCCCTGAGCTGATATCCCCCTCAACCTGCAACTCGGCAAATATGTTAGGGTGTACCAACTCAGGACTGGCCTCCTTGCCACTCATCCCACTAACCTTCCTAACAGTTACCCAGCTGCGTACCTCTGCTGCTTGCGTCTCCTCTACTCCTTCCTCCTCTATGCTGGCCCCTGCCAGAGCCTGATGGGTAATGTCCAAGCTCCTTTCCAGGTTGTTGATGCGACGCAGTCTTGCCATTGTGTTCTCTAGATCCAGGATCTGGTCTTCCAGAGCAACAAGTCGCTCACATCTTGCACAGCAGTATTCGCCCTCGATTGGTTCATCAAGGAACTCATACATGGCGCAAGAAGTGCACTGAGTGGCATCCCCAATCCTGTCGGACATTATTACCCACTACTTTATGGGGATAATGTTAACGATCTGCTCCTCCTTACCTACACTACCTCTATCTCCCCTGGTGCTAAACCTGGGGTACTCACCAGTCGCTAATATACTAACCAGTCACTAAGATACTCACCAGTCGCAAGGATCCTCACCAGTCGCAAGGATCCTCACCAGTCACAAGGATACTCACCAGTCACAAAGATACTCACCAGTCGCAAGATACTCATCAGTCGCAAGATACTCACCAGTCGCAAAGATACTCACCAGTAGCAAAGATACTCACCAGTAGCAAAGATGCTCACCAGTCGCAAAGATACTCACCAGTCGCAAAGATACTCACCAGTCGCAAAGATGCTCACCAGTCGCAAAGGTACTCACCAGTCGCAAAGCTACTCACCAGTCGCAAAGCTACTCACCAGTCGCAAAGATACTCACCAGTCGCCCGGATACTTACCAGTCGCAAAGATGCTCACCAGTCGCAAAGATACTCACCCACCAGTCGCAAGATACTCACCAGTCGCAAAGATACTCACCAGTCGCAAAGATACTCACCAGTCGCACAGATACTTACCAGTCGCAAAGATGCTCACTAGTCGCAAAGATACTCACCCACCAGTCGCAAGATGCTCACCAGTCGCAAAGATGCTCACCAGTCGCAAGATACTCACCAGTCGCACGGATACTTACCAGTCGCAAAGATGCGACTGGTTGAGGAAGATCCCAATTTTGAGAGCCATGAATTAATCCAGCAGTTTTATGATGCTTTGCCAAATAAAATAAAAAAATATTCTTGCCCGGGATTACCATCCCAGAAACAGTCTGGAATAGTTACTGACAGAAAGTACAACTCTTTTTGCTGTCTTACAGAATAGCGATGAGAGCCAAATAATGAAATAGCTGAAGTTCATAATAAGAGAGATGAGGAACACTTCCAAGCCCCAAAAAAGGAGTTATGCTGAAGTGGTTAAGAACCCCTGTACTCCCAATTTGAATAAGGCTAAACCCAATCCAGATGATAAAAAGGGTCCGGCAGTTGATGGTGAGCAAGATAAAAAGCATCAGTTGGTCAAAAGACGCATCCCTCCATTTAGGAGATATCCGAGAGGTAGATATAGGAATTATCAGTATGGCCCTGAGGAAGTTCAAAATGGTTCTGAATCAGAAAGTTCTGGTAAGTCTCAGGCTTCTAATTCCCAAAATCCAACCCCAAGGGTTCATTGGAAAAATAGAAGTAACTTACATGATTGAATGCACCAGATGCAGAGTCAGTTTGGGGTGTTGTCAGAACAGATGGAAAAGTTATCCAAGCTCCTCACTGCCAAACCCAAAAATCCTTTTTTAGGAGAGGCCAGTCCTGTGGAAAGCTCTCCCCAATAACAAATGTGGGGAGCAGGCTAAGTTGTCTAATCATGCAAATGCCTGTACTGTACCAATACATAAAAATGAGAAAATTAACCCTAATGAAACAAATTTAATCCTTCCAATGCCTGATGGCAAGGAGGAGGGGCGACAGGTTTGTGATTTAATCTTGTAGCCCACAGAGTCTTCTGCTGCGAAAATATAGAAAACAAAGGACAGAGCGCACAACCGCCCTAGCAAAACACAGTTTTATTAAAATTAAACAAAGCCATAAAATGTTACTCACAAGCGTGTGTAAAAGTCATGCAGAGCAAGTCAATCCCTGATGTTCCCTAGACAGAGACTCTCCTTCAGGTCCCGCCAGCCAGCCGCTCGTACTGCACTTGCTGGCAGCCGACTACACCCGTGACATCTGGAATGAATCCTTCCGCCTCGAGGGAGCTGTGTGATGTGCGCCTGCGCCCGGTCCAGTGTGCTCTCTGAGCGGCTGTCCGTTCCTCTTCTGCCTTGCCTGTGTGGCGACAGCTGGACCGGGCGCAGGCGCACATCACACAGCTCCCTCGAGGTGGAAGGATTCATTCTGGATGTCACGGGTGTAGGAGGCTGCCAGCAAGTGCAGTACGAGCGGCTGGCTGGCGGGACCTGAAGGAGAGTCTCTGTCCAGGGAACATCAGGGATTGACTTGATCTGCATGACTTTTACACACGTTTGTGAGTAACATTTTATGGCTTTAATTTTAATAAAACGGTGTTATGCTAGGGCAGTTGTGCGCTCTGTCCTTTGTTTTCTATACAGTTGTTTTCCCATGTCCCAATGGAGGGTTAGGAGAGCTGCCACGCCCCACCATATATCTATCACCGTCAGCCACATCTTAAGGTATCCCCAGTCTGGAAACCCAAGTTCAGGATCTGCGCATGGACTGGTAAAGCTTTTTTGTGTTCTGCTGCGAAAAGCCTGACATGCACACATGCCTGTGTGAAAAAGAAAGAGGGGTCGATGGGTGAAATGCAATGAGAGCTGTTTTACAGGACACCCAAAATATCTCTGTGCCTTACAGGAGATAGATCACAGGTATTTCATGGAAGTTAAATTGCATAACGGCTTTATTGGACACAGGTTGCCATGCAACCATTTTAACTCAGAAATATTTTCAACAAATCCAGGCTTTATCTTCTGAGAAATACAAGCTGAAAATTTTTACAGCTAACCGTATAAATGTTTCAGGCACTGCTTTAACCACTTTACTGCTGCTCACTAGAGCTCTACTGTGGCAAAGTGGCTCTTGTAGGTCTGACGACGTAGACCTACGTCGGCAGACACTCCCACTGTATTCAGTCACAGCGGGAGTCGGGCCAGGGTAGGAGCGGCGGTGATCACCGCCGCTCTTCCCCGATCGTCAGGGAATCGAGTCTGGAGATCCGCCTGCTTTGTTTACACAGATTATTATACTTTTGGGTTTCAAAATGTAATCATTGGCCTAGTTCCTGAACAATATCTCACCGGGGAGCAAATGGTCGACCAAACATTTTATTCTTCTCCTGAAGGATTGTCACCATTAACTCAATTTATCCTTCTGATCCTGAAAAAGGTACCTGCCAGGTAGAGGAATCTTTTCTTACCTTTGATCATCCACTTAATGAGCAGGAAGAAAAATAATATATTGGGTCTAGTAAGCCAAGTCATGACCTCACTGACAGGCTTGAAGAAGCCTAGGAAATAGGTCAACTTGAAGCTTTTCCAGGATTTTTGGAAACGGTCCAGCAGGAAATCTCCTTAGCTGATGGATGCTCTAATGACTCAGAGGGCCAAAATTTAAAAGAAGTTCTCCTGGAGTGTCAGGATATCTTTGCTAAAGATTCCTATGATTGTGGTGTAACAGACATACACATTGCTAAGATTCAGATTGATCCAAAGGCACCTCCCATTTATGTCAAGCAATATAGCTTTCCACTAGGTTGTTATGATTCGCTAGCGGAAATAAGGAATCTCAAGGATCGAGGCATTATAAGATCGGTGCACAGTTCTTATAATAATCCTATCCTTGGTATCCTTAAACCGAATGGTCAATGGCGTTTATTGAGCGGTCTGAGATCCACACATAAACATGTATATACAGTCAGGTCCATAAACATTGGGACCAGTGCTGTATCTTGGCCAAGGCCAACAAGGCCCAGGCCTAGGGCGGCACTTTGCAGGGGGGGGGGGGGCAGCAAAAAGTTGCACCCTGCACGGAAAAAAACAGCCTCCTCCTGGCACGAAAAGGGTCCCCACCGGCTTGCGCTACACTTTTTGTAAAGTGCCAGTCTTATGTGGTGAATTGGGGCGGAGGGCAGGGTCCAGGAGGCAATTCAGTCTGGTACCCCCATAAAGCAGTCACACTGCTACCTACCAGTATGATAATACCGGCCGGTCAGGACATTTGGACAGACCGTAGGCCGCCGACCACACTTGGCCACAACTGGCCCCGACGGCCGCCAATGCTAATAAGTGTGGTACAACAGCCAAATGCTCCGCCTACTCTCCTCTGCCCCCAGGCACTGATAGGCACTCATATGCTTCACTGATGGGCACTAATATGCTGTTCTGATGGTCACTGATGGGGCGGCAATGGTGGGTACTGATAAACTGCACTGATGGGCACTAATGAGGCTGCACTGATGGCTAATGAGGCTGCACTGATAAGGCAGCACTGATGTGCTGCACTGATGGGCACTGATGAGGCTGCACTTATGGGAACTGATGAGGCTGCACTGATAGACTGTGGTTGTGGTCTGTGGTTTACAGATGACAGGGTGGGTCATAAACAGGAAAGGGTGTGGCCTTTATAGGAAGGAGTGGGTCATATTTAAATAAGGGGGTGCACAAGTTTAGTCAGGCCTAGGGCAGCACAAAACCTAAATACGCCACTGATTGGGACATCTACACAATTCTAAACTTTTTGGCTCTATACACCACCACACTGGATTTGAAATTAAACAAACAAGGTGTGCTTTAACTGCAGACTTTCAGCTTTAATTTGAGGGTATTTACATCCAAATCAGGTGAACGGTGTAGGAATTACAACAGTTTGTATATAGTTACATAGTAGATGAGGTTTAAAAGACAATAGTCCATCCAGTTCATCCTGTGTAGGTGTGTGTGGCCGTAATCATCTCGCATACCCCTGAATGTTCCGATTCTGGAGATGTAGGTCTAAGAGTCTTTTGAAAGCTACCATACTTCCCGCAGAAACCACCTCTTGTGGTAGAGAATTCCACAATCTTGTAGCCCTAACAGTAAAGAACCCCCCTCGTTGCCTGAGGTTAAAACGCTTCTCCTCCAGCCGCATTGTATGCCCTCTAGACCTCATGCAATCCTTCCGACTGAATAGCTTTTTTTCTATGCTGAGATCACCATTGAGATATTTATAAATTACTATCATGTCCCCTATCAGGCGTCTCTTCTCCAGGGAGAATAAATCAAGCGATTGCAGACGCTCTTCATAATGAAGGTCCTCCAATCCTCTAATTAGTTTAGTTGCCCTTCTCTGGACCTTCTCACGCTCCAACACATTCCTCCTCAGGACCGGCGACCAGAACTGGACAGAATACTCCAGGTGTGGTCAGACCAGAGTTTTATAAAGTGGAAGGATTATAGTTTTATCTCTGGAATACATCCCTTTCTTTATTCATGCTAATATTCTGCCAGCTTTGGCAGCTGCCGCTTGACATTGCATGCTATTGCTTAGTCTATACCCTACCAGGACTCCCAGATCTTTCTCCTTTTTGATTCCCCCAAAGGTTCCCCCCCTAAAGTGTATTGTGCTTTTATGCACAATACAATATGTGCCTCCCACTTTTTAAGGGACCAAAAGTAATGGGACAATTGGCTGCTCAGCTGTTCCATGGCCAGGGGTGTGTGTTATTCCCTCATTATCCCCATTTACAAGGAGTAGATAAAAGGTCCAGAGTTCATTTCAAGTGTGCTATTTGCATTTGGAATCTGTTGCTGTCAACTCTCAATATGAGATCCAAATAGCTGTCACTATCAGTTAAGCAAGCCATCATTAGGCTGAAAAAAAACAAAAAAAACCCATCAGAGATAGCAAAAACATTAGGTGTGGCCAAATCAACTGTTTGGAACATCCTTAAAAAGAAAGAACGCACCGGTGAGCTCAGCAACACCAAAAGACCCGGAAGATCACGAAAAACAACTGTGGTGAATGACCGAAAAATTATTTCCCTGGTGAAGAGAACACCCTTCACAACAGTTGGCCAGATCAAGAACACTCTCCAGGAGGTAGGTGTATGTGTGTCAAAGTCAACAATCAAGAGAAGACTTCACCAGAGTGAATACAGAGGGTTCACCACAAGATGTAAACCATTGGTGAGCCTCAAAAACAGGAAGGCCAAATTAGAGTTTGCCAAACAACATCTAAAAAAGCCTTCACAGTTCTGGAACAACATCCTATGGACAGATGAGACCAAGATCAACTTGTACCAGAGTGATGGGAAGAGAAGAGTATGGAGAAGGAAAGGAACTGCTCATGATCCAAAGCATACCACCTCATCAGTGAAGCATGGTGGTGGTAGAGTCATGGCGTGGGCATGTATGGCTGCCAAAGGAACTGGTTCTCTTGTGTTTATTGATGATGTGACTGCTGACAAAAGAAGCAGGATGAATTCTGAAGTGTTTCAGGTAATATTATCTCCTCATATTCAGCCAAATGCTTCAGAACTCATTAGACAGTGCTTCACAGTACAGATGGACAATGACCCGAAGCATACTGCGAAAGCAACCAAAGAGTTCAAGGGAAAGAAGTGGAAAGTTATGCAATGGCAAAGTCAATCACCTGACCTGAATCCGATTGAGCATGCATTTCACTTGCTGAAGACAAAACTGAAGGGAAAATGCCCCAAGAACAAGCAGGAACTGAAGACAGTTGCAGTACAGGCCTGGCAGAGCATCACCAGGGATGAAACCCAGCGTCTGGTGATGTCTATGCGCTCCAGACTTCAGGCTGTAATCGATTGCAAAGGATTTGCAACCACATATTACAAAGTGAAAGTTTGATTTATGATTGGTAATCTGTCCCATTACTTTTGGTCCCTTAAAAAGTGGGAGGCACATATACAAAACTGTTGTAATTCCTACACCGTTCACCTGATTTGGATGTAAATACCCTCAAATTAAAGCTCACCATGTTTGTTTCATTTCAAATCCATTGTGGTAGTGTATAGAGCCAAAAAGATTAGAATTGTGTTGATGGCCCAATATTTATGGACCTGACTGTATGTCCAGCTGGCCCATGCCATATATCGTCAAATGCTTGGCACAAATGCGAGGTGCCGAGATTTTAACCACACTGGATTGTACCCAAGGCTATTGGACCATCAAGGTAAGTCTTGAAGACCAATATAAACTAGAATTTACCTTCGGTAAGGAACAGTTTACCTGGAATAAAATGCCTTTTGGTTATATAAATGCAGGTCATGAAATTGCTGTAGGCTATGCCTGATGCCACAGAACGGGGAAATTTAACCTATGTGGATGATATTTTGTTGAAAAGCCCCTCATTTGAAAAGCACATCCAAGAGATTAGGCATGTGCTTAATCAGTTGAGAGAGGCAGGTGTTAAAATTTCATTACAGAAAGCCCAGTGGTGTCGTACCAAGGTCAACTTCCTGGGAACATGAGGTCACTTCCGAAGGCCTAAATCCTCAAAAGAAGAAAGCGGAGGCTGTGATGAAGTCTAAAACGCCTACCAATGTCAGTGAACAATCCATAGTTGAGCTTAAAAGAAAGATTAAAAGAAAACTCACCCAAGACCCGTGTCTTATATATCCAGAGCGGGTTAAAACCCTTTTATCTAGAGACTGGTTTTACAAACCTCAGTATCAGTGCTGTACTGTGTCAAAAAAAAAAAGACAAATTGAACAAGATCATCGCATATGCCAGCATGTCTCTGTCACCTGTAGAGGTAAAATTTAATGACTGTGAAAAAGCATTATTAGCCACAGTCTGGGCCCTTCAAACCTTTATAAGTTACATTCAGGGTGAGAAAATCATCATTGAAATGGCACACCAACCACTACAATATTTACAAAGTGACAAAATCAGAGATGGCAATTTGTCCAACAGCAGAATAACTGCATGGATGTTATCTTTACAAGGTTGGCCATTAGAAGTCCAGTATAAACAAAATAAAAAGAGTCCAGTAGCTAAAGGACTTGCCAAACTTCATGATTGTGCGGCTCATCCTCAAAAGAGGAGCTGTTAGAGGATTTTTTGCAGGAACAAATCTCTTCCCCTTACCAAGCATATGATGAGGATTACTGTCCATTACTCCCATGTGTATATATTGATGGTTGTACTTATCACACCACTGTAGGGGATGAGAAAAAACTAGTAGCAGGTATTGGAATCACTTGGACAAGTGGATTCCCTAATGTTTCAGTAGGATACAGCATTGGTGCTAAATTAACAGCTGTATACAAAACTGTTCAAATTGCTATAGAGCATATCATCACCAAATTCGTTATAGTCACCGGCTCCAATTATGTACGTAACAGTTTTGTTGAATAAAATAGGTGCGCTAAATATAAAGTAACAAATCACAATATATACATGACAAAAGCATATACAATAAGTGTTGTACAAAGTAATTATGGACCAGTGATGTCCAAATGTGATAACGTCCACAATAACACAATTCCACCAAGTGTGTTAGTATGTGCAAATGTGGGCAAAAAGTCCCAAAATATAACTAAAACAATCAAGTCCAATAGTGTTCTCCACCAGGTGCTGGAAAAACAATATAAACTGAGAGTGATGTATCCAGTGCTCCGTGACTAAAGATCCCGCCACCAAATAGCTTTCCTCCGCCTCCGTCGTAAGAGAGGAGGCGTGTCGCGCCGCCACAGACGTCACACACAAGCCCGGTCTGCAGCCGGGATCTGTGTACCGATTGTTATCAACGCTCTAATCCCTGTTTTTAATGTAAGTGCAATACTTATTTCAATAAACGTATCTCGGGGATATTATGCTATGGTCTTTTTTTCTCTGCCCCAAACATGTTTATTTGTGGAAGTTAAGGGAAACAGGAACCGATGGTAGGAGCGGGATTTCATTATCTGGCAATCGATCCATTGTATGAACTTCAACTACTGGATTCAGTCTGTGCCTGTTATTCCCATCATTTGGTAAGAGGCCATTTATACCTTACCACGGGTCGACTAAATTAAAGATATCCACTCCTTGTCATCTAGCAGTCAGAATATTTTCTGCGTACAATGTTATTACCTTTGGTAAGGAGGAAAGCTATTTGGTGGCGGGATCTTTAGTCACGGAGCACTGGATACATCACTCTCAGTTTATATTGTTTTTCCAGCACCTGGTGGAGAACACTATTGGACTTGATTGTTTTATTTAAATTTGGGACTTTTTGCCCACATTTGCACATACTAACACACTTGGTGGAATTGTGTTATTGTGGACGTTATCACATTTGGACATCACTGGTCCATAATTACTTTGTACAACACTTATTGTATATGCTTTTGTCATGTATATATTGTGATTTGTTACTTTATATTTAGCGCACCTATTTAATTTTATTTATCTTCATATCACTATACACAGTTCAGGTAGCAGCTTTAAGTTATCAGCGCACCCTTATATCACAACAGTTTTGTTGAATACCTGCCTACTTGGAAAAGAAACATGTTACAGTCTAATAACAAACTTGTAAAACATGCCAAGTTGTTCTGTGCCATTGATGCATTAGTCAAAAGTAATGGTTTAACAATTTATTGGAAGAAAACTAAAGGTCATTCTAAAACCCAGAACATGGACAAAGCAGGTAATGATCTAGCCAATCAACTTGCCAAACAAGGTGCCATCAATGGAGCAAATGTAGACATATTTTGAAAGAAGAAGAAATGTGGGACTTTAAATGAGTTTGCAACCAGGCATATGTGTTTCCAAATGAGTATCATATAAAGCCCCCACACAGGGAGGGGAACCCATAAAGGCTGACATGAATGTGCAAATTTTTGAACCATATTTATTGATCACATATATAATTATAATTAATGCAAATAAGGATAATACACTTATTTCATATACAATAAAATCCATAAAAATAGTAGGTTACATCTGACATCAATTTCTCTATAGATACATGATCTGGAAACATAAAAAACTTATATAGCTGAGTAATATAGGCTCTACGCGTTTCGTGGACCTCCGTCTACTCATCAGGAGCTTGGAGAAAAACAAAGTATCTAAAAATAAATAAAGAATCTCAATTATACCAAAGTAATATTAAAACAAAAAAGGAAAAAGGGGAAAAGGAAGGGGAATACATTTATAATGGAATGGGCACTACCTGAGATAGTGTCTCGTATCCAGAAATATTCCAATTAGGGAAACAGGAAACGAAGGCTGATCCGAGAAATGCCTGACCCCGGGCTGAGGCATAGACTTCATCCAACACATGGGGGGAACAAGCAGCAAAGAAATTAAGAACCGGTAGGTGGTTGATGATATGGCAGATGTACTAGAATCAATAGAATATATAGATATATATTGGTTAAATTTAATATGTATTCCTTTCAAAGTAAGGAAACTAATTGATTTTAAAACCACCACCAGATCTATTGAGGAATAAATAAGAACCAGAGAATCTAGAGAGTTGCCAAAAAATGTGTGAGCAATCAGATTGAAAAGGGTGCAAAGAGAGCGGTGAAACCAAACTGCGTGTCTCGGAATGGGGAGGCAAGTGGGAAGGAATGGTGATAGAGAAATGATATACCCATGAGAAAAGATGGAATGGAAGAGAGAGTGAGGAAGCAGTGAAATGTAGGAACCAAAATGGTATGCATATCCATCCAATAATGAAAGAAAATTGCAGAGGAGTGCATGATGTAAATATCGAGTGGATTAAGCAATGACAAGAGGATACATACCACAGTTCCCACCTCCACAGTAGGAGGAAAGTAAAAACAATCAGATAGCTAAGTAAACTGAAATTATGACCAGGCTGCATAACCCGATAGGCAAAGATGAGTCCACGCCAACGCCATAATGGCGTCTGATCTATATAGGCAGAAATCAAGCCTCCCACATCCGGTCAGCAGACCGGATGTTGGTCGGAACGAACCGCCACAGACGTAGATGGAAAAGAGCGTAACCATGGGAATATGACGCCAAACTGGCGCCATCTCCATGATAAGCAGATTATGGTGCAGATTATGGCGCTGGCACAGCCCAGCCCCCCACCTGGATGCGGAAGGCAGAGGCAGGTAGAGGGGAGGAGCGGCTAAGCAACCATCGGGACGACTCACAGCCATTACACATAGACACTTGACGCTCTGCCCCCTGTACCTCCCCCAGCAGGTTTCCAGCCTATCTCCTGCAGGCTGCTTGCTGCTTGAGTGGGCGGGATGGGGATGTACCTGACCACGGAGATCGCGCCCGCCTGGAAGAGGGAAGTGTGAGCAGCTGAGCAGAGGGAGCCCAGTGAATGTTCCTGGAGGTAGGCTCAGCTAGCTGTACATGGTGGATTAGTTTGCAAGCACCTCTATGCTAAGTCTGCTGAGTTACTGCAGCTTAGCATAGAGGTGCTGTTAGATGACAAATGGAAATGCATGTCCTTTTCATTTAGCTCAATAAGCATTGTGAATGCCCCCTGGTGTGTGCCCTCCTGACACCCTATGGTATGCCCTCCCAACACTTCCCCCCCAGTGTGTGTCCTCCTGACACCCCATGGTATGCCCTCCCAACACCTCCCCCCAGTGTGTTCCCTCTTGACACCCCATGGTATGTCCTCCCAACCCCCCCAGTATGTGCCCTCCTGATACCCCATGGTGTGCCCTCCCAACACCTACCCTCAGTGTGTACCCTCCTGACACCCCATGGTATGCCCTCCCAACCCCCCACCCCAGTGTGTGCCCTCCTGACACCCCATGGTATGCCCTCCCAACCCCCCCAAGTGTGTGCCCCCCTGACACCCCATGGTATGCCCCCCCAACCCCACCCTTTAGTGTGCCCTCCTGACACCCCATGGTATGAAGTGTGTGCCCTCCTGATACCCCATGGTATGCCTTCCAAACCCCCCCTCCAGTGTGTGCCCTCCTGGCTCCCCCAGTGTGTGCCCTCCCAACCACTGATGTGTGCCCTCCTGACACCCAGTGTGTGGCCTCCTGACTCTCCACTGGTGTGTGCCCTCACTACCCTCCCCCACAGTGTGTGTCCTCCTGACCCTCCCCCCAGTGTATGTCCTTCCAACCCCCTGGTGTGTGCCCTCATAACCCCCCGGTGTGTGCCCTCCTGACCCCCCCCAGTGTGTGCCCTCCTGACCCTCCCCTGGTGTGTGCCCTCCCAGCCCCCTGGTGTGTGGCTTTACTGATCCCTGTACACTGTCCTATCCTCTGTCCTGTCAACTCCTGTCCTCTGCCCTATTCTCTGTACACCGTCCTACAGCCTACTGACCACTCTATCCTTCCCTACAATCAACTGACCCCTATACACTGCCCTACATGCTACTGGCCTCTGTACACTGCCCTACATCCTACTGACCTTTCTACACCTCCCTAAAAACTACTGACCCCTATACAATGCCCTACATGCTACTGACCTCACTACACTGCCCTACAAACTACTGAGCACTGTACACTACCCTACAAACTACTGAGCACTGTACACTACCCTACAAACTACTGACCACTGCACACTGCCCTACAAACTACTCACTACTGCACACTGCCCTACAGCCTACTGACCTCTGTACGCTGCCCTACAGCCTACTGAGCTCTGTACGCTGCCCTACAGCCTACTGACCTCTGTACGCTGCCCTACAGTCTACTGACCTCTGTACGCTGCCCTACAGCCTACTGACCTCTGTACGCTGCCCTACATACTACTGACCTCTGTACATTTTACTTTGTATGATACGTTTAATTCAGTTCTGTAAACAACACCTTATTTTCTGGCAGTGCCCCTCCCGAGACTAGACTCATAAAATCATATTTTATTTTTCCAATTAAGAAGGGTTCAGTGAATGCGCATATGAAGCTGGTGGGGTTCAGTACCTCCAACAAGGTTAGGAACCACTGAACTAGAACATTGCAACAATTCATACAATAAAATTGTTTTAGATTTCAAAAAAGTTACAACTTACATTCACTGCAGTGATGATTGACACTATAAACTTGCCATCAAGGTATTAAAATCAAGTGGTCACCATGCTCAACCGGATCCACACATTTGTTTTGTAAGGGGTCTAACTGATATGGTGTTGCCCTTATTTTTGTATGAAGCTTTGTTGTGGTATGTAATAATCAGCCTCAAAGTGCATCAAGAAAAGACAACTGGAACCCACATATGGTAAGTCCGCTAGAAAATGATCAAAAAACGGCTGTCAGATAATTTTGCTTTATCCTATATGAGGACACAAATCAGGTATAGCTCAAAAAGAAACAGGAATGAAGCAGAGGGAAGAAAAATATAGGAGGAGGAGGGAAATGTATTTAATTTTTTATTTATTTATTTATTTTGACCGCAATGGCCAAAGAGAGGGCTAAAACAATCTAGGGGTCTTATAGCATGCTAGCCCACTTAGTTGTTTGCCTATATATGCAAAAATTAGCTTATTAGCAAAAAACACCTGGCTTGCCACAAAATAACACAGGGAAAAGAAGCCAGGTATTTTAGTATGTTAAATATTGCAAATAAGGTTGAGTTATGGTTATTTTTCCTTCCTCCAAAAAAAGAGTTAACAGCCAGAGTTTAGATGTCTTTGAGACAAGATTAAAGCAAAACCTGAAAATTACCTTATAGAACAGCGGATTAGTAAGCCAACAGTGTCAGACACCCTCCAGTATTCACGGCAGGTGAGCAATGCAGCTCACTGCTGTGAAGTTGGAGGTTTAAATAGGGCGGTGGGTAAACCCGAGACAGCTGTAAGTGATCGCCTCTCAGCTGATCACCAGCTGGGTTCCCTGGAGCGAAGGGGCCGAGCACTCTCCCAAACCCCGCCCGTATGCAAATTAGGCGGGGCGGAAGTGCGGTCGGCTCCTGCATTCCACTGGCACAGCATTCACTCTAGGTGGCGGCCGCTTCCCGTGGTGGGTTGTCTACTTGGTACACATTAGAGCCGATTAGTTATTAATTAAGGGCCAATGCTGAATACAATAAATCTGCAGGGGCCACAACCAAATCCATTGGTCATGAATTTGTGCGATGTATCTGCCAAAAAAACTGAATTTTTGTAAAATCTTACCTGTAAAATTCCTTTCACTGAGTCCTCCGACAGTCGCCGCCTCCTCTAAGTCATCACTATTGGGTATTGTCATCTGCTCCGCAGGAGTAGCTAGGCATATAGACTTAGTTAAAAACAAAAGGCATTTGCATGTATACACCCCTGGGGGCTGTCCCATCTGGTCAATACCCCCCTGCAGTGTCCACTCCCAACTCAGTTTGGTAGCATAGCAGTAAGAACAAGAACCCCAAAGAGGGGCGGGGGCGGCGACTGTCGGAGGACTCAGAGAAAGGAATTTTACAGGTAAGATTTTACAAAAATTCAGTTTTCTCTTACATCCTCCGACAGCCGCCGCCTCCTCAAATCATCACTATTGGGATGTCCCAAAGCAGTATAGACATGAGGGGTGGGAGATGCAAGCGTAGAAGAGGCAACGCCGTACCCATATCAGAGAAAGGAACCTTACATACACTGTAAGAGAACCCACGGGCCAACAGAAAAAAACAATGCTCAACAGGAGCAACCGCCCAGAACAGCAAACACCAACAGCCAGGGACCCACAAAAAAACAAGGGTCCTTCATGGCACTGCCGCACTGAGAACTTTGCGGCCAAAGGAAGCATCAGCTGATGCCAGAACGTCTACTTTGTAGAATTTTGAGAAAGCGTGCACCGACGGCCAAGTCGTAGCCTTGCACACCTGGGCCACCGAGGCCCTATGCCAACCAGCACAGGACTTACTCACAAATCTAGTAGAGTGCGTCGTAACAGGGAAGGATGAAACCCGATCCTGCAAAGCATAAGCCTGCTCAATGATCTGTCAGATCCATTTAGCAATTGTTGCTGCGGACGCAGCCATGCCCTTCCGAGATCCCTCAGGAAGAACAAACAGGGAATCCGTTTCACGAAAGGGTTCCGTAGACGACAGGTAACCCTGATCGCCCGGACAACATCCAAAGAATGCAAAGCAATCTCCTTCAGATGCATAGTCTTCGTGCAAAGCGAAGGTAGAACAACTTTTGCATAAAGGCGAAATTCAGTGACCACCTTGGGAAGAAAGGCCGGAAGTGTTCTCAACACCACCTCATCCTTATGGATTACTCAGTAAGAGGAGCGGCAAAACAACGCTGCCAGCTCTGACACCCTGCGAGCCGAAGCGATCGCCACCAAAAAGACGACCGTCTGTGACCGCAGAGGCAAAGAGATCTCCCTGACACTTTCAAAGGGAGTATGCTGTAACACGAACAGAACCAAGGGCAAGTCCCATGGAGGTAAAGGCTCCTTTCTGGGAGGAACCAAGTGTCGCACACCCCGAATGAAGGTGCGCACCAAAGAATGAGACGCCACAGGGCGTTAGAAAAGGACAGCCAGTGCAGACACCCGGCCCAATATCGTGGCCAGCGCCAGGCGCTGATCCACTCCAGACTGGAGGAAAGCCAAGATTCTCGACACCGAGTAAGAACGAGGAGAGAACCCCCTGGACTCACACCAGGCGAAAAAAGCTTTCCAGGTATGGTAATAGATCTTACCAGAAGAGGATTTCCTAGCCTTGATTAGGGCAGGGATAACCTCAGGGGATAGACCCTTGTCCTTCAAGACATGGGTCTCAACAGCCAGGCCGTTAAGCCAGCGACTGTAAGCAGGATGGAAGATCGGACCCTGAGACAGGAGATCTTCCCGCATGGGTAGACGCCACGGAGGCACCACTGCCAGGTGAACAACGTCGACGTGCCAGGACCGGCGAGGCCAGTCCGGCGCCACCAGAATCACCATGTGCGGTTCCGAGACCAATCTGCGAAGGAACCAGGGTAGTAACTGAATCGGTGGAAAGGCGTACATCAGACGATACTGATGCCAAGGGGCCACCAACGCATCCGAGGCGTCCGCCAACGGATCGCGCGTTCTTGCCACAAATCTTTCCACCCTTCGATTGTCTGAAAGACCTCCGGGTGTAGGGACCATTCCCCCTGGTCCAGGGTCTGGCGGCCCAGACAGTCGGCCTGCCAAAATTGTACACCCGGAATGTGAACTGCCGAGATTGCCGGGACATGATCCTCGGCCCTAGACAGAATGTCGGTCACCTCCCTGGCTGCTCAAGCACTCCCAGTGCCCCCCTGGTGGTTGATGTAAGCCACCACAGTAGCATTGTCCGTCTGTACGCGGACATGAAGGCCCCGGAGACGGTCCGACCACTGGAAGAGACAGAGTTTTATCGCTCGTAGCTCCAGCACATTCATCGGGAGGGAGGACTCCTCCTCTGACCAAGTGCCCTGGGCAGACAGGTTGCCCAGGACTCCACCCCAGCCCGGCAGGCTGGCGTCCGTGGTAACCACTGTCCACACCAACGGACGGAAGGACTTGCCTTCCACCACCGACGGGGACTGGGTCCACCATAGAAGAGCCAATCTGATCTGGCGACCCAGGGAGACACCCAGATCCAAGGACTGAGGAAGTCTGTCCCACCTGACCAGTATCTCCGACTGGAGAGCCCGCATGTGGAACTGGGCAAAGGGAATCGCCTTGAAGGCCGACACCATCAACCCCAGGCCCCGCATGCGGGTACTGAGTGACGAGGACGGATTGTCCCTGAGGGACCTGAGTTCGTCCCGCCAAGTCCGGAGCTTGTTCTCCGGCAAGAACACCTTTGCCTGAGCAGAGTTCAGAACCATTTCCTACTAGGGAAGGCGAAGCGGCGAAGACAACGTTGAAATTGGAACATTGATGGCCCATCCGAACTCCTGGAGCGTCAGTACCGTGAAGAACAGACCGCGCACAAGGTCCTGACTGGCACATGATCCCAGAAGCAGGTCGTCCAGGTACCCCAGGACCGCAATGCCCTGGGCCCGCAGTAGGCCCAGGACCGGAGCCAACAACCCGGTAAACACCCTGGGTGCCGAAGCGAGACCGAAAGGTAACGCCACAAACAGGTAGTGATCCCCTGTGACAGCAAACCGAAGGTACCGCTGATGACCCTCGAAAAGAGGGATGTGCAGGTACGCATCCTTCAGATCCATCGAAGCCAGGAATTCTCCTGGGCTCAAGGAAGCCACAACCGAACGGAGAGACTCCATTCAAAACTTCCGAACACGCACGAAGCGGTTCAGCGCTTTTAGGTCCAGAATAGGACGCACTTTGCCCTCCTTCTTGGGCACAGTGAACAGATTCGAATAAAACCCCCGAAACCCGTCCTGATGAGGTACCGGGACAAACACTCCCTGAGCAAGCAGGTCCAGCACCGCTTGATGCAAGCCCTGCAAACGCCCCGGAAGCAGATGAAGATAGGAGGGAAGAAATCTGTTCGCTGGCCGGGAAAGGAATTCGATCTGGAAACCCGATCGAACGATTTCCTGGACCCACCTGTCCGATAGCCGGATCAGCCAAGGTCGGAGGAAACTGCGCAAACGTCCCCCCGCCCCTGAAACAGGTGAGGGCACCCCTTCCGGTAGAGGCGGACTGACCCGCCGAGCCGGCATTGTCGGACTCCTGCACACCTGCCCAGGGCTTCTTCTGGGTGCCCTGGGCCTGGAAGGTCTTACCCTTGGGATGGGCCCGAAAGGCACGAAAAGACCCCCTAGTAAAACCAGACGCAGAACCCCGCCTGCCCCGAAAAGACTTGGACTTCGGGTTCTGGGGCAGCACAGAGCTCATGCCCCCGTGACACCTGACAACAGAGTGTCCAAAGCCTCGCCAAAAAGGCGAGAGCCAGCATAGGGAAGGTCAGCAACCGTTTCCCTGGAGGCCCGGTCGGCCGACCAGCCCTGCAGCCATAACAGTCGCCGTTGAAGCACCGCGACACTAGAGAGGCAAGCCACTAAGGGGGCCTCCGCCAAGGCTGCATCACACAAGTACATCACTCCTCGGAGGATTTGATCCACCAATTCCAGCCGGGCAGGTGCAACACCAGCAGACACAAGATTGCGCTTAAGTATCTTAGTCCAATCAACAGCTGCCTGAGCCACCAGAACGGACGCGAAAACAGGTTTGAGCAACGAACCCGCCACCGTATAGGAATGGCGATATAGAGACTCCAACCGCCGGTCCGTGGGGCCCCGGAAAAACGGGGCATCCTCATCAGGAACTAAGGTAGACGCGTTCAGCGTGATCCACCTGTGAAGGCACACACCATCGTGATTCCGTAGCCGGATCAAAGGGATAACGCAACCCAAACCGACTAGGTACCAGGAATGGACGTTGCAACGTGCACCACTGTTCATTAACAGTGTCATGGAATTCTTCTGGGCAGGGAAAAACCTGCGCAGACTTGCGGGCTCCGTGCGTCCCAAACGGGGACACAACGTCCGGAGGACAGGGCTCCTCTTCCAAATGTAAGGTGTCCCTAACAGACACAATCAATGCGTCCATGGTCGCCCGCTCTGCAGGCGACCCCGGGGAGGGGGCATCAACCCCATCCATCACAGCCTCCCGCTCAGACCCCAAGGGGTCCAAGCAGGAGCGGGACCCTGAAAAGGGCACGCTCGCAGCCGTAGCAGCCATACCACCATCTGAATCAGAGGAGAGGGACCATCCGGGTCCCTGACGAGCAGCACATTCAGCCATCAGCATTTTCCTATCGGACCCCAAAGTCGCCACTACAGCGGCTAAATCAGGTCTCAGAGGGGCCACAGGAGAATCGGGGACCTCCACCAAAGCTGGTGGAACTTTGCTATCCTGAGAATCCATGCTCAAGTGAGAAAAAAACGGACAGTGCAAGAAGGAAGTGCTGTGAAAGTAGGCTGAACTATCTGCTGCATGACCCAGAGAAAATGGCTGCCCCATAGGAACGTATGGGAGACTCCACCAAAATGGCCGCCGACATGCGGCCGAACCGAGCGATCGGTCACCGCAAAAATGTCGGCTATTGGCGCCAATTCAGCATATAGATTGTGCCCATAAAGAAGCTCACATGCCCAGTGTGTAAAAAATGGCGGACCGCGCGGTGACACCCCGCCGCGGTCCTTACACAGTCTGCACCCCCAAACACCTAAGTGACCCAGGGAAGGGGACCCCTCAAACACACACAGCGCCACAGCGCATGTACAAGCGAACCCTGCAGGGATCGCAGCAGGGGATCACACAAGGCACAGACATGGGGAACACACAGCAACCAGGACTGCCACCCCACACAGAGGCCCCACACAGAAGCACTTACCTGTACCCTATGGCGTGGGGAGCCTCACAGAACGGAAAGCCGCTGTCCTCATCTGACAGGGAATGCCGTTTACCAGGGACATTGCACTGCTAAGTCGCAGGTCCGTCCAGTGAAGTAGCCACCTCACAGCTGCATCCCTGTAGCGAACAGGGATGGGTCGTTCATAAAGCCAGGGCGACCCATAGCTGAATGCTCGATGGCGGGCTGGGGGTCCATCTGACCCTCTGTGCCCTGGAGAACCAGGGCGGCCAGTCCGCATCCCAGCACCGCATGTCCATCTTCGTCCAAAGAGTCGACTAAAAACTAAAGCTGACCAAATAAACAGCTAGTAAAGAAAGAAAAAACTGACATTTTCCAAGAAAATCAAATAAAAAGAAGATAGACTGAGACTGAAGCCCCAGCACAGGGAAAGCCTAACTACTCCTGATGCTAGGCAAATTAAAACTGAGTTGAGAGTGGACACTGCAGGGGGGTATTGACCAGATGGGACAGCCCCCAGGGGTGTATACATGCAAATGCCTTTTGTTTTTAACTAAGTCTATATGCCTAGCTACTCCTGCGGAGCAGATGACAATACCCAATAGTGATGACTTAGAGGAGGCGGCGACTGTCGGAGGACGTAAGAGAAAGAGAAATAGTTATGAACATTAATAGAAAAAAGTAATTAGATTACATAGGCAATCAAAGTGAGGTATGCAGAAATGTTAATGTTAGATCGTCCTGGCAGCAGTGTGGTACAGGAAGAGCAAGGGGAACAACTTGTGGGGGAATTATGAGCCAGAAAGAATACATACATAAAAGAATGTTGTTGATACTTAAATCAGTACATATATGGATACATTGAGATATCATCTCCTATGTATTAATGCACTTACAATACAATTTGTAATACAAAAGAGACTATCTATTATTGAACATTCCCAGGTTCTTGTATAATAGGGAAAGATGACAAAATATATGAAAAAATAGTCAGCAAAAGAGAAGAACTATTTTTCCATGCCTCCCGAGGTGAACCCCTCCAAAAAAGGATATCATCTCATTTAGCCCAGGGGGCTCAGTGGCTTTGAGAAAATAAATCCACCGCAGCTCCATTTGCAGTAGAACCTTGTTCCAGTCTCCGCCTCTGGAGCTGGGGTGGATTCTGTCAAGGATTAGAAATTTTATTTTAGGAAACTTGCCAAAATGAACAAGACTTGTGTGCCGTCCAAGGGGAAGGTCCGGATCACAAGTCTTCATGCTTTTGATGTGTCTGTTAGCGCGAGAAATCCAATTTCGTCTTGCCGAAGTAGAAACAGCCGCACTCACAGAGGAGTAAATATACCACTCCGTGAGTGCGGCAGTTGGCGAAGTGTTTGGGTTTAAAAATCTGACCGTTCGGCAGTGTTGGATTTTTTAAGGTGAGCATGAAGCCGCAGTACTTGCAGCTGCCGCACATATACGTGCCCCTGTATTTGCAGGGGTCTGTTCTTGTCTGACTTTTAAATTCGCTCTGAACCAATTTATCTTTAAGCGCTGGTACCTTTTTATATGTAAAATGAAGGTGCTCAGGAACATACTTGCTTAGGGTGGGATCTAGCGTGAGCACATGCCAATATTTAGACACTATTTTTTTAATTGTTGGATGTTGCTCCGAGTATCTAGTAATTATTCTAAGGACAGAATCATCCTGTTTGCAAGTCTTGGCAGACAGAAGTTTGGTTCTGTCACTCAAAATGGCCTTTTTGTAGGCTTTTTTTATAATAGTTTTTGTGTACCCTCTTGCAAGAAGTCTGGTCCTGAGATCATTTGCAGCCCTCTGAAAACTCTCTAAATCTGTGCAATTTCTCCTGGCTCTGAGATACTCTCCATACGGGATGGAGTGCACAAGAGCCTGCGGATGAAAGCTAGATGCATGGAGGATGGTGTTCCCCGCCGTGGGCTTCCGAAAAAGGCCACTGTGGAGAACACCATCCTCAACCCTCCGCACCTCCACATCAAGAAATGTGATGACATCTCTGTTTCAATTCATTGTGAATGTTAAATTGAATTCGTTTTTATTCATTCTATCAATGCAGTTTGTTAAGAGTTCAGACGGTCCTTGCCAGATCATAAAGACATCATCTATGTATCGTACCCACATTAGTATGTGGTCCGTATACATAGAAGTGGCTTTGTTTGTCAGAAAAAAATCCTCCCACTCCCCCAGATACAGATTGGCGTAGGATGGGGCACAACATGTGCCCATCGCTACGCCTTGTATCTGGAGGTAGTGGGAGCCATCAAAAGTAAATACATTATGAAACAATATATACTGCAAGATAGATAGAATGAATTCGCCATAGGCGTTGAAACTGTGGCCCAAGACTAATGCATGTCGTACAGCTGCTATCCCCCGGTCGTGGGGGATAGAGCTGTACAGGGCCTCGACGTCTATGGTGACTAGTAGGCAATCTTGAGGAACATAAGTGTCTTGAATTCTTTGTAGAAAATGGATAGTGTCACGAACATGCGAAGGTAGGGAAGTAACAAAAGGTTTGAGAAAGGTATCAACCAACTTGCTGGCGTTATCGGAGATCGAACCTCGACCCAAAATAATTGGCCGCCCTGGTGGATTAGTGGCGTCTTTGTGAATTTTGGGGAGTGAATATAAGGTTGGAGTGACAGGAAAGGTTGTGCGGATGAATTCCCATGTGTGTTTAGGAATGATACCGTTCAAATAGGCTGAATCAATGAGTTGGTAAAATTCTTGTTGATATTTTATAACAATGTTGGCTGTGATCTTCCTGTACCAATTTTGATTTTTAAGGATTTTGTAACACATAGCTGTGTACTGCGAATTGTTCATAATAATGACATTTCCGCCCTTGTCGGCCTGTTTAAAAGTAATCGAATGGTTTTGTGATAACTTTGTAATAGCTAGCTTTTGATTAGCTGTAAAATTTGGTGTTTTAGAGGGACGAATGTTTAATTTTTTGACCTCTTTGGATACAAGTTTGACAAAGGCGGAAATGTTGGTATTTTTGCAGAACTTGGGAACTTATCCGACTTTTTCTTCAAAGACAATGTTTTAGTTGTAGGGGTTGGTTGGTCTGAATCGATTCCTGCCAGGAGTGATGAAAGGTCAATACGATCAATGAGATCATCATTTTCCTCGAGTAGGGATATGAGGGTATCAAGAATGGGGTCTTTTTTGGTCTTAGATGTATCAAATAGATTGTTTTTGTCAAATATGGCCTTAAAGTTTAGTTTTCGAGCGAATAGGTGAAGATCTTTGATGAAATCAAACTTGTCCAATGGGGTGCTGGGGCAGAAGCTGAGGCCTTTGGAAAGGACCTCGGTTTCATCTGACGATAGTTTGTAATCGGATAAATTAATAATTGACAAATCAGTTTCCAAAGATTGAGGGGTAGAAGGTGTGATAGAGTGCAAAGTGAATTTGGAAGTGTTTAGTGAGTGGTCGGTGTGAAAATTGGGGCTCGTTGGTGAATGAGTTCTAAAAAAGTAGAATCCTGCAAATCAGTGGTAGATAATACAGAAGGTGGTATTTGGGATACGAGGGGTGTGATTGTGTTATTGGTGGTAAGGGTGCTTTCTGAAGGTGGGTGGGTTGTGTTGTCCGAATGAGGGGTGTGTGATTTGAAAAGTGAAAGGTTGGAACATGAATCTTGTTGGACATTAGATTTTTTCATTGATTGCCCAACTGCTGCCTCGCCTTGGTATGCTCATTTCACTCTTTCCTTTGTTTTTTGTTTATTTACGTTTTGTGACATATGAGATGTATTTTTCGAAGGAAGATTAGATGCATTTGCCTGATATTGTCTATTGGGTAGCCCATTGTGAGGTGGTTTGTTGGGCTTGTTCCCAATTTGTCTTAAAATCAGGACTCAAATCTTCTAAAAGTGGGAAGTGGGAAGAGTTGAACTATAAGACCAGCTGGATTGGTTTTGTTCTGTAAGTACCGGTAATCTTGAAAAGATTTGACATGCCAAAAATTGGCTGATTTCTTCTCAAGAATTTTGGACAGCTGGAAAAACAGTGTGGATAAATCCGCATCTGTATATTGCTTTTGTCCAAAATCCTTGAGGTATTTGGAAATTAATCCCTCCCATTCATCACCTGTGTAGTTAGTCATGGTGAGGCCAACTAAACAGGAAAAGAACCTTTGGTCACAATTACTGGTTAAGAAATCGTTCAAAACAACTATCAAATGTACAAAAAATGTATTAGCAAAGAGGAAGGGTATCTGTTCTGGCAAACAAAAATCCCCCTGAGAGGACAATGAATTACAGTAAGGTATATCAAAAAAAGTTAATTATATAATGTAACAAAATTTATTTTGTTTAGTCCACAAGAGAGAGGAGATAAACTACTCTCTCTGAGGAGCAAACGGAAGAAAACCACACGGGCTTAGAACGGGGAGTGGTATTTTCTACCTTTGTATCAACCAAAGAGAGATACCCGTGTTGGATGCTTCACCAGGTGCCACATCCCAAATATAGACTAGAGAGAAATTCCCCTGTTGGTGGGACTTTGAAGGCACTCAAATATACCTATACACAGTACTTAAAATGTTTTTAAATTTTATTAACAAATTACAAAGTGACATAAAAGACGGTAAGTTCAGTAAGATGCATCACATTGGCAGATAATGAATAACCACACCATTCCAGGGTGATGACCCAACTAGTTTCGGAGTTTTTGCGATAGATACTTCTTCTTCAGGGGGAAACCCTGGGTAGTGGTCTGTAAGTGGTTGATCAGACAAAAAAGTCAAATGACATTATGCCAGAAAAACATAACAACTAGAACATTGCAACAATTCATACAATAAAATTGTTTTAGATTTCAAAAAAGTTACAACTTACATTCACTGCAGTGATGATTGACACTATAAACTTGCCATCAAGGTATTAAAATCAAGTGGTCACCATGCTCAACCGGATCCACACATTTGTTTTGTAAGGGGTCTAACTGATATGGTGTTGCCCTTATTTTTGTATGAAGCTTTTGTTTGCCAGAACAGATACCTTTCCTCTTTGCTAATACATTTTTTGTACATTTGATAGTTGTTTTGAACGATTTCTTAACCAGTAATTGTGACCAAAGGTTCTTTTCCTGTTTAGTTGGCCTCACCATGACTAACTACACAGGTGATGAATGGGAGGGATTAATGTCCAAATACCTCAAGGATTTTGGACAAAAGGAATATACAGATGCGCATTTATCCGCACTGTTTTTCCAGCTGTCCAAAATTCTTGAGAAGAAATCAGCCAATTTTTGGCACGTCAAATCTTTTCAAGATTACTTACAGAACAAAACCAATCCAGCTGGTCTTAGAGTTCAACTCTTCCCACTTGTAGAAGATTTGAGTCCTGATTTTAAGACAAATTGGGAACAAGCCCTTAACGACTGTTCAGCTACTCTTATGACACTTTTAATCGACGAGTACACTCGCCGCACTGCCAAACTGGATGTAGAAATTGGCATCCTATGTGACAAAATGCAGAAATATAAAACGCATAGACTTTTTGAAGAAAAAGAAAAACAATTAAAACAGCACTTAGAAATTTATAACCGTAACATTCTGATCAAAAAACAAAATAAACTTAACCGTGACACTATTGCCTTTCAACAAAAGAAGGCATATAAGTGGAATACCAACAAACCACCTCACAATGGGCTACCCAATAGACAATATCAGGCAAATGCATCTAATCTTCCTTCGAAAAATACATCTCATACGTCACAAAACGTAAATAAACAAAAGACAAAGGAAAGAGTGAAACGAGCATACCAAGGCGAGACAGCAGTTGGGCAATCAATGAAAAAATCTAATGTCCAACAAGATTCATGTTCCAACCTTTCACTTTTCAAATCACACACCCCTCATTCGGACAACACAACCCACCCACCTTCAGAAAGCACCCTTACCACCAATAACACAATCACACCCCTCGTATCCCAAATACCACCTTCTGTATTATCTACCACTGATTTGCAGGATTCTACTTTTTTAGAACTCATTCACCAACGAGCCCCAATTTTCACACCGACCACTCACTAAACACTTCCAAATTCACTTTGCACTCTATCACACCTTCTACCCCTCAATCTTTGGAAACTGATTGGTCAATTATTAATTTATCCGATTACAAACTATCGTCAGATGAAACCGAGGTCCTTTCCAAAGGCCTCAGCTTCTGCCCCAGCACCCCATTGGACAAGTTTGATTTCATCAAAGATCTTCACCTATTCGCTCGAAAACTAAACTTTAAGGCCATATTTGACAAAAACAATCTATTTGATACATCTAAGACCAAAAAAGACCCCATTCTTGATACCCTCATATCCCTACTCGAGGAAAATTATGATCTCATTGATCGTATTGACCTTTCATCACTCCTGGCAGGAATCGATTCAGACCAACCAACCCCTACAACTAAAACATTGTTTTTGAAGAAAAAATCGGATAAGTTCCCAAGTTCTGCAAAAATACCAACATTTCCGCCTTTGTCAAACTTGTATCCAAGGAGGTCGAAAAATTAAACATTCGTCCCTCTAAAACACCAAATGTTACAGCTAATCAAAAGCTAGCTATTACAAAGTTATCACAAAACCATTCGATTACTATTAAACAGGCTGACAAGGGCGGAAATGTCGTTATTATGAACAATTCGCAGTACACAGCTATGTGTTACAAAATCCTTAAAAATCAAAATTGGTACAGGAAGATCACAGCCAACATTGTTTTAAAATATCAACAAGAATTTTACCAACTAATTGATTCAGCCTATTTGAACGGTATCATTCCCAAACACACATGGGAATTCATCCGCACAACCTTTCCTGTCACTCCAACCTTCTATTCCCTCCCCAAAATTCACAAAGACGCCACTAATCCACCAGGGCGGCCAATTATTTCGGGTCGAGGTTCGATCTCCGATAACGCCAGCAAGTTGGTTGATACCTTTCTCAAACCTTTTGTTAATTCCCTACCTTCGCATGTTCGTGACACTATCCATTTTCTACAAAGAATTCAAGACACTTATGTTCCTCAAGATTGCCTACTAGTCACCATAGATGTCGAGGCCCTGTACAGCTCTATCCCCCACGACCGGGGGATAGCAGCTGTACGACATGCATTAGTCTTGGGCCACAGTTTCGACGCCTATGGCGAATTCATTCTATCTATCTTGCAGTATATATTATTTCATAATGTATTTACTTTTGACGGCTCCCACTACCTCCAAATACAAGGCGTAGCGATGGGCCCCATACCACGCCAATCTGTATCTGGGGGAGTGGGAGGATTTTTTTCTGACAAACGAAGCCACTTCTATGTTTACGGACCACATACTAATGTGGGTACGATACATAGATGATGTCTTTATGATCTGGCAAGGACCGTCTGAACTCTTAACAAACTGCATTGATAGAATGAATAAAAACAAATTCAATTTAACATTCACAATGAATTGAAACAGAGATGTGATCACATTTCTTGATGTGGAGGTGCGGAGGGGTGAGGATGGTGTTCTCCGCAGTGGCCTTTTTCGGAAGCCCACGTCGGGAAACACCATCCTCCATGCATCTAGCTTTCATCCGCAGGCTCTTGTGCACTCCATCCTGTATGGAGAGTATCTCAGAACCAGGAGAAATTGCACAGATTTAGAGAGTTTTCAGAGGGCTGCAAATGATCTCAGGACCAGACTTCTTGCAAGAGGGTACACAAAAAATATTTTAAAAAAAAGCCTACAAAAAGGCCATTTTGAGTGACAGAACCAAACTTCTGTCTGCCAAGACTTGCAAACAGGATGATTCTGTCCTTAGAATAATTACTAGATACTCGGAGCAACATCCAACAATTAAAAAAAATAGTGTCTAAATATTGGCATGTGCTCACGCTAGATCCCACCCTAAGCAAGTATGTCCCTGAGCACCCTCATTTTACATATAAAAAGGTACCAGCGCTTAAAGATAAATTGGTTCAGAGCGAATTTAAAAGTCAGACAAGAACAGACCCCTGCAAATACAGGGGCACGTATATGTGCGGCAGCTGCAAGTACTGCGGCTTCATGCTCACCTTAAAAAATCCAACACTGCCGAACGGTCAGATTTTTAAACCCAAACACTTCGCCAACTGCCGCACTCACGGAGTGGTATATTTACTCCTCTGTGAGTGCGACTGTTTCTACGTCGGCAAGACGAAATTGGATTTCTCTAAACGCACTAACAGACACATCAAAAGCACGAAGACTTGTGATCCGGACCTTCCCCTTGGACGGCACCAAGTCTTGTTCATTTTGGCAAGTTTCCTAAAATAAAATTTCTAATCCTTGACAGAATCCACCCCAGCTCCAGAGGCGGAGACTGGAACAAGGTTCTACTGCAAATAGAGCTGCGGTGGATTTATTTTCTCAAAGCCACTGAGCCCCCTGGGCTAAATGAGATGATATCCTTCAAACCTTTTTTGGAGGGGTTCACCTCGGGAGGCATGGAAAAAACGGAATTTTTGTAAAATCTTACCTGTAAAATTCCTTTCTCTGAGTCCTCCGACAGTCGCCGCCATCTTCATATTCGTCACAATGGGGTATTAGACTTTTCTCCGAAGGAGTAGCTAGGCAACAGAATATGTTAACATTAAAGCTTTTAACATATCCCACCCACAGGGGGTGGTCCCCTCAGTCAATACCCTCCTACTTCCTGCATCCATATCTCAGTTTCAGTGGAATAGCAGAATAGCAGTAGAGTATACAACCAAACCCCAAAAGAGGGGCGACCAGGGCGGCGACTGTCGGAGGACTCAGAGAAAGGAATTTTACAGGTAAGATTTTACAAAAATTCCGTTTTCTCTTAGGTCCTCCGACAGTCGCCGCCATCTTCATATTCGTCACAATGGGGACGTCCCAAAGCAGTGCAAACATGAGGGGTGGGAAACGCAGCCGCGCTGTAAGGCAACGCAGTCTCTACATCAAAGAAAGGAACCTTACCAAAGGAAGGAAACCAGCTGGGCAACATGAAAAAACTTGCTCAACAGGAGCAACAACCCAGGAAAAGCAAATAACCCAGGGATAAAAAAACATATCCCAAACAGCCAGGGGTCCAAAACAAGGGACCCTAAGGAACTGCCGCACTAAGAACCTTGCGGCCAAAGGAAGCATCTGCCGATGCCTGAACATCCACTCTGTAGAATTTTGTGAAAGTGTGTACGGTCGACCAGGTCGCCGCCTTACACACCTGGGCTACAGAAGCCCCATGACGACAGGCCCAAGACGTACTCAGAGATCTAGTAGAGTGCGCCTTCACAGGCATACGGGGAACTTTTCCCTGCAAAGCATATGCCTGTTCAATGGTCTGTCTGATCCATTTGGCGATGGTAGAAGCCGACGCCGCCATGCCCTTCCGAGGACCTTCCGGAAGAACAAACAAAGAATCCGTCTTGCGAAAAGACTCAGTCGATTTAAGGTAAACCCTTATTGCCCGAACAACATCCAAAGAGTGCAACCTCACCTCCTTCGGATGTTTAGGCTTCGCGCAAAGCGAAGGCAAGACAATATCCTCATTGAGATGAAATTCCGAAACTCGCTTCGGAAGAAAAGAAGGATTAGGTCGCAAGACCACCTTATCCAAGTGAATGACCAGATACGGATACTTGCAGGACAAAGCCGCCAGCTCCGACACTCTGCGAGCCGAAGTGATCGCCACCAAAAAGGCGACCTTTTTGGACAACATAGACAACGAGATCTCCCCGATCTGTTCAAAAGGAGCACGTTGTAACACAGATAGAACGAGATTCAAGTCCCAAGGAGGCAGAGGTTCCCTCCTAGGAGGGACCAGATGCCGCACTCCTTGAACAAAAGTGCCAACCAAGGAGTTAGAAGCCACAGGACGTTGAAAAAGAACGGCCAGCGCAGACACCTGACCCTTGATTGTAGCCAGCGCCAAACGCTGGTCGACACACGTTTGAAGGAAGGACAACACTCGAGAAACCGAGTATGTGCGAGGTGAAAACCCCCTGGACTCACACCAGGCAAAATAGGCATTCCAAGTACGGTAATAGACCTTCCCTGAGGAAGGTTTCCTCTCGTTGATCAAAGTGTGAATGACCTCAGGGGAGAGACCCCTATCCTTCAGGACCTCGGTCTCAACAGCCAGGCCGTCAAAGCCAGCGACTGTAAAGCAGGATGGAATATCGGCCCTTGAGACAGGAGATCGTCTCGAAGAGGTAGACGCCAGATTCACGAGGTCTGCGTACCAGGACCGGCGAGGCCAGTCCGGTGCCACAAGAATCACCGTGCTGCGTTCCGAGTGCAACCTGCGAAGGAACCTGGACAGCAATTGAATCGGTGGAAACGCATACATCAGTCTGTACTGATGCCACGGGACCACCAACGCGTCTGACGTGTCTGCCCGAGGGTCGCGCGTCCTTGCCACGAACCTCCTCACCTTGGTGTTCAGACGAGACGCGAACAGGTCCACATCTGGAAGACCCCACTTCCCGCACAACATCTGGAAGACAGCTGGGTGGAGAGACCATTCCCCCTGATCCAGGGTCTGGCGACTCAGATAGTCCGCCTGCCAGTTCTCCACTCCCGGAATGTGAACTGCTGTTATCGCCGGGACATGAGTCTCGGCCCAAGACAGAATTTCGGCCACTTCCCGAGCCGCTCGGGCACTCCTGGTGCCCCCTTGGTGGTTGATGTAGGCCACCGCCGTGGCATTGTCCATCTGCACCCGAACCGGACAGCCCTGCAGCCGGTCTGTCCAGCGACGAAGGCAGAGATTTATCGCACGCAATTCCAGAATGTTGATCGGAAGGGAGGACTCCCTCTCCGACCAAGTCCCCATGGCGGACAGAACGCCCAGAACACCACCCCAGCCCGACAGGCTGGCATCCGTGGTGATCACTGTCCATGAGATAGGACGAAAAGACTTGCCCCCCGATACCATCGGGGACTGGAGCCACCACAGAAGATCCCTTCTGGTGCGATGGCTCAATGAAATCTGAAGATCCAGAGATTGAGGTCGCCCGTCCCACCTGGACAGGATCTCCGCTTGGAGACCCCGCGTGTGAAACTGGGCGAAGGGAATCGCCTCGAAGGCCGAGACCATCAATCCCAGACATCTCATGCACGTCCGCAGAGACGAGTGTGGAACGTCCCTGAGGGACCTGACTTCCTCCTGAAGAGTCCTGAGTTTGTCTTCCGGTAGGAAGACCTTCGCCTGGACCGAGTCCAGGATCATCCCCAGGTAGGGAAGACGAACCGACGGACTCAGCATCGACTTTGGAAAATTTATCGTCCAACCAAACTCCTGCAGAGTTTGCATCATGACGGACAGGTCCTTTTCCAGACCCTGGCTGGTCGCAGACCGAACCAGAATGTCGTCCAGATACCCCAGGACAGAGATGCCCTGGGCTCTCAACAAAGCCAGAACGGGTGCAAGCACCTTGGTGAAAACCCGTGGAGCCGAGGCGAGACCAAAAGGTAACGCCACGAATTGGTAATGATCCTCCGCAATGGCGAATCGAAGGTACCTCTGGTGACCCTCGAAAATCGGGATGTGAAGGTACGCATCCTTCAAATCGATGGAGGCCATGAATTCCCCCGGAACCAGGGCAGCCACCACCGACCGCAGGGATTCCATGCGGAACTTTCGAACCCGCACAAAGCGGTTCAGAGCCTTCAAGTCCAGAATTGGACGAACCTTGCCCTCCTTCCTGGGCACAGTGAACAGATTTGAATAAAACCCCCGAAATCTGTCCCGATGAGGCACCGGAACCACCACTCCCGGAGCCCTCAGGTCCCGCACCGCTAGGTGCAGATCCCGCAAACGCTCCGGAGACAGTTGAAGATTCGAGGGAAAGAATCTGCTCTCCGGCCGAGAGAGAAACTCGATCTTGTAGCCAGATCGAACGATTTCCTGAACCCACCGGTCCCGCACACGGGCCAGCCAGGGTTGAAGAAAACCGAGCAAGCATCCCCCCACCCCAGAACTGGGTGAGGGCGCCCCTTCAGGCCGCATTGTTATGGGCAGCGGGTCCGGACTGACCGGACTTCTGTTTACCAGACCACGGCTTCTTTTGGGAGCCTTGACCCTTGAACGGTTTGCCCTTGTAGTGCGACCGAAAGGCACGAAAGGACCCCTGAGGAGGCCGAAAATTAGTATGCTTCTTACCAGGAGCCCCCTTAGCCTTGGGGAAGTGGGGCAAGAGAGTGCTCTTACCGCCCGTGATCCCCTTTATCAACGTATCCAAGGATTCCCCAAAAAGGCGAGATCCATCATAAGGTAGATTGGCTAAGGTCTTGCGCGAAGATTGGTCCACAGACCAACACTTTAACCAAGCCAGGCGGCGAGACAACACCGCCACGCTTTGCACACGTGCAGCCAATGGCACTAAATCCAAGTCCGCATCACACAGATACATGACACCCTGATGGATTTGATCCACCATATCCAATGTCGCCGGTGAGGCCGAATCAGCCACTAAGACGCGCCTAAGCACCTGCGTCCAACTTGCGACAGCCTGGGCTGCCATAAGAGAGGCAAACAGAGCTTTTAGCATCGAACCCGTAACAGAATAAGTATGACGGGCAAGAGACTCCATTCTCCTATCCGTGGCATCTCAGAACACCGGAGTATCCTCTGCAGGAATCGCAGTGGATTTATTCAAAACCGCAATCGCGTGATCCACCGGGGGTGGCACACACCACCGTTCATCAGTGGTAGGCGTGAAAGGATAACGCAGCCTGAACCTACTTGGCACAGCAAAAGGTTTGCGTAAATTGCACCATTGTTCTTTAACAGCGCGCTGAAAATCATCAGTGCAGGGAAAGACCTGCGATGTCTTGCGTCTTTTCTGCGTCCCATAAGCCGCCAGGGCAGCGGGAGGACACAGTTCATCCTGCAAACGCAGCGTTTGTTTTATAGAAGCAACCAATTCATCCATGATTGCAAGCTCTTCAGGCGAGCCAGGGGGAGAATTATCAACCCCTTCAACCTCAGCCTCCACCTCGGACCCCACGAGATCCAGGGAGGAACGGGACCCCGACAAGGAGACCCCAGCCATAGCAGCCCCATCACCATCACCCTCAGAATCAGAGGAAATAGAAACTCTGGGTCTTTTAGTGGATTGAGCAGCCACCAGCATCTGCACCTGAGCAGCAAGGTTAGCCACCACTTCAGCTAAATCCCCCCCCTGGGGGGGAAACAGCAGTCCCCTGGCTTCCCACCAAGGTGGCAGGAAATTTGCCCTCCTGAGAATCCATTGCCCCAAAAAAATATGCCGGAGAATAAAGGGTTAACTGCCCCTTTAACAAGCGCGGCGAGCGCAGCCCACCGCACACACAAGCACAATGAGACCCCCACAGGGATAAAACTGAAAACAGGCAATGGATATAGGAAGAACAGAGGATAAAACCTGAAGAGACCACTGCTGCTGCTGTCGCCTCGATCGGTGCACCCAGGAAAAGAGGAAGTGATGAAATCAGGGCGCTCTATTAAAGCCTATGGAAGGCTACAAGAAAATGGCCGCCCGCAGTGAAAACATGCGGCCGGAGCGAGCGCAGCCAAAATGGCGCCGTTTGGCGCCGAAACCGCCGCTCCCCCACTACTGTGAGAACCGCAGTATAACACTACACATCGCTGTATTGTGCCCAAACATGACAAAAACATGCCCCACAGCACACAGCCTGTCACACATTCCACAGTCTGGCACAGACAGTGCCGCACAGCCCCCCCCCCTTGCAGCCCACAGCGTGCAGCCAGAGCGATAGGGAGCTAAACAGTGTGAACAGAGGCAGGTTACACAGTCCCAGACTGACACCCCCCCAACAGACAGGTCCCCACATAGATACACTTACCTCCTAATGGCGTGGGGAACCCGCACAGGCGAACAAGCCGCTGCACATGTGGCAGGGAGAGTCGCATCCAGGACGCAAAAAAACGGGGTTAAGAAACCGCACAGCGTCCAGTGAGGTAGCCACCTCACCAATCATCCCTGCACCGAACAGGGATGGGTCGTTCACTGTGCCAGGAGCGTTACCTGGCTGAACGCTCGATGGCAGGCTGGGAAGCCACTGACCCACAACCTGCGACCAGGGGGATCAGCCCGAGACCCAGCCCGCACGAATCCTCTTCATCAGAAGAACTAACTAATGCTGACAAAAAGAACAGCTAAGTAAAGAGAGAGAAAAAACTCAAACAAAAAAATCAAAAAAGAAGAGAAAGGCTGAGGCAAAATGCCCCAGCATAGAGAGATCCAGCTACTCCTGACAAGCTAGACATTGAAACTGAGATATGGATGCAGGAAGTAGGAGGGTATTGACTGAGGGGACCACCCCCTGTGGGTGGGATATGTTAAAAGCTTTAATGTTAACATATTCTGTTGCCTAGCTACTCCTTCGGAGCAAAGTCTAATACCCCATTGTGACGAATATGAAGATGGCGGTGACTGTCGGAGGACGTAAGAGAAATAGTTCTTCTCTTTTGCTGACTATTTTTTCATATATTTTGTCATCTTTCCCTATTATACAAGAACCTGGGAATGTTCAATAATAGATAGTCTCTTTTGTATTACAAATTGTATTGTAAGTGCATTAATGCATAGGAGATGATATCTCAATGTATCCATATATGTACTGATTTAAGTATCAACAACATTCTTTTATGTATGTATTCTTTCTGGCTCATAATGCCCCCACAAGTTGTTCCCCTTGCTCTTCCTGTACCACACTGCTGCCAGGACGATCTAACATTAAAATATCTGCATACCCCACTTTGACTGCCTATGTAATCTAATTACTTTTTTCTATTAATGTTCATAACTATTTCTCTTTTTTGGCAGATACATCGCACAAATTCATGACCAATGGATTTGGTTGTGGCCCCTGCGGATTTATTGTATTCAGCATTTGACCTTAATTAATAACCAATCGTCTCTAATGTGTACCAAGTAGACAACCCGGCACGGGAAGCGGCCGCCACCTAGTGGCGAGCCGCGATATGGGTCTCGTCTTTTCCATCCTTGTCTCATGATGAGACAATAGACACTCACTCATTCTACACCCCGCCTGCGTTCCACGCCGACGGAGTGAATGACGTGCCGGTGGAACGCAGGAGCCGACTGCACTTCCGCCCCGCCTAATTTGCATACGGGCGGGGTTTGGGAGAGCGCTCGGCCCCTTCGCACCAGGGAACCCAGCTGGTGATCAGCTGAGAGGCGATCACTTACAGCTGTCTCAGGTTTACCTACCGTCCTATTTAAACCTCCAACTTCACAGCAGTGAGCTGCATTGCTCACCTGCCGTGAATACTGGAGGGTGTCTGACACTGTCGGCTTACTAATCCACTGTTCTATAAGGTAATTTTCGGGTTTTGCTTTAATCTTTTCTCAAAGACATCTAAACTCTGGCTGTTGACTCTTTTTGGAGGAAGGAAAAATAACCATAACTCAACCTTATTTGCAATATTTAACATACTAAAATACCTGGCTTCTTTTCCCTGTGTTTTTTTTGTGGCAAGCCAGGTGTTTTTTGCTAATAAGCTAATTTTTGCATATATGGGCAAACAACTAAGTGGGGCTAGCATGCTATAAGACCCCTAGATTGTTTTAGCCCTCTCTTTGGCCATTGCGGTCAAAATAAATAAATAAATAAAAAAATAAATACATTTCCCTCCTCCTCCTATATTTTTCTTCCCTCTGATTCATTCCTGTTTCTTTTGAAGCTATACCTGATTTGTGTCCTCATATAGGATAAAGCAAAATTATCTGACAGCCGTTTTTTGATCATTTTCTAGCGGACTTACCATATATGGGTTCCAGTTGTCTTTTCTTGATGCACTTTGAGGCTGATTATTACATACCACAACAAAGCTTCATACAAAAATAAGGGCAACACCATATCAGTTAGACCCCTTACAAAACAAATGTGTGGATCCGGTTGAGCATGGTGACTACTTGATTTTAATACCTTGATGGCAAGTTTATAGTGTCAATCATCACTGCAGTGAATGTAAGTTGTAACTTTTTTGAAATCTAAAACAATTTAATTGTATGAATTGTTGCAATGTTCTAGTTGTTATGTTTTTCTGGCATAATGTCATTTGACTTTTTTGTCTGATCAACCACTTACAGACCACTACCCAGACGTATATTTGAGTGCCTTCAAAGTCTCACCAACAGGGGAATTTCTCTCTACACTTTGCTTATTGACCATGTATTTTCCAGATTTGGTCTACCATTAAGGATCGAGTCGGATCAGGGCCGACACTTTACAAGTGAGGTAATGTTTAAGCTGTGGAAAATCTTGGGGGTCAAACGGAAACTACAGATTGGTTATAGCGCTCCATTGCTCCACTAGATGTGGGACGATATGCAGTCAATTGTCAACATCCTTAAGAAATTCATTAAAGAATCAGGTAAAGACTGGGACATGAAGTTACCTTTAGTGCTCATGGCTTTTCGAGCCACGCCAAGCGCTGCTACCAAGATGTCACCCTTTTGAACTGATGACAGGTAGGAAAATGGTTCTTCCACAACATCTGTTGTATCGCACATCAGATCATAACCTGATCAATGCAGCCACGACACATCAGTATGTGGAAAATGTACATCAACATCTTCAGCATGCTTTTGCACAGAAGAATCCCGAGAAAGCAGCCGTAAGTAACAAAGCCTATTATGATCTCAAAACCACCAAGAAGCAGCACGAGACAGGTGATAAGGTGTATCTGTACAATTTTGCTCGAGATAGAGTAAAAGAAAATGTTTTTTCCTTCATGGAAAGGTCCTTACAACATCATTGACAAGATTTCACCTGTGGTTTACAAAATAAAAATTGTCAAGAATGATGGTTTTGTAGAAAATTGGGTTCATGTCAATTACTTGCTTGTCATCCAGGGTCTCAACTGAGAATACTGGAAGGTGAAGCCTAAGAAGAAACCTAATAAGTATATCCAGAGGATGTGTATATAATGATTTGACATTGTGATATTTTCTCTCAATTGACAGATCTTTACATGTAAAGCTTCTAAAAAGTTGCATTGATTTGTAAAATATCAATTGATAAGTAAATATATATTTATACTGTCTGTTTTTCTAATGGGAGGAAATTTACCTTCCAAACCAGGTCGTTGATTGGTACAGACGATGATGAATACCATAAATGCAGCAATCGGATGGGTCGTCTTAATCCTTGGTGCCCAGTTCAGGACTGAACCTATTATTGAGTGGGGTCCTTCATCAGGAATCATGTTGCAAAACGCCCTAGGATTCTTATGAACGGAAAGGAAGATTTTGTTTCAACAGATCTTTGTGAGTTTGGATCCAAGGATATCCATTGAGGGGAATTACAATACATCCCATTTTCATTTGGAGGAGATGCGAGAATGGTATATTACACATGTGAGCAGAGCTCAGTCTAGGGTGCGAGACATTCTAGAACATGCAAGGAAACCATTCATTATCCAACCAAAGTCCAAGATTTAATGTCCAAAGAGATTACTCGGGTTCCTGATTGCTAGCATTTTTTGATTACGCTTTGAATGTTGGTTGCCAACACCACTTCACAAGACTTTACAAGCTGAAGTAGGAGATTTGAAGGAAACTCTTGAGTATCTTTACCAGCAAATTGAAATTCAAAAGACTAATATGGAACAATTGGGTGAACGTAGTTAACAATATTATAGCTACTACAAACTTGCATTCGGAACTGATTTTTCATTCTACCGAACTACTTAAAAGCCATAAACAATTCCAATATGAACTTCCGACCTTATTCCCAGATATGTCTAAGGTTGCTTTATTGGGGCTAAAAAGGAATCATATAAGGCACATACATATTATTTTATACATATTGTTATATGGGCATCCTGGCAGCCATTTTATCATGAGGTGAATGCAAGTTCATTGTCCTTGGTTAAAGATTCTTACAGAAAATCTTAGAGTCTCAGCAAAAGACTTTCTCAAGCCATAAATTAAAGGGGCCAAACACGCCAAGATAAGGTCTAACCATGGTGCCAGGCTGGGTTATAATGAGAGTGATGTCATTCTTTTATGGATTTCAACAATGAACAAGAGATCAGAATGTTTTTTTTTTTAGGGCTCATTTAAAAATATGCTTGAGGAAACATTATTATTATTTTTAGTAATTGTATTAGCAACACTATTATTATGTGTTTGTATTATATGAAGCATATACATTGGCCTACTTAATTGAATACATTTTAGGAACGCTTTATATATATTACTTTAACCACTTGCCTACTGGCCAATGTATATATACGTCCTCCGTTTAACCCTAAATACTGGTATTTTTTTAAACGGTGGACAGTTGGACTTCCGGGATGGCAGAAAAGGTGCCCCCCTCCCGGTGCGTCCCAGTCCTTTTCCCTGCTTACCGGACCCGCCGGCAGCGGGGAAAACGATCCGGTCCCGGATCCTCACAGACAGGATGTCGCGTGAGGGCAAGCTTGCCCTCACTCGACTCTATGGTCTTGGAGGACCGGAGCGACTGCAAACGTCGTTGCCTAGCACCTGGTTTAAAGGTCCCTTTTTTTTTTTTTTCTTCATCTTTTAGTGTACTTGTGAGATCTGAGGACTTTTTGACCCAAGATCTCACAAAAAAGAGGTCCTGTTGTGCCTATTTCTATTACAAGGAATGTTTACATTCCTTGTAATAAAAATAAAAATGATCTTTTTTTTTTTAAACGGTGTAAAAATAAAAAATAAATAAAATAAATCGTAAAAAAAAAAAAAATTAAAGCGCCCTGTCCCTATTAGCTCGCGCACAGAATCGAACGCATACAGAAACCCCGCCCACATATGTAAACTGTGTTCAAACCACAACTGTGCAACACTAAAAAGAAGGGTGGCACTCACTGGTATCAATAAGAGTCCTCTATGGATGAAAAACCATGAAATGTCTCTGTATGGTATCACTCAAATTTATTAAAATCTTGAAGGGTTAAAATATATATATTGTGACACACGACAATCCCGACATTCCTACTCGACCTAAAGTTGCAATGGGATACCAAAAAGGGGTATACCAATACCAGGTACTGATGTAATTTGGGAGTCCACTGGTGTCACACTTGTTGGCAAAGGCTGGATAGCAACAAAGTGTAAAATGCAAGTTGGGGTACCTCAAAAGGCATATGTATGCCGTGGTCCGGCTGATATGAGGACCCTGTGCGCGGCCGCGGCTCGGTCCTCTAGCAAATGCAGCCTTTCTTCGGTCGGGTCCCCGGGTCGTTCGTGACTTCCGCGTAGACGGGAAATGCCGTCTACGCGGAAGTCACAAACTTAAATTGCTCACTGATAAGGAATGTTAATTACAGTGGTTTTAATTACAGTTTTAAAATCCTATCTAGGTTATATATATCTTGGTAAAGTCTGTAGAGTCTGTATTCTTGACAGAAAGTGACATGGGGGGGTAAACATACTAGGATTTAAGTTTTTCTCTAAGGCTTAGGTCAGAAGGTCATCTTTGAGAAAATAAGTTGAATTAAACCATTTTTCCCAAATTTTTATACAGAAGAACAGTGCCCCCTATTGATATGGCAAAATTAAAGGCATATAGATATACATCTGACTGAACCATTATTATCCTTATAGCATCAAGATTTGAATTTAGATCATTCTAACTGCAGTATGATCTGTCTATTTTCTAATCTTGGGGGTAGTTATACACTTATGTATATATACCCTTGAGGCTGATTTCAGCCCATAGTAAATGGGCCAGTTGTGATATATTCTTCAAATAAATTACCTTTTATAGAAGTTTATTTTACCAAAAACTATTTGGACCTCTAGCAAGTCTTGGTGCATGGTGTAACAATTTTTGTCCATGCAATTTGTTTAAAAATTGAGTTGTGAACATCTTTTGGATGAGAGAGGTCACGTGTCAAATTTTGTTTCCATATTTTGTGAGCTCATGAGAGGCTATTAAAGCGGAGTTCCGGCCACAAAAATCGACATAACCGATTTTGTAGCCATCCGCTTGCTTTTCCCCACCTGAAGCAGAATTGGATAGTTAGGATACTTTTTCTTTTTACTTACCTTGTAATTGTAGAAAGAAATACCTGTCTTCCACTTCCCCCCTCGGCGGCCGCGGCCCGCGCCGTCACTTCCGGTTTGCAATGATTCCTGGGAGCTGAACGTCATCGCTCCCAGGAATCAATGGGACGGCACCGGCCCCGCTCGTCACTTCTGGTGCGACACTGCATTCCTTGCTAAACAGCTTCTGGGCATGCCCAGAAGCTGTGGAGGAATGCGGCGCCGCATCGGAAGTGACGAGAGGGGCCGGTGAAGGCGCATTCTGGGAGAAGACGCAGAAGAGGATCGCGCTGGCTTCAGCTGCCCACAACAGAGATGGCAACGCTGGAGAAGAAATTTTAAAAGTGAGTATTTCTTCTTGCAGGTAAGTGCGAACCGGGACAGATCAGAGGCTAGCCATTGTGGAATGTACTAGCCCTGACTGTCCCGGGGGTATGTATATTGGTAAAAAATTTTCGTGGCCGGAACTCCGCTTTAATCACATTCCAGAAATTATGGGTTTTGGTTACTTTGATATTCTGTAATAATATCCTTTGAATGCATTTCTCACATTACCTGTGTGATACTTATTATTGAATTTTCTTCCGCATTTTGTGTTTATCACCAGTTATATTTTTGACATTATTCTGCACTGATTTTATTTAACCACTTAAGCCCCGGAGGATTTTCCTGCTCAAAGACCAGAGCCCTTTTTTCAATGTGGCACTGCGTGATTTTAACTGACAATTGCGCGGTCATGCAATGCTGTACCCAAATGAAATTTATGTTCTTTTTTCCCCACAAACAGAGCTTTCTTTTGGTGGTATTTGATCACCTCTGCGCTTTTTAATTTTTCCGATATTAATAAAAAAAAGAGCAAAAATTTTGAGTAAAAATTACATTTTCAACTTTGTCTTTTAAAAAATATCCAATATACTCAATTTATGTCATATTTTTTGGCCAAAATGTATTTAGCTACATGTCTTTGACAAAAAAAATCTCAATGAGTGTATTTTTATTGGTTTGCGCAAAAGTTATAGCGTCTACAAACTATGGTGTAAATTCTGGAATTTACGCAGTTTTAATTTCTGACTGCCTATCTCATTTCATGAAGTGCTAAAATGGCAGGGCAGTACAACCCCCCCCCCCCAAAATTACCACTTTTTGGAAAGTAGACATCCTAAGGGATGTCCTGAGAGGCATGTTGAGCTCATTGAATATTTCATTTTTTTGTAACAGGTGTTTGAAAAAAGGTTTTTTTTTTTTTTTTTTTTTTTTTTTTTTTTTTTACACAAAGTTGACATTGAAATCATTTATTGCTCACACATGCAATGGGTATATGTGTAATTACACCCTAAAATATATTATGCTGCTTCTCCCGAGTACAGGGATACCACATATGTGAGACTTTTTGGGAGCCTAGTTGTGTACGGCACCCCGAAAACCTCCGGGGTCCTGTACTCGGCTAGACTGCAAAAAAGTCTCACACATGGGGTATCCCTGTACTCAGGAGAAGCAGCAGAATGTATTTTGGGGTGTCCTTTCACATATACCCATGGCATGTGTAAGCATTATATCATTTACTGACAACTTTGTGTAAAAACAAAAAAAAAATAATTTTTCCAAAACTTGTAGCAAAATATAAACTATTCTATGGACTCACCATGCCTCTCAGCAAATAGCTTGGAGAGTCTACTTTGCAAAATGGGGTCATTTGAGGGGGTTTTGTGCTATGCTGAAATTTCAGGGCCTCTGAAACTGTGACAGGTAGTGCAGAGGTAAAATAAGCAATTTACGCCATTAGAAAACCTGAAGATGGGGATTGGTTTTCGGGGTCCCGTACACAGCTAGGCTCCTAAAAGTCTCACATGTGGTATCCCTGTGCAATATATCATTTAGTGACAACTTTCTGTAAAAAAAAGCAAAAAAAAAAAAACAAAAACAAATTGTCATCTTCCCGAAACCTAGGGCAAAATATAAAATACTCCATGGACTCAATATGCCTCTCAGCAAATAGCTTTGGGTGTCTACTTTTCAAAAAGGGGTCGTTTGAACTGTCCTGGCATTTTATGCTCAATCTTAGCCACACATCACCTACTCTTCTAACCACTTGAAAACCAAGCCTTTTCTGTGACTTTTTGTTTACATGAAAAAATATATATATTTTTTTTTTACTAGAAAATTACTTTGAACCCCCAAACATTATATATTTCTTTAAAGCAGAGGCCCTATAGAACAAAATGGTGGATGTTGCAAATTTTTTTGTCACATGGTACTTGCGCACAGATTTTCCAAACGCAATTTCTGTGAAAAAAAATACATTTTTTTTTTTAATTGAATGCACAAATACACTATATAATTCCAAATTGTTTGGTAAAATTTCATTTTTAATAATTTTTATTGAGTTTTCATAAAAGGCATAACAGTGCAAAATAAGCCAACTCGGCTCAACCATACAAATAGAAGGCGGTACAGCATATGTGGAACAAGAAATATGAAAATACGTATACAGATATCTTTAAAAGCAGCAATCAGAGAAAAATTACAGTAGAAGCAGTAAGACATCGACCAAATCGAGGTAGATACAGAGCCCCCACTCTATAACACTAAAGGTCGGGCGGTCCAGGGCCCGACCACCCCGTCGCCCCTATGGGGACACACTGCGCCCCCGGGGGAAGGCAGCCCCCAACCCCCGACCCCAATACATTGCACTTAACCAGGGGAGGCAGCATCCGGCTGTCAGTGCACTGAATGGGAGAAGAAAAAAAACAGAAAAAAATGAAATAAAATGAGGAAAAGAGGAGGGACAAGACAGAAAGGAAAGATCCAAATAGCATGGAAAATTGGAGAAAGGTAGCGGGAAAGGAATGGGGGGAAGGGGGAAGAGGGAAGAGAACAATAGCGGCTAGTAAGAAAGGGAAGGGTCGACATCCAGGTCCATCACCCCCCAGTGGGGTAGGCTCTCAGAACCCACAGTCCGAAGGGACCAAGGCACCCGATCTCCCTACTAAGGGGGACTGGCCAAATACCGGATCCAGGGGTCCCATGTCTTGTCAAACAATCACATCTTATCATTCAGTAACGCTACCATCCGTTCATTTATCATGATCCAGGTCAGTTTGGCTTTGAGTAGCTCGAACGGCACTACAGGGTGCACCATGAACGAGCGATTGCAATTTTGGCAGCCATGAACACAAAGGCTATAAGACGTTTGGTATGTTTAGGTGACCCCTCGATCGGTTTACCCAAAAGAGCTTGTTGGGGATCTTTCACCAGGTTGACTTGCGTTAATGAATAGATAAAGTTATAGACACGGATCCAAAATCGTCTAACCTTTGAGCAAGTCCACCAGATGTGGAGGACAGTGCCTACTTGTCCGCATCCCCGAAAACAGTTGGGGGATGCAGTGCGAACCGCCGCCGCCAGCCTGACCGGGACCATGTACCATCGTAGAAACACCTTGTAGTTAGCTTCTATTAAGGAAGTGTTGAGTATGGATCTAGAATTAAACTGTGCTAAAGAATTCCAATCAGCTCGGTCCAAGTTCTCATTCAGATCCTCCTCCCAGCGTAGCATATACGATAGTTTAGTGTACTCTTCATGCAGTATATTATAGATCTTGGATATATAGCTTTTTTGTTTATCCAGCGTACGACAGATACTCCATTTGTGTGGAGGTAGTGATGTCACTCTTACGCTTAAGGGAGGCTACGAAATGAGAAATCTGAGTGTAGCGATAGTACTCTCCCTCAGGGAGGGAATATTTCTCCTGCAACTGGGCCCTAGTAAACAGTCCCCGGTGATGGCACAGATCAGCCAACCTGAGAAACCCCTTGTTTGTCCACCACTCAAACACCGAGGGGCAAAGGCCCGGTGGGAACGAGGGATTGCCCAGCAGGGGTACCAATGGGGCATGGGGGGACTTTGTCTGCCCGACAGCCTATCCCAAATTCCCAAGGAAAGGGACAGGGTAGGGCAGAGTACTCCTGGCCTGTCTCTGGCCCGTAACCACATCACATGGTGGATTGGGATCCGTAGATGGGCCGCTTCCAATTGCATCCAAATGGGGAGAGGATCTCGGGAGTGAAAGCGAATCAAGTGGGCCAGTTGTGCTGCATAATAGTATTTGCCCAGGTCCGGGACCTCCAATCCCCCTCTTAGCTTCGGGGTAAAAAGAGTGCGTCTGTTCACCCTGGGCCTCTTGTCCCCCCAGATAAATCGGACAACTGTCCCCTGGAATTCTCTAAGATCAGACATGTTAAGCATTACAGGTAAAGTGCGGTATAGATACAACAATCTAGGCAATATGTTAATTTTTACCGAATTCAACCTACCGAACCACGACGGGGGACTAGCTGACCAAGTAGCAAGGTCCTCTTGCAGTTTTTTGTACATAGGCGTGTAATTACATGAGTAAAGAGTAGTTATAGAATTTGTGAGGTGTATCCCAAGGTACGGTAGCAACCGCTCCTGCCAGGTGAACGTAAAATTGTCTCTGAGAGCAGACAGTGTGGTCTCGTCTAGTGTTAAATTTAGAGCCTGGGACTTCGAGGGGTTAACACGAAGACCAGAGATGGACGTGAACTCCTCCAAATCCCTGAGCAGGTTGGGAATAGAGATCAGAGGGGTCGAACTGTACATCAAGATATCGTCCGCAAATAGGGCGCACTTGTGTTCTACACCTCCACACTGTATGCCTTGGATATTTGGATTAAGGCGTATCTTGATGGCCAGTGGTTCTAAGGCTAAAATAAATAGAAGTGGGGACAAGGGACACCCCTGACGAGTGCCCCTGCGGATGTTCAGGAAAGTAGACCCGTAACCCTTGATAGACAGTCTCGCAATAGGGTCATTGTATAACGTGCGGATGAGGGTGAGAAAATTGCATCCGAAGCCAAAACGCTCCAAAGTCTGCAGGAGATAGTCCCAAGACAAGGAATCGAACGCTTTGTGTAGGTCTAGAGATAGTAACATGCCTTTCCTGTGACCCATTGCATCCCAATTAGATTGAAGGGCCGATATAATATCAATTGCGCGTCTAGTCTTATCAGGCGCTTGCTGACCTGGTACGAAGCCAGTTTGGTCCGGGTGTATATAGTCTGCCAAAAAGGTGTTAAGCCTAGGCGCCAGCACTTTCGCCATGATTTTAAGATCTACGTTGATGAGTGAAATTGGTCTGTAATTAAGACAGTCCCCGTGGTCTTTACCTGGTTTGGGTATAACATGAATAAATGCGTTGTTTTCATACTTTGGGATTGGGGCCCCCGTCCTAATGGAGTTAAAATAGGAACAAAGATGGGTGGCAAGAATCTCATGGAATTTTTTGTAGTAGTGGCCAGAGAACCCGGGCGCCTTATTGGGGTTGATCGGTCAGTACCTCAGATTCCGAGAATTCTCTGTCCATGATATCTACATGTGGGGAGGAGGGTTGAGGGAGGGGAATGTCCCGGAAAAAGTAATCAAATGAGGACTGTCGGAGCGGTTGCGGTTGGGAATAGAGCTTAGAGTAAAAATGATAGAATTCATTAACTACCAATTGTGGGTCTTGCGTCCGGAGACCAGTCCGGAGCCTCAATTTCGGAAGTGCCAGAGAATGGAGTCTCGGGGTCAGCTTGCGGGCCAACAGGGTATGTGGCTTGTCACCTAGGGTATAATATCGGTTTCCCGACCAACAAATGGATTTTTCAACTTTGGTGGTCAAACTAAAGTTGAGAGCTACTCGTGCAGCATCAATTTTATGTCTGATATCCACCTCCGGAGTTCTTCTCTGTTCCCTTAAGAGGTCTCTCAACTCAGCATCCTTTCGCAATATCTCCCCGTTGCGTTCTCTCTTTTTCCGAGAGGCAATTTGAATGAGTTTACCCCTGATCGTCGCTTTATGCGCCGCCCACACTATGGCCGGGGAAGTGTCAGTAGCAGGGTTGTCAAGAAAATATTGTCGCAAGCAGTCAGACACCTCCTTGAAAATTAGGGGGTCATTCAGTAGTGAAGCATTAAGCCTCCAAGAGAAAGGTTTGGATTTAGTCCACAAGTCACAGACGGTCATCACTATGGGGGAGTGGTCAGACCATGGGGTGGGAATAATCTGGGCTTTCAGCACAAACAGGAGAGCCAACAAGGCAAAAAGATGATCTATGCGGGCGTAGGTTTTATTGAACGTGAGAGTAGTGAGTAAAGTCACGCATCGTGGGATGGTCGTTTCTCCATACATCCACCAAGCCTGTGGAATGCAACAAACGAGCCAGTTTAACCCCCTGTCGTGGGGCATGTTTCAAAGAGGCACGCAAGGAGTCAGATCGATCCATGACCTGGTCCAAGGGGACATTACTGTCTCCCCCAAAAACAACATGGCCCATTGCGCGTGGCATCACCACGCTCAGCATATCTTGGAAAAAGGGTATCTGTCCCACATTTGGGGCGTAGTAAGAGACAAAAGTAACGTGTTCATTTATTTTGCCCTGCACCATAAGGTATCGCCCCTCTTTATCTCTAATCACTTCCTTAGGTGTGAATGGGACCCTCTTGGCTATGCAAATCGCTACTCCCTTTTTCTTGTCTACACTATTTGACATGTAACAAGTGGGAAATTTAGCGCTAAGGCTTTTAGGTGCAGATGTGCGAGAGAAGTGAGTCTCCTGTAAGAGGAGGACATCTATACCCTATTTGTGATAGAATTGAAAGGCTTTTGCTCGCTTCACAGGAGCATTGAGACCCTGTACATTGTGTGTAAGAATTTTAAAGTTACTTGTAGAAGGACGTGTCATGGTGGTTCGGTAGGTTGTACTCGTCTGTATTCCATGAAGACCGATCTTCTTCGACTCCCCACAACCGGGGAGCCCTGAAGCCCCAGAACCAAGCAGAAGGGACCTGGATGTCGATCAGCCGCCATTAGGGAAGGGAAGAGAAGAAAGGGGTTAGAAGAGAAACTAGACAAAAAAAAAAGTACACAAAAAAACGGGGAATCCCCGGCCTTCCCCCCCCCATCGCCAGAGGATGTGCCAGTAAAACAAACACGTTACACATATTGGGCTGGTTGTGGGGTCCAGCACCCCATAAGGTTGTGCGAGGTTGCTCACTGCCCGTAGCCGTGAGCAAGGCCGCAGAAAGTGGCATGCAGAAACAACCCGATTTGCTTCAATCCAAGTCAATTAACCAGTTAACAATAGAGGGGGCTAAAGGCAACCGCCCCCTAAAACATGAGTCCGGCCTGATAGGGAACCCCCAGGCCCCCTGGTGGTCTCTTCCCATCGGCCGACAGCAATGGGCCCGGCCGACGGAAGGAGGAAAAATCAGCCCAACATGCGGCCTTAACAAAATATAAAGTGCAAAACTCATAAGGTGGGAGGGAACCATCCCCTATACTCCCAGAGCAGAACTAGAGGACTACATAAGCACAATTGGCAGTTATCAGCCAATCAACATTAATTAACAGCAGTGAACATTAGTCAACAGCAAGAATTAGGGAGCCGAAGCTCTCAGCGAGAGCCCACTGCAAGAACCATCCAGGGCAGTCAGATCCAGCAAAGCATCTCCCCCAAAACAGAGTCCATAATCATAGCGCAATAATAAACAAACAGGTGCCCGAACCATGGAGTCTTGAGCAAGAGGCCTGTGATTGTCCACCAGGCCAGTAAGCCGGCAGACACCCCCTGGGTCACAGAGCACCCAGGGACCAGGGCTTACCCAAAAAAAAGGGGAAAAAAGTAGAAGCCAGTCCAGGCACGTAGACAGTCCATTATTCACAGTGGCGTGCGTGACTTGGGGTTGCCCCTCTTGGCAGGTTGTGACCATAAGGGCGACAGTGGCCTGGAGGCCTCCTCCGAGGATCCCCGTGGGGATCTGGCCGGGGGGACGTCCCTAGATATGATGCCCAGGTCCAGGAGGACATCTTCCCCTTCATGAAAGCTGGAGAAAGAGTGAGACTTCCCCTTGAATGAAAAAGACAGTTTAAACGGGTACGACCAGCAATATTTAATTGGCAATTAATCAGATGGGTCAGCAGCGGTTTCAGAGATCGCTGTTTTTGTATAGTCGCCCGGGAGATGTCCGCAAACAGTTGCACAGGATGATCGAGCAGGGTGACATCGTTGCGAAAAACGAGCAGCCGCCATGACCTTTTCCTTAATTCTGTAAAAATGGGGCTTCACAATAATGTCCCTAGGTAAGCCATCAGAGCGCGGTGCTGTCAGGGCCCGGTGGAAGCGATCCAGTTCCAGGTGATGTGGTGAAATATCTGGGATAAGATCAGTCATAAGTGTATGAATAGCAGGTTCCAGATCATTTTTTGATTCAGGGAGCCCCCTGATCCTGAAACTATATCTGCGAGATCTATTTTCAAGATCCTCAATTTTTGCCTGGGCTTGGTCTAGTTGATCCTGCAGCGAGACTATCAGTTTGTGATTTTGGTTGAATCTATTTATGGTGCCATCCATTTTAGATTCAATGGTGTCAAGCCTTCCAGCTATCTCCTGAAAGTCCCCCTTTAAGTCAGCAGTAATGGTGGCGCAGGCCTTAGAGAGTTCTTGTTGCAGCAGAGCTGAGAACCTGGCAATAAGTACAGAATCCCCTGAGTAGGTAGACTGGGGGAAGGGCTGTGGAGCTGCCCTGACTCAGGGCCAGTTCTGCAATGTCTGCCATTTGCCTATCCAGAGAAGATGCTGGAGAAGAAGCCCCCTCCACTTCCCCATCTAGTTAGGCCTGGTAAGGGGAGAAGCCGTGGGAAGCGGCCTGCGGGGACCGGGAGCTGGCCCCCTGGGATTGCGAGGAGAAGGGATCCCCTACCTCTTCCATCCGAGATGCTGCTGGTTAGGGGTGTCCTGCACTGTAGGGAGGCGATGTAGCTGCTCCCAGAGATGGCGCGGCTGGTGGCAAAGTAGCGGGGAGTGGGCCGCCTCATGCAGCTGAGCCGCGGGTCACGGCCATCTTGGATTGCTGTGATAGCTGTGTATTGCAAGGAGGGGACAGGCGCGGCTTGCAGGATGGCTGTGCCGGTGTAGGGTGCTTTTTCTTGCCTGCTCCCGTGGCCCTCCAGTTCATCCTCCCTTCGCCCGTATCCTGAGCCTGTGTGAAAGCCCGTACCTCCGCTCCTTCCGCTAGTTATATGCTGTGAAGCCAGCGGGTTGTGCGGAGCGCGGTCAGTTCATGTCTTGACCTGGCGCCGCGCGCATGTGCACTCTGTTTGGTAAAATTTAAAAGATGATCTTATGCCGAGTACATAGATACCAAACATGACATGCTTTAAAAATTGCGCACACCTGTGCAGTGGCAACAAACTATGTACATTTTTAAAAGCCTTTAAAAGTCTTTACAGGTTACCACTTTAGACTTACAGAGGAGGTCTACTGCAAGAATTACTGCCCTCGACCTGGCGGTCGCGGCGATACCTCACATGTATGCTGCAATTGCGGTTTACATATGACACTAGACCAACGCTTGCGTGCACCTTTGCGCGCAAGCATGGGGGGACAGGAGGGGCTTGATTTTTTTTTTTATTTATTTTGATTTTTTATATTATTTTGACACCTTTCCTTTCATTTTTTTTTTTTTCTTAATAATTTTTAATGTTATCCCAGTGAATTTAAATATCCCCTATGATAGTGACAGGTACTGTTTTTAAAAAAAATTGGGGTCTTTTAGACTCTAGATCTCTCCTCTGACCTTAACGTATCTGACCACACCAAAATTGGTGTGATAAAATACTTTCCCAATGGCACTGTTTATTTCTGGCAAAACATAAGTCATAAAATGCTCGTAGCTTCCGGTATCTTAGGCCATAGAGATGATTGGAGCCATTCTCATTTCCAATCAGCTCTATGGTTAGATAATTGAACCACCGGCTGCACTCTCGGGTTAACCGGTGGGACAGAAGAGCCTGAGAAAAACCACCGAAGGCGGGGGGAGGGGGTTCTAGCGGCCAATTATCTGCTAGGATTGCTTTTTCATGTAAGCCGACCGCTGGCTGTAAAAGAACGATACCAAGATGCCTAAATCTGCAGGCATCATTCTGGTATAACCACTCAAAGTACCAGTACATTGCTGGTCCTTGTTTGGCATATAGTGTGGGCTGAACGAAAAAAAAAAGAGAACCTAACAGAAATCACCACAGGAATATTGTGTAGTATTACACACCATTAACCGCCCAACAGCCAAACCCACTGATGTAATGGTGGGTATACATGACAATATTCAACGTCTACCTAAAGGTATTTTAACTGCTGTGGTGAAATCAGCCTACCACAGCTGCTGCCATCAGAGGTATCCATATATGCTGTGCGCAAACGCTGATTGTGTCAGAATATATAAAATCAATGTGGCAGCCGACGGGTACCTGCAAGAGAAACAGGTTAACAAAAGAATGAAAAACAAAGTACAGTAAAAGTACAGTAGGAAGAGTAGAAGAACGTAAAAAATGACTGACACGACAACTGTTTTAGGATTTTTTTTAACACTGTTTTTTCTGTTAACTGCGATTTTCCAGCTTGGGTCTCTCAAAATGTCGATAGCCATCGAACATCTTTCGAGACCTTGTGTGCCCTACACTGTGTCGTGCTGTACCCTACACTAATGGCGCTTTTCCACTGCATGGAACCGTACCGGTTCGGCACGCTTTTGTGCTTTTCCACTGCGGTACCGCATGGTATAGGGTCGGAACGGTTCGGTACGGTACGGTATAGGTTTGCTTTTCCCCTGCATGGAACCGAACGGTACGGTACGGCTCTGAAAAAACAGTACCTACTTGATTGTGGTTCCAACAGGTACCAAACTGGTACCATATCCCACAATTCTTTGCATGCAGTCACTACTAGCCACTGATTGGTCAGAGAATCACACCCACCCCGTTGTTATCCCACCCACTTAACTTTAGTACTACTGTAGTGGAAAAGCAAACCTATACCGTACCGTACCGAACCGTTCCGACACTATACCATGCGGTACCGCAGTGGAAAAGCAAACCGGGCCAAGCAGGGCCGAGTAGAGCCGAGCCGGTACTAGCCGGTACTTGCAGTGGAAAAGTGCCATAAGACTCCACTAGTGTATGGTGGCGACGGAAACAGTCCCCGATGCAGAGACCAGGTCGGTCAGGACAGGTGGGACAATAATAACGGGTGTCACGCCTAAATCCGCGCCTGCTAAAGACACAACATCTTCTTTGGGGGTGTGTTTGGGTAGGGGTACGCGGGAGGACATTCGGAAAATGCCTCTCATGCAGCCGGCTCACTGCACCTGGAAGGGGAACTTGGCCAGGCATACCTCCTGGGTACAGGTAGGCTTCGATGATCGCTTCCTGGAATTCTCGGAAGGATCCAGTTCGTCCTGACGCCCTGTATAGGACAAAGGTGTTCAGCATAGCCAATTGGAATAAATAAACAAACACTTTTTTGTACCAGCGTCTGGCTTTACGGGCAACTAAATACGGTGCCAAAAGCTGGTCGTTAAGGTCCACCCCTCCCATATTAAGGCTGTAGTCGTGGACACAGAGGGGTTTCTCCATAACGCCAGTTGCCGTAGAAATTTGGACTGTCGTGTCTGGGTGAATGGAGGACAGAACGAAAACATCCCGTGTATCCCTCCACTTCACTGCAAGCAATTTGTCCGTTTTCAAGCAGGCTCTCGCCCCCAGACTAAGACGGGAATTTACAAGCCGTTGGGGGAAACCCCGGCGATTAGGTTGCACGGTGCCACATACCCCAATTTGTAAATCGTGAAGGTGACTATATAGTGGCACGCTTGCGTAAAAGTTGTCCACGTACAAATGGTACCCCTTTCCGGATAAGGGTGACACCAAGTCCCGAACTATCTTGCCGCTGCTCCCTATGTAGTCTGGGCAGTTGGGGGGCTCCACAGTGCTATCTTTACTCTCATAGACCCGGAAGCTAACTGTATAGCCTGTGGCCCTGTCACAGAGCTTGTACAGCTTGACCCCGTACTTGGCACGCTTGCTGGGGAGGTACTGTTTCATAGCAAGGCGGCCAGTAAATTTAATCAAGGACTCGTCAATGCAGACAACTTTTTCGGGCGTAAACAAGGCTGCAAACAGCTGATTGAAGTGGTCTATGAGGGGCCAAATTTTGTGGAGACAATCATATTCAGGGTCTCTCCGAGGATGACAGATTTCATTGTCGCTGAAATGCATAAATCGCAGAATTTGCCCGTATCTCGCCCTGGACATGGAGGCAGAGTACACGTGCATATGGTGAAGTGGGCTAGTGGACCAATATAGCCACAATTCACTCTTTTTGGTTATGCCCATGTTCAGGGAAAGGCCCAGAAAGATTTTAAAATCAGGAACTGTTATAGGTTTCCAGCCGAATTGTCTGGCAAGGGGCGAATTTGGGTTGGCGGCGATGAATTGTTGTGCATATAAATTTGATTGATCCACAATAGATCCGAAAAGATCTTCCGTGAAGAACAGCTCAAAAAAGTTCAGGGGCGTAAAACCAGCTGTCTCCACGTGGATTCCAGGTTGGGCAGTGAATGGGGGGGAAGTACTGGTGCTGTAGAATCAGTGGGTTGCTAATTGGGATATGCCAGCGCATTAGGGAGGGCACTATGGGCTCTACGGGCCTGTCTTTGAATACGCGGTGGCTGCAGGCCACTACTCGTGCTAGCCACCGCACAAGCTTCAACTGCACTTATGGGACTCGCCACGTTACCAAGTGTTACTGCAGTGCTGGTTGTTCTAGGTCCAGGGTGTACTAGGCCGCTGGCTCTTGCCAGGCCGCCAGAAGGATGAGCGGCACTAGTACCGACACTCTGCTCCATACGAGCACCCTGCACTTCCTGCATCTCAACAACTCCAGAATGGGGTCGGGTACACCTAGGTCTAACAGAGACCCATCTGTCGTCTGAGCTATCTGTCAAGGAGCCACTGCTGTCATCAGGTTCGTATACTGACCCTGATTCTGCCAGTGAGGCTTCCCCATCGCTCTCATCTGACATGGTCAGTATACTGTAAGCTTCTGCACTACTGTACCCACGTTTGGACATTTTGGTGACTAAATTTACCGGTACAGTAGTGTGACTCACAGGTAATAAAAGCACCTGGTTGTCAAGGACTATTTCAACCGCTACCAAAAAAAACTGCTAATGCTAGCAGGGATCAGGCCTGACTCTGCTAACACAGCGGTTTTGTGTGTTGTGTTTTTTGTAAGTGACCGTAATCTATTGATTACTACACTTGCCTGGGTGGGGTTAAACGCAGGTGCTGGCCGGAATCAGTGCTGATCGTGCAAACACCGCGTTTTGGGAACCCTAAACTATGGGGATGCTAGTTCTGATCAGATCAGATATTGATCTGTTCAAACACTATACTAGTAATGTAAGTGTGTGTGTGTGTGTGTGTGTGTGTGTGTGTGGTAATCAAGGGGTTGTTTCTAACTATGCGCCAGGGATCTGCGATATTTTAGACTGACGCTAACACTAGCTAATGTCACCTGTGTCACTAATAGTGATCAGAAAAAAAAACTGTACACTATAAAAGTGACACTGTGACAGGGCAATGAAGGGGTTAACTGGGGGTAATCAGGGGGTTAAATCTTTATTTGGGGGGGTGGCAGGGACCCTAAACCTCCTTGGGACAGAAACAAACTCGCTAGCGCTAACTCAAGTCACAATCACACTAATAAAAAATACAATAAAACACTATATTACATGTGTATTAGTGTGCAATGTGATAGGGGGGAAGGGGTTAACTGGATGTGATCGGGGGGGATCAGGGGGTTAAATCTTTATTGGGGGGGTGGCGGGTATTTTAAGTGTAAAAAGAACGGCTGCAATCGCTACACCTGGTCACAAATCACACTTATACGGGTATATAGGAAAATACTATATACAGTGTGTGTTGTTACAGGGGGTGTAGGGGTGATCAGGGGGTTAAATCTTTATTGGGGGGGTGGCGGGTATTTTAAATGTAAAAGGAACGGCTGCAAGCACTACACCTGGTCACAAATCACACTTATACAGGTATATAGGAAAATGCTATATACAGTGTGTGTTGTGACAGGGGGTGCAGGGGTTAACTGGGGGGGGGTGATTGGGGGTGAAATGTGCCTATCTAAGTGTGTGTATGTGTGCTTGGTGCAGTACTCACAGTTAGATGTGCTCTCTCCTCTCGATGAATCCAAAAAGGATCATGGGAGGGGAGAGCAGGTTTTTTCTGAGCCTGTGTTTACATTACACAGGCTCAGCATAGAATCTGATTGGGCAGGACCGATCAACAGGTCCAGACCAAAAATCATTGGTCTGTACCTGATGACTGATCGGTTCTGAACCCAATCAAGCCATCAGTGGCGGCGGGAGCATGCCCCAGAGCGGCGGGAATGAGCGATGTAGCCCTTCGTCGGTTTACCCGTAGGGGGCTGACTGCCGCAGTAAATAGTTGTGCGGCGGTCGGCAAGTGGTTAATAAATATATATATTTTTGCACAAAATTGTATTCCTCTTATCTTCAGGTTAGCGCCACTAAATGATCTCAAGTTTTTGTTGATTTTTGGAACTAAGTTGAGAATCTCCATACTTATTTGCATAAATAGACACTGTTTATCAGAGAAAAGAATTTGGTGATTACCAAAAGGAACTGCGCGAAATGGGTGAACACACTTTAAAATGATAAATATGGTATGAATAAACTAAGGCTATGGTAGCTGCTTTAGTTTTGTGAACTTCAAAACGTGAATGAGTGGATAAATAAATACATGAATAAATATGTGGGAATATCTTCTGCACTGGGAGCTGCAAACAAACAACGTATTTACGTGATGAATGTGATAATAGAAAATTATATTGCGCTCAGCCAATAATGTCCACAATGAAAAGTGCACTAGTGCAAATATAAATAAATAAATAGAAAATTATATTGCGCTCAGCCAATAATGTCCACAATGAAAAGTGCACTAGTGCAAATATAAACATATAAATAGATAATAAAGTCCTTGGTGCTTATAAACATCAGAGGTAGTTAAATGGTTAACCGCAGCAATTGATAAAAGCACAGACTTGATAGAAGTGGAAACTTAAACCTTCACCGCCACACTTTCACCCAGTGCTCTTAATAAATACTCCTTACCAGAAGGATATGACCCCTTAATTATAGGGGGGTCACAAAAAGCATTGGTATCCACAAAGAATCCAGACCATCCACATCGCATTCTCTCACCAGCAAGGATGTATGATCGGGTTAAATATGGAACAAGTTTCAGGACATATAAGGGGTAACAAAAAAGCTCTCATGGTGCAGTATGTCAGCATAATTAAATATTTGATTGTTACATGTTGCACTTACTACAATCCATAAGAAATTTCGCCTTTAAATCAATCACAATTCTCGGTTGTTGGAGTAATGAATGCCGCTCCACGCCTGCGTTCCGCCAACCTGGAAGTCTATGGCCTCACGTTCCTGAGGCACGTTTCGTCAGTCCGTGCTGACTGTTTATCAGAGCAGTATAAACATTCTGACAATAGGGGCTAACCTTTAGGACATCCCCACCCTATCCAAAACTAAAACAAATGCTACATTTAACATCAAACATTTTGCACAAATGGAAAAAAAAAATGAACACAGCTCAGAAGTGGTAAAGCTATAATAGCTATACCCAAAGTAAAAAAAAAAAAAAGTGGCAAAGAAGCACTCGCAAGAGACAAAACTGTTCAGGGTCAGCAGGAGGGCTGTGCAGAAAAGTTGTCAGAATAGAAGGAAGGATAGTAATAGTAAGAAGTCAATCATCCCCTTAAAATACTCCTGCACAAAGAAACAGCTGCTGGTCTCAGGTAGATAGATTATGTAGTTTATGTAGATTATGATAGATCTCTTGTTCTAAGTGTCATACAATGCTTTATGAGTAGGCCTTATCTTTATAGTCATTCTTGCCCCTTACTAGTCTGACATTAGAAGTGAAAAGTCCACTCTGTTAGACATCCTTATATCCACTTATGATTAACCAATTTCCACCCCTACCCTTATACCAGTATAAATTTAGTGCACCCTTAAGGGGTCAGCACGTTACTGTGGAAGCATGTTGCATGGCATCTTTCCTTAAGTCTTCTTTCTCTGAATGATTCTTTCTACAAGTGATATGCACTTCAAGCTCTGCACTACAGCGATTACACGAGGCGAGCATACACAGCCTCCCTTTCTCCTGTTCCCTCTGGAACTCCTGCTCTGTCTGTGATGAAGAGGTTGTGGAGAGAGGTGAATTTATTACAAACTCCTTTAACCTACCCACCATCACCGAAACCTGGCTTCATAATTCCTATACTACTTGCAAGGCTTCCTTCTCTGGACACACTCCCCTAGACCAAGTGGATGGAAGGGAGGTGGAATGGGAATCCTTCTAACCCCATACAGCACCTAAAAGGCACTTCACCCACCTCCCTGTCTGACATTCTCTTTTGAGGTGCATTGCATTCGTCAATTTTCGTCTCCTGTTTCTTTAAGAATCGCTGTCATCTACAGGAACGGTATCAACCTTCCTTAATGACTTCTCTGCCTGGCTACCCTACTTTCTCTCTTCTGAAATCCCCACAATCATTCTTGGTGACTTCAACATCCCTGTTAATGCTAATACTGCTTTTAAACTTCTCAGTCTAACCTCAGCTCTTGACCTGAAGCAATGGATACAGACTCCTACACCCTTCACTATCAACACCCTTGACCTCGTCTTCTCCTATCTATGCACTCCATGCAACCTCTCCCACTCTCTGATCACCACCTTATTAGTTTTTCACTCTCCGTCTTCCACCTCCTCTCCCTCCAACTGCCTAACAGTTACCCGTAGAAACCTTCGCCACCTCAACCCTTCTATGCTCTACTCTGCTACTGACCATCTATATGACAAATTCTCACCCATCTCATGCCCCAACCTAGCCACTTCCATCTATAACAGCTCACTGTAATCCTCCCTAGACAAGCTCTCTCCCCTTACTACACGCAGAATTTGGCCCTGGCCACTACAACCCTGGCAAACAGACAACACCAGAAGTCTCAGAAAACGTAGCCACAGTCTTGAGCACCTGTGGCATAAGACTAAGTCTCTGGAAGACCAATATAAATCTGCCCTCCTAAAATACTATTCCTGCCTCCTAATCGCCAAGCAAACCTATTTTATCACCCTTATCCAAACATCTTCATCTAGTCCCCGTCATCTCTTCTCTACCTTTAACTCTCTACTCTGTCCTCCACCCTCTAACTCACTCACTGCCCAGGAGATCACCAATCACTTAAAAAAAAAGATCTATACAATTCGTGAGGAGATCTCCAATGTGCAGAAACCTCCCCCACTAAACAACCTATATCCACAGGTACAATCATTACATCCCTTGTTCCACCCTGCTAATATTAATGAGGTTGCTGGACTTTTATCTCACACCCATCTAACCACCTGCCCCCTGGATCCTGCTCCCTCGCATATGCTACACTCACCCTCTAACTCTATTCTACGCTCTCTAACTCACATCTTCAACCTCTCCCTCTCTTCTGGCAAAATCCCCAATTCTCTAAAACATGCGCTAGTCACTCCCATCCTTAAAAAGCCCTCACTGGACCCCACCAATCTTCACAATCTACGCCCCATCTCCTTATTCCTTGAACGATTGAGCGACCATCTGACTTACTAGGAACAATATTCTTGATCCCCTTCAGTCTGGATTTTGCCCTCAACATTACAATGATACTGCTCTCCTTAAACTCACAAACGACCTACTAACAGCAAACACCAATGAACCCTATTCTGTACTACTCCTCCTGGACCTCTCTGCTGCCTTCGACACAGTAGACCATCCCCTCCTCCTCAAAAAACTCCACTCCCTTGGCCCCTGTGACTCTTTTTTTTTTCTCATTTCTCCTTCCCTTTTGTCCCATTTCGGTCTCTGCATCTTTTTTTTTTTTTTGGAATGCATGTGTTCTTCGATATATATGCATGTTGTTCCGTTCGGCTTGCCTCCATGGCTATATATTTATGCAATGTGTGGCTGATTCCTTTACGGATATTGATTGTGCTATATGCACGGTGGTTCACTCATGTGCATGCTATACTCTGTGTTCAGTATGATCTAAGTCGACATGTACACGTAAGCATATATATATATATATTTTTTTTTTTTTTTTTGTTAGATCTATCTGGGATATGCCTGAGACGTTACCAATGTCTTGGGTATATATCCATTTAAATGTCCCTATTTTTATATCTTTATAGGGGATAATAATACCATTATGCTGATAAAGACACACAGGACTTCTATGTTTATGCATTTATGTATTTATTATTATTTTTATGGTAATGTTTAGTGTTCTTACATATCTCATTGGTTATTTTTATATTCTTTCGATTGGGTGGATTGCCCTATGTATGTGAACACAGTTGCAGATATACCACTCAATGGATGGGGTTATACGTTTTTGGGGGTTGTGCTCATACCTATTACATATGTGTACAATTCCCCCCCCCCCCCATTTATCTATTTGTTTCATATGCTATATGGACGTGATATATGTGTTTGTGGTTACACATTTATTATTTTTATGTGTACCACTTATATATTTACACATATATGCTCTTCGTGACTATATTATACACCATTTCTTTTTATACCATAGTTCCATCTGGGTATGAACACATCTATATGCTTCCGTTTTACTGTTTTCTTTTTCTTTTGTCTTTCTTTTTCTTGTTTTTTTCTTTTTTTTCTTTTTTCCCCCTTTTTTTTTTTTTTTTCCCTTCGTTTTTTTTCCCTTCGTTTTTCTTTTTTCTTTTCTCCCTTTACTTTGTTTTTGTTCGTTTTTTGGCTTCTACCAGCTGTCTTTTTATATTATCACTACTGTTTTTTCCTTATTTTTATTGAAAGCTTTTTCGCATATGCATTTATAGAACTTTTTTGCTATGCGTTTTTGGACAAAAGGTGAAGCAAAAACAAACATACAATTCCTGCTGGGCTGTTTGTGTGCCCTTAATTGGGATTTAGTATCTGCAGCTGTGTGGGCTCAATCAAGCACATTCTGGGAGGTACATGTTATTTGAAATGCCTTTTCCTCTATATATAGCAGTGTTTTGTATTGTACAGCATGGTTACGACTAAGCGGAAGACTCCGTGAAACGCGTCAACCGCCGTGCTCCCCTTTTCCCCCCCATGTCTCCGACTGTTTTGGTTTCATCTTGGATGATTTTATCTTTTTGCCTGCAAAATAAATTTGGATTTTAACTTTTTGCATCTTCAACCGGTTGTGCGGCTTTTTGTGCTCTTCCATTTGCTGCTATCAGGACTGCGGATCCGTGCCTGCACCTGGGTTGGATGTGTTTGGAACTATCCCCTCACTTGAGCGGTTCTTTTCCCTCTTGACCGTTTGTCCCTGTGACTGTACTCTTCACTAGTTCTCATCCTGCCTATCCCAACGCACTTTCAGTGCTACTTACAACTCTACTACCTCCTCTCCTCTTCCCTTCTCTGTCGGGGTCCCCCAAGGTTCTGTTCTTGGACCGCTCCTTTTCTCAATCTACACCTTCTCCCTGGGTCAGCTGATTGCCTCCCATGGCTTTCAATATCATCTCTACGCTGATGACACCCAAATCTATCTCTCCACCCCTCAGCTCACTCAATCAGTCTCCTCACGCATCACCAGCTTACTAACAAACATATCAGCCTGGATGTCGCATCACTTCCTCAAACTCAACCTATCTAAAACTGAGCTCATAATATTTCCTCCCCCACGCTCCTCTTCCTCTGTCAACATTAATGGCGCAACTATCAACCCATCCACCCATGCCAAGGTTCTAGGTATGATCCTGGACTCTGAACTATCCTTTCAGCCACAAACCCAGTCACTGTCCAAAGCTTGCCACCTTAAACTTCGCAACATCTCCAAGATACGCCCTTCCTAACCAATGATACCACAAAGCTTCTAATCCACTCCCTGGTCTTGTCTAGTCTTGATTACTGCAACTTACCTTTAAAACCCCTTCGGTCCATCATGAACGCTGCAACCAGGCTCATCCACCTTGCAAACCGCTGTGTATCTCTTTGCCAATCCCTCCATTGGCTGCCACTCAACCAACAAGTTAAATTCAAGTTACTAACCATAACTTAAAAAGCCATCCATAACTTGGCGCCCAGCTACATCACTAACCTGGCCCCAAAATACCAACCAACTCTTTCTCTTCATTCCTCCCAAGACCTCCTGCTCTCAAGCTCCCTTGTAACCTCTTCCCATGCTGGCCTCCAGGACTTCTCCCGAGCCACTCCCATCCTCTGGAATGTTCTACTCCAATCTGTCCTACTATCTCCTACTTTGTCCACTTTCAGAAAATCCCTGAAAACACATCTCTCCAGAGAAACCTATCTGGCAATCACCTAACTGTACTTTTATTTTTCTCCATCAGCCCATCTCCCACAGTTATTACCTCTTGTATCTCTTGACCCTCTCTCTTAGATTGTAAGCTATAATGAGCAGGGCCCTCTGATTCCTACTGTATTAAAGTGTATTGTATTTGTACTGTTTACCCGCAAGTTGTAAAGAGCTGCGTAAACAGTTGGCGCTATATAAATCCTAAATAATAATAGTATAATAATATTGTGATATATTGTAATATAATAATAAATGTAAAGTGTCATAAAACCTTATCATACCCCTAAGGATTATGGACCCTATTCAAATCAGTAGTAACGGTCATGTAAAAAGAAGACATGTTGTCAGGGAGTATTGGGGAGATTAAATAAAAAAAAAATTGAATTATAGAAAGCCATACAGATGATGTTATACATAGAGAAATTCTTAACAGTACAGCATCCATTTTGTTAGGGGTGATTGAAAGTTCATGTTCTTATGGAACAAAATGTCTCTTACAAAAGAGTCTTATAATTTCAACAGAAGATTTATGTCTTTCTTTGGTAACAAATAAGTGGTACATCGACGTTTGGTTTAGATAAGAGTCAATTAGCCAGATGCTATACCAGACACTAATAACTATTATACTTATTATCTTATCTGTGTGTAACAATGAACAACAGTTTAATGTATTCTATTAGATTCATTTAAACTAAGATTTAAAGATGCATTATAATCATGTATGAGAAAATATTAGCAACAGTTATGCGTGTGTGCAACAGGAATACATATATATTTAGGAATGCTTTGTATACCATATTTTGGTTTTATAGTAGTAATCTACTATTATTAGTAATAATCTTACTTAGGTGAAGCTAATTCATTTTAGAAATGTTTATGTAAGGTAAAGTTTTATGACCACCATAGATCTTTCATTCTCGCCAAGTGTTTGACAGGGTTTAGGTGATTTATGGTTTTTACCCAGCCTAAGGTCAAAGGGTTATCTGTGGGAAAATAATGCAATTATATGCTATACACCGAATCTAATAGTAATACAACACTGCCCCTAGTGGTCGTTTAATTTTAATTTCCAATAATTGATCATAGAAATCAGATCCTTTTAGTGACGTAGAATTTATATGGTAATGAGATCCCCATCCACACTGCTGGGGGGCATAAAAGTTCTTGTCAGCTAGTGAGAGGGGAACTGAGGGCTGAGAACTAAGGACTGGAAAGATCGTAAGGAGAATCAGATGCTCTGGGTTGACATTTGGTTCTGTAGCCAAGGCAATATGACTTCTCAGACAATAAGATTTGGCTGGTAAAGTATGTTCCTATTTTTCCTATAGACACTTGATCTGCTTTATTTAGATGCACCTTTCTGATCCATCACCTAATCTGTTAGCATCAAGATTTGAAGTTGAATCATTCTAACTGCAGTAGGATTGGTTTAATGCTTCTTATCTTGGGATTTCAAGCGAATTATGGCTTTTAGTAAATGGTTCAGTCATGATGTATTCTTTATAGTAGATTAACTAAACAGAAACATATTTTTATCAAAACAATCTGGACTTTTTAAGGCGTGGTACAACAATGTTGATCCATGCAACTGTATTTAAGACATAGAAATTGAATATCTGTTGGATGAGAGAAGTCACATGTCAAATCTGTCATATTGGTTGCCATCTTTTATGTCTTCATGGTAGACTGTTACTCATCTTTTAAAAGTCTTTGGTTATGATCATCTTATTATTCTGAGATAATAGATTTTTATTCTCATATTATCTTTGTGATATATTTTATTGCATTTTATTCTAAACTTTGTGTTTACCACCAATTATATTTTTGACATTTTATTTTGCACTGAAGTATTTAATAAATATATATATTTTTGCACAGAATTGTATGAACCTTATCTTCAGTTTAGTGTCATTTAAAACGATCTTGCATTTTGTTGATTTATGGAAATAAATTGAGAATCTCCTGACAGATCTTTGCTTATTTGCATAAATAGACACTGTTTTATCAGAGCAGTCTAAACATTCTGACATAATTGGAGGCCCCAACTAGATAAGTACCAAGTGAAATAAGGGTTATAATTGTGCAAAATATATATTTTATTGCCATTTGCATTAATTGATCGTTGCTATTGTTGGTTACAATATCGAACATGGCTGAATCTGTAGGTGTGTCAGATAAATTAGGTCACTTTGACACAGAACCAGAAATGGGTATGCACAATGAACAGATTAGAGAAAAGGTCAAATTTAATGTAATGTCTTATGTCAAAGATAGATTGGATGTTAAACATCGCGCAAACAATGCCTGACGCCCAAAAAAGGTACAAGAGCTTCTTTGGGGCGTCATGCGTTGTTTGCGCTTTGTTACTGCGATTTGTCAGGCGGAAATCACGGCAACATCGCACAGCATTTGGGGTGCTATTGCAAATCACGGGCAACGCACAGTCGTCCCATGATTTGCAATGATTTCCGGATTGCGGGCAGAATCGCAGTGATTCTGCCCGTGATCGCTACACTCACATGTGAACGTAGCCTGAAGTGCACCTGTCACCAGAGACTGCCATCAGTACCGCCGTGCACCATCGTCCGTCACCTGTCACCCATCGGTGACCATTGCCCATCACCGGTCACCCCATCAATCGCCGTCACCTGTCACCCCATCAGTCATCGTCACCTGTCACCCCATCATCGTCACCTGTCACCCCATCAATCATCGTCATTTGTCACCCCATCAATCATCGTCACCTGTCACCCCATCAGTGATCGTCATCTGTCACCCCATTAGTGATCGTCATCTGTCACCCCATCAGTGATCCTCTGCCACCCCATCAATCGTCACCTGTCAACCCATCAGTCATCGTCATCTGTCACCCCATCAGTCATCGTCACCTGTCAACCCATCAGTCGTCATCACCTGTCAACCCATCAGTCATCGTCATCTGTCAACCCATCAGTCATCGTCATCTGTCACCCCATCAGTGACCGTCACCTGACACCTACCAAATCACCTGCCACCCATCAGTGATCATCCGCAGTCAACAGTCACCCATCGCACAGCCCATCACAGCCAGCATGTCAAAAAGGATGTACAGCAGCGAGGAGGCCCTTCAGGTCCTCTCCATGACTGATGAGAGCACCGGGGAGCTCTCATCAGTATCCGAATCCGATTCGGAATTTGAAATCGCTAATAGTAGCGGATCGGAGATGGACTCAGACTATTCCTGTACACTTTCCTTTATAGAATGTATTTTGGGGTGCAATTTTTGCTATATACATACAACCACTTACCGACCGCCTAACGACAATATACGTCGGCCATTAAAAGCTAAATACTGGGGTTATGGCAGCAGATAGCTGCCATAACCCCGGTATTTTTTTAAACGGCGGGCAGTCGGTTTTCAGATAAAGGTGGTTCCAGTGGTGGATTCGCCACGGAATTACCCTTATGGTGAAGGGGAAGAGGTGCACTCCCCCTCCGTCCCAGACGTTTTCCCGGCTTACCGGACCCGCCGGCAGTGGGGAAAACTATCCGGTCCCGGATCCTCAGAAGTCGAGTGAGGGCAAGATGGCCCTCACTCGACTCTATGGTCTTGGAGGACCGGAGCTACGTCAAAAGTCGTTGACTAGAAACCGGTTTAAAGGGCAGTTTTTTTTTTTTTGTTTTTTTTTCAACAATTTTTTTTTCTTATTTAGTGTAGTTGTGAGGTGTGAGGTCTTTTTTGACCCCAGATCTCACAATAAAGAGGACCTGTCATGTCTATTGCTATTACAAGGGATGTTTACATTCCTTGTAATAGGAATAAAAATTATCAAAACATTTTTTTTTAAAACTGTGTAAAAATAAAAAATGAATAAATAAAATAAATAGGAAAAAAAACATGAAAGCGCCCTGTCCCCGTTAGCTCGCACACAGAAGCAAACGCATACGCAAGTCCCGCCCACATACAGTGCCTTGCGAATGTATTCGGCCCCCTTGAACTTGTCGACCTTTTGCCACATTTCAGGCTTCAAACATAAAGATATGAAACTAATTTTTTGTGAAGAATCAACAAGTGGGACACAATCATGAAGTGGAACGAAATCTATTGGATATTTCAAACTTTTTTAACAAATAAAAAACTGAAAAATTGGGCGTGCAAAATTATTCCGCCCCCTTAAGTTAATACTTTGTAGTGCCACCTTTTGCTGCGATTACAGCTGTAAGTCGCTTGGGGTATGTCTCTATCAGTTTTACACATCGAGAGACTGAAATTTTTGCCCATTCCTCCTTGCAAAACAGCTCGAGCTCAGTGAGGTTGGATGGAGAGCATTTGTGAACAGCAGTTTTCAGTTCTTTCCACAGATTTTCGATTGGATTCAGGTCTGGACTATGACTTGGCCATTCTAACACCTGGATATGTTTATTTGTGAACCATTCCATTGTAGATTTTGCTTTATGTTTTGGATCATTGTCTTGTTGGAAGACAAATCTCCATCCCAGTCTCAGGTCTTTTGCAGACTCCATCAGGTTTTCTTCCAGAATGGTCCTATATTTGTCTCCATCCATCTTCCCATCAATTTTAACCATCTTCCCTGTCTCTGCTGAAGAAAAGCAGGCCCAAACCATGATGCTGCCACCACCATGTTTGACAGTGGGGATGGTGTGTTCAGGGTGATGAGCTGTGTTGCTTTTATGCCAAACATAACGTTTTGCATTGTTGCCAAAAAGTTTGATTTTGGTTTCATCTGAGCAGAGCACCTTCTTCATGTTTGGTGTGTCTCCCAGGTGGCTTGTGGCAAACTTTAAACGACACTTTTTATGGATATCTTCTTGCCACTCTTCCATAAAGGCCAGATTTGTGCAGTATACAACTGATTGTTGTCCTATGGACAGAGTCTCCCACCTCAGCTGTAGATCTCTGCAGTTCATTCAGAGTGATCATGGGCCTCTTGGCTGCATCTCTGATCAGTCTTCTCCTTGTATGAGCTGAAAGTTTAGAGGGCCAGGTCTTCGTAGATTTGCAGTGGTCTGACACTCCTTCCATTTCAATATTATCGCTTGCACAGTGCTCCTTGGGATGTTTAAAGCTTGGGAAATCTTTTTGTATCCAAATCCGGCTTTAAACTTCTCCACAACAGTATCTCGGACCTGCCTGGTGTGTTTCTTGTTCTTCATGATGCTCTCTGCGCTTTAAACGGACCTCTGAGACTATCACAGTGCAGGTGCATTTATAAGGAGACTGGATTACACACAGGTGGATTCTATATATCATCATTAGTCATTTAGGTCAACATTGGATCATTCAGAGATCCTCACTGAACTTCTGGAGAGAGTTTGCTGCACTGAAAGTAAAGGGGCTGAATAATTTTGCACGCCCAATTTTTCAGTTTTTTATTTGTTAAAAAAGTTTGAAATATCCAATAAATTTCGTTCCACTTCATGATTGTGTCCCACTTGTTGTTGATTCTTCACAAAAAATTACAGTTTTATATCTTTATGTTTGAAGCCTGAAATGTGGCAAAAGTTTGCAAAGTTCATACTTTTTTGCAAGGCACTGTATGTAAACGGTGTTCAAACCACACATGTGAGGTATCGCCGCGATCGTTAGAGCGAGAGAAATAATTTGAGCCCTAGACCTCCTCTGTAACTCTAAGCTGGCAACCTGTAGACATTTTTAAAATGTTGCCTATGGAGATTTTTAGGTACCAATGTTTGGCGCCATTCTGTGAGCGTGCACAATTTTGAAGCATGACATGTTGGGTATCTAATTACTCGGCATAACATTATCTTTCACATTATGGAAAAAAATTGAGCTAAATTTACTGTTTTCTTATTTTTTAATTGTAAAAACTGATTTTTTTTAAAAAAAATTGCATTTGGAAGACTGCTGCGCAAATATGGTGTGATTGAAAATATTGCAACGATCTCCATTTTATTCTCTAGGATCTGTGCTAAAAAAAAAATATATAATGTTTGGGGATTCTAAGTAGTTTTCTAGCAAAAAAAAATATTTTAGCTTGTAAACACCAAGTGTCAAAAATAGGCCCAGTCTTAAAGTGGATAAATGGACAACTTTGTGTGAAGTGCTACTTGGATGTTGGGCCTCTGTATGTGGCTAGGCTGTGTAAAAGTGTTACACATGTGGTATCGCCATACTCAGGAGGAATAGCAGAATGTATTTTGGGGTGCACTTTTTGCTATGTACATGCTATGTGTTAGAAATATTGCATAAATGGACAGCTTTGTGTAAAAAAAAATGCTTTTTCATTTTCTTTCCACATGTTACAAAAACTTGTGGAAAAAAAGACATATTCAAAAGACTCATTATGCCTCAAAAATTATACGTTGGGCTGTTTGCTTTCCAAAATGGGGTCATTTTATGGGGGTTTCCATTGTCCTGGTGCTCCAGGGCCTTCAAAAGTGCGATAGGTTGTCAGGAAATTATATGTGTAATTGATGCTCCTAAAATGCCGGAGGGTGCTAATTGGATGTTAGGCCTCTTGTATGTGGCCAGGCTGTGAAAAAGTCTCACACATGTGGTATTGGCATAATCAGGAGGAGTAGCAGAATGTATTTTGGGGTGCAATTTTTGCTATGTACATGCTATGTGTTGGAAATATTTCATAAATGGACAACTTTGTGGTAAAAAAAAATGCATTTTCATTTTCTTTCCACAGTTTCCAAAAACTTGTGGGAAAAAAATGACACGTTCAAAAGACTCATTATGCCTCAAAAATTATAGGTTGGGGTGTTTGCTTTCCAAAATTGGGTAATTTTATGGGGGTTTCCATTGTCCTGGTGCTCCAGGGCCTTCAAAAGTGCGATAGGTTGTCAGGAAATTATGTGTGTAATTTATGCTCCTAGAATGCCGGACGGTACCACTTGGATGTTAGGCCTTTGTATGTGGCTAGGCTTTGAAAAAGTCTCACACGTGGTATCGCCATACTCAGGAGGAGTAGTAGAATGTGTTTTGGGGTGTAGTTGCAAGTATACATATGCTGTGTGAGAGAAATAACCTGTTCATACGTTAATTTGTAAAAAAAAATCTTAATTTTGCAAAGAATTGTGGGAAAAAATTACAACTTCAAAAAACTCACCATGCCCCTTATTAAATACCTTGGAATGTCTACTTTCCAAAAAGGGGTCATTTGGGGGGTATTTGTACTTTCCTGACTTATTAGTGTCTCAAGAAATGAAATAGGCCTTCAGTACATCAGGTGTGATCAAGTGTGATCAATTTTCAATGATTAGCGCCATAACTTGTGGACTCTATAACTTTCACAAAGACCAAATAATATACACTTATTTGGGTTATTTTTACCAAAGATAAGTAGCAGTATAAATTTTGGCCAAAATTTGTGAAGAAAAATTACTACTTTGCAAAATTTTATGACAGAAACAAAGAAAAATGCGTTTTTTCACAATATTTTCAGTCTTTTTTTTATTTATAGCACAAAAAATAAAAAACCCAGTAGTGATTAAATACCATAAAAAAAAGCTTTATTTGTGTGAAAAAAAGGACACAATTTTTTTTATGGGTACAGTGTTGCATGACTGAGTAATTGCCATTCAAAGTGTGAGAGCGCTAAAAGCTGAAAATCGGTCTGGGCAGGAAGGGGGTGAAAGTGCACTGTAGGCAAGTGGTTAAGAGATTGAATCCCATTGTGGATTTCATCAATAAGGTTATTTGGTCCCAAGCAAAAATTCCCATTAATTATGAGCACTCCCAGTCCTATCACAGTAAACGTAACTGCCATGTGATTGAGGAAAGACTGGACTCTATTGAGATCCATTTTAGGAATTCCCAAATTCCAAACATCTCATTTCTACAAGCCACACCCACCTCTACAGTAGGTGGACAGGAGGAGAATACCATATGTGTCCCGATGTTCTTTCCCCTACAGGTTAATGACCTGGGAAGAACTAAAAGGGTTAAACTAGATCTGCGCCAGGAACACAGTTACATTAGTAGGGATCTGCTAAAACAAGTGGCCAATCCTAAAGTGATTAGGTATCCTAACCCTCAAGATAACTGGGTCCATGAATTGGATGATAACTCTGATAGTCACAATGTCATTGCAAAATGCCTGTTATCAATTTTCATTGGGGGTAAAACAGCCACTCATTTATTCTGGTACTCCATGAGCCACGGTGTCAAATGTACATTGGCAACGATATATTACATCGGTTTGCCATACATGTGGATGTGGTGAATTCCATATTGTGGACTAGATTAAAAGAGGATCCGTGTGCTTTCATGAATGAGGCCCTCAGATCATCCCAGATACTCCCATAGGCAGTAAAGGTATCAGCACCACAAAATGTTGTCATTGCTCCAGGTTCCGATAATTTCCTATTACCTATTCAGGTACCAAAAAGGCCAGAAAAGAAAGAACCTTGATGCATTAATATGCCTCTCAAATAGGATGCAACAACTTGGAATTTCAGTAAGTCATATCCCCATGGTAAATATTCACCAATCCAAAACTCAAATAATTGTTAATAATGGTACTCCCAATGAAATCCATTTGTCAAAAGACACTGTAATTGGTCTGGCCTTAGATTCAGATTATTATACTTTTGGATTTCAAAAATGTAGTCAGTCATCGGCCTAATTCCTGAACAATATCTTACCGAGGAGCAAATGGTCGAACATTCATCTTATTATTTTCCTGAAGGATTGTTCACCATTAATTCAATTTATCCTTTTGATCCTGAAAAATGTACCTGCCAGGTGGAGGAATCTTCCCTTACCTTTGATCATCCACTTAATGAGCAGGAAGCAAAGGAATATAAGGTGTCTATTGGTGAGACTAATAAGCCAAGTCATGACCTCACTGACAAACTTGAAGAAGCCTATGAAATAAGTCAACCTGAAGCTTTTCCAGGTTTTTTTGAAATGGTCTAGCAGGAAGTCTCCTTAGCTGATGGATGCTCTAATGACTCAGAGCATCAAAGATTAAAAGAAGTTCTCCTAGAGTGTCAGGACATTTTTGCTAAAGATTCCTATGATTGTGGTGAAACAGACATACACATTGCTAGGATTCAAACTGATCCAGAGGCACCTCCCGTTTATGTCAAGCAATATCGTCTTCCACTAGCTTGTTATGATTATAATGCCTCTCTCCGCTAAGGAATCTCAAGGAGAGAGGCATTATAAGATCGGTGCACAGTTCTTATAATAATCCTATCCTTGGTATCCTTAAACCGAATGGTCAATGGCGTTTGTGTGCTGATCTCAGCTCAATAAACGTGTGTATATGTCCGGCTGGCCCGTGCCATATATTGACCAATGCTTGGCACAAAGGCAAGGAGCCAAAATTTTCACTGCACTGGATTGTGCCCAAGGCTATTGGACCATCAAGGTAAGTCCTGAAGACCAATATAAACTAGCATTTACATTCGGCAAGGAACAGTTCACCTGGAATCATATGCGGTTTGCTTATATAAATGCAAGAACAATGGAGTTCCCCTTGGGGCGGGACTTTTAAGGCACTATGTAATATCAAGATACACAATTTATTTGAAAATTTTATTGAAAAAAAAAAAATATATATACAAAACAAAAAAAATGTTAAAATACTGGCAAGTTATACAGACATAACATACAGCAGTGAAATGCACCACAAATAGACCGCGGGTAATTGACCCGACGCGTTTCGGAGAGGAACCCCGAACTCCTTCTTCAGGGGTGCCCGCAGGAAGTGGTCTAGAAATAATTAGTATGTAAGTCATGTGTCACTTAGACATAATTAAATACAATATAGTATTTTAACAAAATTTTCAAAGCACTTACATATTCACTGTAGAGAATGAAGAAAACTTGCCCGCCTGTAAAGGCTAAAACCAAGAGGTCAGACTGCCGCAAGGTGCTAAACTGGGATGCCGTAAAGAAGTGCTCGATGTTGGACCCAAAAGAAACCTTCTCTGTGTGTCGCAGGTGGCTGGAAAACTGCTTGCAACCCCAATTCCCCAAAAGGGAAAGAGGGGGTAGGAATAGCTGGAACCCCCAAAAAAAGACAGTCCTGCTGAGCAAAAACCAAATAATTACAAAAAAATCCCCAATTTATCTGAAAACGCAATAATGGTAGTAATTGCTTTTTTTGGAAAAAATCCCAAATATTAATAAAAATCAGAAAACTTGTAAAATAAGAATTATTGTTTTGGGGGGAAAAAAAAGGCCATCGTCTGTTGCTTAGGTAGTGAGAAACAACACAGATTAATTGTAATTGGAAAAATTGCACTACGGGATTTTGCAAGTCCCAAAACTTATGGTTGAAAATACCAGAGGAGAGATATAATGAATGTCCTCTTGTAAAAAATATGAATTCAACAAGAAATAAAAAGAAAAAAAGAACAGAGCTTGCCATCAGCATTGTAGTACATCGGCAAACTGTTAAGCAAAATTTCTCAAAAAAATATAAATACCTTAGAGTCACTTGTAACGGGCAGACAAATCCAGCTTGGCAAAATAGATGTTATCTCATGCTCGGCAGTGGAACAAATGAGTCCAATGTCGGGCATGTAAGATATATAAGGAGCCTTGTCAATCAGCTGAGACTTGTCTCAGCCGAGAGACAATTGCAAACAGCTGGTTGCCTATGGGGTTCCCCGGGTCACATACGCCGGGCCTGCCCCCTGCCGGAAACATCCGGCGGAAGCTGGGCCGGCCTGTGCGTCCCACCGACACGGTGAAGGACTTCCGCCTGCGTGAGACGCAAGGCGGAGTCCATTGGGCATGCGCCTATGGCTCAAACAGAGCTAGATGGAATTGGGCTGTTGCCGCTGTTGCGGGCGCCATCTAGTGGCGTCCGCTTACCGTGCCGGGCTATTCCAGAGCAAGGATGGGAAACAAGTGTCTCCCCATCATGCAGCTTCCATCCATCGAGACATCAGAGAAGGTTTGGGTCCTATATAAGAGTAAAATAAAGCAATAAATACCAAAAGACTGAATGCAAATGGTTGTCAACAATGCATTATCCGAGTATAATTTTAGGAATGGATATTTTTCAAAAATAAACAGTCGGCACCATAGTCAGTCAGGCTGACCTACCTGTGTACAAAGATTTAATTCGTGCATATGCTAAATTACAAGATGTTATAGAATCACTCAATATTCACCATTACATGAAATAGAATTGCAAAGCATCTAAACAACCCTCATACTAATTTCATGTCAATAATTAGAAACATTGGATAACAATAAAAATAAAAAAGAGAAAAAAGAAGAAAAGGATTGCAGAAAAAGAAAAGGGAAATGCGACACATCCAGAAAACCAGAGTCATTAGATTTCCATACCACCGGATGTGAAGCCTTCAAGGAAGGGTTTGTATGAGATCATCTCATTAAGTCCTGGTGGCTCTGTTGCTCTAAGGCGATAGATCCACCTCAGCTCGAGCTGGAGGAGGGTCTTGTTCCAATCCCCCCCTCTCGAGCTGGGGTGGACTCTATCAAGGATCAGAAACTTAATTCTGGGAAACCTCCCTGCATGTACCAAACTGGTATGACGTCCGAGAGGAAGCTCAGGGTCGCAGGTTCTCATACTTTTTATGTGCCGGCAGGCACGTTTGGTGAAATCCAGTTTTGTTTTGCCCACATAAAAGCAACCGCACCCACAGAGAAGTAAATATACCACCCCGTGGGTGCGGCAGTTGGCAAAGTGCATGGGCCTGAAAATTTGTCCATTCGGAAGAATGGGATTCTTGGTAGTGTGCATGAACTTGCAATACTTGCATGCCCCACACATGTAGGTCCCCCTGGCTTTGCAGGGGTCCCTATTTCCATGGGCAGCAAATTCGCTGTGTGTCAATTGATCCTTAAGAGCTGGAACTTTTCTATATGTAATTTGTGGAAATGCTGGGACATGTTTACCTACAATTGGGTCAAATGCAAGCATATGCCAATGTTTGGTCATAATCTTTTTGATTTCCATATGTTGCTCTGAGTACCTAACGATTAATCTGAGGGTGTGATCATCCGGTTTTTTGATTTTTGGGGCCAGTAGTGTGTTCCTGTCTATTCCTTTGGCATTTCTATATGCCTTTTTGAGGGTTGTCGGGGAATAGCCTCTTGCTCGGAGTCTACTCCTCAGATCATTGGCAACTCCTTGAAAAACAGTGAGGTCCGTGCAATTCCGTCTGGCCCGAAGATATTCGCCAAACGGAATGGAACGCACCAGTGTCTCGGGGTGGAAGCTGGAGGCATGGAGGATGGTGTTGCCAGCAGTGGGCTTTCGAAAAAAGCCCACTGTGGAGAACACCATCCTCCCCCCTGGACACCTCTACATCCAAAAAGGTAACATGGCAGGGGTCAAAGTTCATAGTAAATTTCAAATTGAACTCATTTTTGTTTAATCTGTCCATGAAAGCATTGAGTGATTCAGGTGACCCATGCCAAAGCATAAACACGTCATCGATGTATCGGACCCATAAATTAATGTGGTCCGTATACATCGATAACGCGTCGTCCCTGAGGATGGCTCGCTCCCACTCCCCCAGGTACAAATTGGCGTAGGATGGGGCACAACAAGTGCCCATCGCTACGCCCTGCACCTGGAGGTAGTGGGAGCCGTCAAACGTGAAAACATTGTGCAGTAGAATAAACTGTAAACTGGACAGTATAAATTCGCCATAAGCATCTAAGTTGTTATCTTGCATCATGGTGTGTCTGACTGCTGAGAGGCCTCGATCGTGGGGAATGGAACTATAAAGTGCCTCCACATCAATCGTGACCAATAAGCAGTCAGGAGGCACCCATATATGTTCAATTTTTTGTAGAAAATGGATGGTGTCCCGTATGTAAGATGGCAGTTGTATCACGAATGGTTTCAAAAAGGAATCGACCAGTCTACTGGCATTATCCGTTAAAGACCCTCTACCTGAAATAATAGGACGCCCTGGTGGATTAGTGGCGTCCTTATGTATTTTGGGGAGGGCATAAAAGGTGGGGGTAATCGGAAATGGTGTACGGATAAAGTCCCATGTATGTTTGGAGATAATCGCATTTAAGTATGCAGAGTCAACTAGTTGATAGAATTCCAGCTGATATTTCAATACTATATCCGATGGAATTCTCCTATACCATTCCTGGTTCCCAAGGATCCTTAAACACATGGCGGCATACTGGGAATTATTCATAATCACCACGTTGCCGCCTTTGTCAGCCTGTTTGATGGTAATTGTAGGATTCGCCTTTAATTTCTCAATAGCTTGCTTTTGGTTGAAGGTGATGTTTTTGTTGGTAAATTTTTTAGTATTCAATTTTTCAATTTCTTTGGTTACTATTTTAACGAAGGCGGCAACGTGGGGATTGGAGGTATTAGGAAACCTATCTGACTTCTTTTTAAGAAGGGAGCCTGTGTTATGTTGTATCGTTTTTACCGGATCATAACCTGCCAGCAGGGAAGGCAGGTCAATGCGATCAATAAGATCGTCATTTTCCTCCAAGAGAGAAATGAGTGTCTCCAATGCAGGATCTGGTTTAGGCTGTGCAGTCTTAGATGAATTTTCTTTATCGAACAAAATCTTAAAATTTAATTTTCGGGCAAAAAGATGTAAGTCCTTTATGAACTCAAACTTGTCTAACTTTCTGCTCGGACAAAAACTCAGACCTTTGGAGAGTATTTCAATTTCCTCTTTGGATGGATGGTAATCTGACAGGTTAACAACAGATAGATCGACATGTGGGACTTGGACAACAGGTGTGGTTGGTGAAAGGGGTGAATCAGTAACAATTAGATCGGGGCAGTTGGGGTGAGGGTCGGTGCTTGTGAATGAATTAACTCTAAAAAAGTAGTGTCCTGTAAATTAATAGTAGATGCTAGTGAGGAAAGTGCAGTGTTGGAAGTAAGATTGATATCAGTGTTAGGTTGTGTGGTTTCTTGAGGTAAGTTGGTGTCCATGTGTGGTCTCTGTGAGGCTGCTTTAAACAAAGGGAGATTAGTGCCTGAATCGCCTTGGGTGTAAGGCTTTTTAGTGAAATGTCCTATACTGTTGTCTTCTTGAAATGCACGTTTGGTGGTTCTGTGTTTACTTGGACCTTGGGGGGTATTTTTAGGTCCACCCTTGGAGGGGATTGGGGGGGCGGATGGTCGTTCCCTTTGGGTGAAAGGAGATATTGAAGGTTTGGGTGTGTTCCATTTGTAAGCCTTTTTCTGACCAAAGGCTATGGAGTCACGACCGAATTTTTGTTGTTTTTTGATAAGGATATTGCGGTTGTATACTTCCAAGTGTTCCTTCAACTGTTTTTCCTTAATTGGAAAAAGTTTGTGGGACTTGTATTTTTGAATTTTTTCACATAGATTCTTAATTTCCAAGTCTAATTGGGAGGTGCGGATAGTATACTCTCCAATAAGGAGTGTCATAAGATTTGCTGAACACTCACTGAGAGTATTCTCCCACTTGGTCTTAAAGTCTGCGCTGAGGTCCTCCAACATTGGAAAGACCTGCATCCTAAGACCAATTGGGTTAATTTTATTTTTTAAATAATCTTGGAATGTTTTGACATGCCAAAAATAGGCAGACTTTTTTTCCAGAGATTTAGATAACTGAAAAAATAAGGCCGATAAGTCTACATCCGCATATTCCCTATCTCCAAACTCTTTTAGGTATTTTGCCATGAGTGATTCCCACTCGTCCCCTACGTAGGTGGACATGTTGATATACCCCTTACAAGGAGATCTCGCAGTGCCAAAGAGAAAATTGAAAATTATAGGTATGAAAAAGAAGAATATTGAGGAAGTTGTAATCAAGCAATGTACAAATTGATCCCAAAAACACTTATATATGAAAAAAACTGTTCTATACAGTCAAAAATGTCAAAAATAAGGAAATATCAACAGATATATATTCAGAAGTAGGGAGGACACCACATGAATCGAAAACGGGGAGTGGTATTTGCTACCTAGTATGAGTTAAAGAAACTTTGATTCATGTGGGGTGGTCCCTTGAGTGCCACATCCCAAATAAAGATACAAGAACAATGGAGTTCCCCTTGGGGCGGGACTTTTAAGGCACTATGTAATATCAAGATACACAATTTATTTGAAAATTTTATTGAAAAAAAAAAAATATATATACAAAACAAAAAAAATGTTAAAATACTGGCAAGTTATACAGACATAACATACAGCAGTGAAATGCACCACAAATAGACCGCGGGTAATTGACCCGACGCGTTTCGGAGAGGAACCCCGAACTCCTTCTTCAGGGGTGCCCGCAGGAAGTGGTCTAGAAATAATTAGTATGTAAGTCATGTGTCACTTAGACATAATTAAATACAATATAGTATTTTAACAAAATTTTCAAAGCACTTACATATTCACTGTAGAGAATGAAGAAAACTTGCCCGCCTGTAAAGGCTAAAACCAAGAGGTCAGACTGCCGCAAGGTGCTAAACTGGGATGCCGTAAAGAAGTGCTCGATGTTGGACCCAAAAGAAACCTTCTCTGTGTGTCGCAGGTGGCTGGAAAACTGCTTGCAACCCCAATTCCCCAAAAGGGAAAGAGGGGGTAGGAATAGCTGGAACCCCCAAAAAAAGACAGTCCTGCTGAGCAAAAACCAAATAATTACAAAAAAATCCCCAATTAATCTGAAAACGCAATAATGGTAGTAATTGCTTTTTTTGGAAAAAATCCCAAATATTAATAAAAATCAGAAAACTTGTAAAATAAGAATTATTGTTTTGGGGGGAAAAAAAAGGCCATCGTCTGTTGCTTAGGTAGTGAGAAACAACACAGATTAATTGTAATTGGAAAAATTGCACTACGGGATTTTGCAAGTCCCAAAACTTATGGTTGAAAATACCAGAGGAGAGATATAATGAATGTCCTCTTGTAAAAAATATGAATTCAACAAGAAATAAAAAGAAAAAAAGAACAGAGCTTGCCATCAGCATTGTAGTACATCGGCAAACTGTTAAGCAAAATTTCTCAAAAAAATATAAATACCTTAGAGTCACTTGTAACGGGCAGACAAATCCAGCTTGGCAAAATAGATGTTATCTCATGCTCGGCAGTGGAACAAATGAGTCCAATGTCGGGCATGTAAGATATATAAGGAGCCTTGTCAATCAGCTGAGACTTGTCTCAGCCGAGAGACAATTGCAAACAGCTGGTTGCCTATGGGGTTCCCCGGGTCACATACGCCGGGCCTGCCCCCTGCCGGAAACATCCGGCGGAAGCTGGGCCGGCCTGTGCGTCCCACCGACACGGTGAAGGACTTCCGCCTGCGTGAGACGCAAGGCGGAGTCCATTGGGCATGCGCCTATGGCTCAAACAGAGCTAGATGGAATTGGGCTGTTGCCGCTGTTGCGGGCGCCATCTAGTGGCGTCCGCTTACCGTGCCGGGCTATTCCAGAGCAAGGATGGGAAACAAGTGTCTCCCCATCATGCAGCTTCCATCCATCGAGACATCAGAGAAGGTTTGGGTCCTATATAAGAGTAAAATAAAGCAATAAATACCAAAAGACTGAATGCAAATGGTTGTCAACAATGCATTATCCGAGTATAATTTTAGGAATGGATATTTTTCAAAAATAAACAGTCGGCACCATAGTCAGTCAGGCTGACCTACCTGTGTACAAAGATTTAATTCGTGCATATGCCCCATTTACATAACCATTTGCATTCAGTCTTTTGGTATTTATTGCTTTATTTTACTCTTATATAGGACCCAAACCTTCTCTGATGTCTCGATGGATGGAAGCTGCATGATGGGGAGACACTTGTTTCCCATCCTTGCTCTGGAATAGCCCGGCACGGTAAGCGGACGCCACTAGATGGCGCCCGCAACAGCGGCAACAGCCCAATTCCATCTAGCTCTGTTTGAGCCATAGGCGCATGCCCAATGGACTCCGCCTTGCGTCTCACGCAGGCGGAAGTCCTTCACCGTGTCGGTGGGACGCACAGGCCGGCCCAGCTTCCGCCGGATGTTTCCGGCAGGGGGCAGGCCCGGCGTATGTGACCCGGGGAACCCCATAGGCAACCAGCTGTTTGCAATTGTCTCTCGGCTGAGACAAGTCTCAGCTGATTGACAAGGCTTCTTATATATCTTACATGCCCGACATTGGACTCATTTGTTCCACTGCCGAGCATGAGATAACATCTATTTTGCCAAGCTGGATTTGTCTGCCCGTTACAAGTGACTCTAAGGTATTTATATTTTTTTGAGAAATTTTGCTTAACAGTTTGCCGATGTACTACAATGCTGATGGCAAGCTCTGTTCTTTTTTTCTTTTTATTTCTTGTTGAATTCATATTTTTTACAAGAGGACATTCATTATATCTCTCCTCTGGTATTTTCAACCATAAGTTTTGGGACTTGCAAAATCCCGTAGTGCAATTTTTCCAATTACAATTAATCTGTGTTGTTTCTCACTACCTAAGCAACAGACGATGGTCTTTTTTTTTCCCCCCAAAACAATAATTCTTATTTTACAAGTTTTCTGATTTTTATTAATATTTGGGATTTTTTCCAAAAAAAGCAATTACTACCATTATTGCGTTTTCAGATAAATTGGGGATTTTTTTGTAATTATTTGGTTTTTGCTCAGCAGGACTGTCTTTTTTTTTGGGGGTTCCAGCTATTCCTACCCCCTCTTTCCCTTTTGGGGAATTGGGGTTGCAAGCAGTTTTCCAGCCACCTGCGACACACAGAGAAGGTTTCTTTTGGGTCCAACATCGAGCACTTCTTTACGGCATCCCAGTTTAGCACCTTGCGGCAGTCTGACCTCTTGGTTTTAGCCTTTACAGGCGGGCAAGTTTTCTTCATTCTCTACAGTGAATATGTAAGTGCTTTGATAATTTTGTTAAAATACTATATTGTATTTAATTATGTCTAAGTGACACATGACTTACATACTAATTATTTCTAGACCACTTCCTGCGGGCACCCCTGAAGAAGGAGTTCGGGGTTCCTCTCCGAAACGCGTCGGGTCAATTACCCGCGGTCTATTTGTGGTGCATTTCACTGCTGTATGTTATGTCTGTATAACTTGCCAGTATTTTAACATTTTTTTTGTTTTGTATATATATTTTTTTTTTTTTTCAATAAAATTTTCAAATAAATTGTGTATCTTGATATTACATAGTGCCTTAAAAGTCCCGCCCCAAGGGGAACTCCATTGTTCTTGTATCTTTATTTGGGATGTGGCACTCAAGGGACCACCCCACATGAATCAAAGTTTCTTTAACTCATACTAGGTAGCAAATACCACTCCCCGTTTTCGATTCATGTGGTGTCCTCCCTACTTCTGAATATATATCTGTTGATATTTCCTTATTTTTGACATTTTTGACTGTATAGAACAGTTTTTTTCATATATAAGTGTTTTTGGGATCAATTTGTACATTGCTTGATTACAACTTCCTCAATATTCTTCTTTTTCATACCTATAATTTTCAATTTTCTCTTTGGCACTGCGAGATCTCCTTGTAAGGGGTATATCAACATGTCCACCTACGTAGGGGACGAGTGGGAATCACTCATGGCAAAATACCTAAAAGAGTTTGGAGATAGGGAATATGCGGATGTAGACTTATCGGCCTTATTTTTTCAGTTATCTAAATCTCTGGAAAAAAAGTCTGCCTATTTTTGGCATGTCAAAACATTCCAAGATTATTTAAAAAATAAAATTAACCCAATTGGTCTTAGGATGCAGGTCTTTCCAATGTTGGAGGACCTCAGCGCAGACTTTAAGACCAAGTGGGAGAATACTCTCAGTGAGTGTTCAGCAAATCTTATGACACTCCTTATTGGAGAGTATACTATCCGCACCTCCCAATTAGACTTGGAAATTAAGAATCTATGTGAAAAAATTCAAAAATACAAGTCCCACAAACTTTTTCCAATTAAGGAAAAACAGTTGAAGGAACACTTGGAAGTATACAACCGCAATATCCTTATCAAAAAACAACAAAAATTCGGTCGTGACTCCATAGCCTTTGGTCAGAAAAAGGCTTACAAATGGAACACACCCAAACCTTCAATATCTCCTTTCACCCAAAGGGAACGACCATCCGCCCCCCCAATCCCCTCCAAGGGTGGACCTAAAAATACCCCCCAAGGTCCAAGTAAACACAGAACCACCAAACGTGCATTTCAAGAAGACAACAGTATAGGACATTTCACTAAAAAGCCTTACACCCAAGGCGATTCAGGCACTAATCTCCCTTTGTTTAAAGCAGCCTCACAGAGACCACACATGGACACCAACTTACCTCAAGAAACCACACAACCTAACACTGATATCAATCTTACTTCCAACACTGCACTTTCCTCACTAGCATCTACTATTAATTTACAGGACACTACTTTTTTAGAGTTAATTCATTCACAAGCACCGACCCTCACCCCAACTGCCCCGATCTAATTGTTACTGATTCACCCCTTTCACCAACCACACCTGTTGTCCAAGTCCCACATGTCGATCTATCTGTTGTTAACCTGTCAGATTACCATCCATCCAAAGAGGAAATTGAAATACTCTCCAAAGGTCTGAGTTTTTGTCCGAGCAGAAAGTTAGACAAGTTTGAGTTCATAAAGGACTTACATCTTTTTGCCCGAAAATTAAATTTTAAGATTTTGTTCGATAAAGAAAATTCATCTAAGACTGCACAGCCTAAACCAGATCCTGCATTGGAGACACTCATTTCTCTCTTGGAGGAAAATGACGATCTTATTGATCGCATTGACCTGCCTTCCCTGCTGGCAGGTTATGATCCGGTAAAAACGATACAACATAACACAGGCTCCCTTCTTAAAAAGAAGTCAGATAGGTTTCCTAATACCTCCAATCCCCACGTTGCCGCCTTCGTTAAAATAGTAACCAAAGAAATTGAAAAATTGAATACTAAAAAATTTACCAACAAAAACATCACCTTCAACCAAAAGCAAGCTATTGAGAAATTAAAGGCGAATCCTACAATTACCATCAAACAGGCTGACAAAGGCGGCAACGTGGTGATTATGAATAATTCCCAGTATGCCGCCATGTGTTTAAGGATCCTTGGGAACCAGGAATGGTATAGGAGAATTCCATCGGATATAGTATTGAAATATCAGCTGGAATTCTATCAACTAGTTGACTCTGCATACTTAAATGCGATTATCTCCAAACATACATGGGACTTTATCCGTACACCATTTCCGATTACCCCCACCTTTTATGCCCTCCCCAAAATACATAAGCACGCCACTAATCCACCAGGGCGTCCTATTATTTCAGGTAGAGGGTCTTTAACGGATAATGCCAGTAGACTGGTCGATTCCTTTTTGAAACCATTCGTGATACAACTGCCATCTTACATACGGGACACCATCCATTTTCTACAAAAAATTGAACATATATGGGTGCCTCCTGACTGCTTATTGGTCACGATTGATGTGGAGGCACTTTATAGTTCCATTCCCCACGATCGAGGCCTCTCAGCAGTCAGACACACCATGATGCAAGATAACAACTTAGATGCTTATGGCGAATTTATACTGTCCAGTTTACAGTTTATTCTACTGCACAATGTTTTCACGTTTGACGGCTCCCACTACCTCCAGGTGCAGGGCGTAGCGATGGGCACTTGTTGTGCCCCATCCTACGCCAATTTGTACCTGGGGGAGTGGGAGCGAGCCATCCTCAGGGACGACGCGTTATCGATGTATACGGACCACATTAATTTATGGGTCCGATACATCGATGACGTGTTTATGCTTTGGCATGGGTCACCTGAATCACTCAATGCTTTCATGGACAGATTAAACAAAAATGAGTTCAATTTGAAATTTACTATGAACTTTGACCCCTGCCATGTTACCTTTTTGGATGTAGAGGTGTCCAGGGGGGAGGATGGTGTTCTCCACAGTGGGCTTTTTCGAAAGCCCACTGCTGGCAACACCATCCTCCATGCCTCCAGCTTCCACCCCGAGACACTGGTGCGTTCCATTCCGTTTGGCGAATATCTTCGGGCCAGACGGAATTGCACGGACCTCACTGTTTTTCAAGGAGTTGCCAATGATCTGAGGAGTAGACTCCGAGCAAGAGGCTATTCCCCGACAACCCTCAAAAAGGCATATAGAAATGCCAAAGGAATAGACAGGAACACACTACTGGCCCCAAAAATCAAAAAACCGGATGATCACACCCTCAGATTAATCGTTAGGTACTCAGAGCAACATATGGAAATCAAAAAGATTATGACCAAACATTGGCATATGCTTGCATTTGACCCAATTGTAGGTAAACATGTCCCAGCATTTCCACAAATTACATATAGAAAAGTTCCAGCTCTTAAGGATCAATTGACACACAGCGAATTTGCTGCCCATGGAAATAGGGACCCCTGCAAAGCCAGGGGGACCTACATGTGTGGGGCATGCAAGTATTGCAAGTTCATGCACACTACCAAGAATCCCATTCTTCCGAATGGACAAATTTTCAGGCCCATGCACTTTGCCAACTGCCGCACCCACGGGGTGGTATATTTACTTCTCTGTGGGTGCGGTTGCTTTTATGTGGGCAAAACAAAACTGGATTTCACCAAACGTGCCTGCCGGCACATAAAAAGTATGAGAACCTGCGACCCTGAGCTTCCTCTCGGACGTCATACCAGTTTGGTACATGCAGGGAGGTTTCCCAGAATTAAGTTTCTGATCCTTGATAGAGTCCACCCCAGCTCGAGAGGGGGGGATTGGAACAAGACCCTCCTCCAGCTCGAGCTGAGGTGGATCTATCGCCTTAGAGCAACAGAGCCACCAGGACTTAATGAGATGATCTCATACAAACCCTTCCTTGAAGGCTTCACATCCGGTGGTATGGAAATCTAATGACTCTGGTTTTCTGGATGTGTCGCATTTCCCTTTTCTTTTTCTGCAATCCTTTTCTTCTTTTTTCTCTTTTTTATTTTTATTGTTATCCAATGTTTCTAATTATTGACATGAAATTAGTATGAGGGTTGTTTAGATGCTTTGCAATTCTATTTCATGTAATGGTGAATATTGAGTGATTCTATAACATCTTGTAATTTAGCATATGCACGAATTAAATCTTTGTACACAGGTAGGTCAGCCTGACTGACTATGGTGCCGACTGTTTATTTTTGAAAAATATCCATTCCTAAAATTATACTCGGATAATGCATTGTTGACAACCATTTGCATTCAGTCTTTTGGTATTTATTGCTTTATTTTACTCTTATATAGGACCCAAACCTTCTCTGATGTCTCGATGGATGGAAGCTGCATGATGGGGAGACACTTGTTTCCCATCCTTGCTCTGGAATAGCCCGGCACGGTAAGCGGACGCCACTAGATGGCGCCCGCAACAGCGGCAACAGCCCAATTCCATCTAGCTCTGTTTGAGCCATAGGCGCATGCCCAATGGACTCCGCCTTGCGTCTCACGCAGGCGGAAGTCCTTCACCGTGTCGGTGGGACGCACAGGCCGGCCCAGCTTCCGCCGGATGTTTCCGGCAGGGGGCAGGCCCGGCGTATGTGACCCGGGGAACCCCATAGGCAACCAGCTGTTTGCAATTGTCTCTCGGCTGAGACAAGTCTCAGCTGATTGACAAGGCTCCTTATATATCTTACATGCCCGACATTGGACTCATTTGTTCCACTGCCGAGCATGAGATAACATCTATTTTGCCAAGCTGGATTTGTCTGCCCGTTACAAGTGACTCTAAGGTATTTATATTTTTTTGAGAAATTTTGCTTAACAGTTTGCCGATGTACTACAATGCTGATGGCAAGCTCTGTTCTTTTTTTCTTTTTATTTCTTGTTGAATTCATATTTTTTACAAGAGGACATTCATTATATCTCTCCTCTGGTATTTTCAACCATAAGTTTTGGGACTTGCAAAATCCCGTAGTGCAATTTTTCCAATTACAATTAATCTGTGTTGTTTCTCACTACCTAAGCAACAGACGATGGCCTTTTTTTTCCCCCCAAAACAATAATTCTTATTTTACAAGTTTTCTGATTTTTATTAATATTTGGGATTTTTTCCAAAAAAAGCAATTACTACCATTATTGCGTTTTCAGATAAATTGGGGATTTTTTTGTAATTATTTGGTTTTTGCTCAGCAGGACTGTCTTTTTTTGGGGGTTCCAGCTATTCCTACCCCCTCTTTCCCTTTTGGGGAATTGGGGTTGCAAGCAGTTTTCCAGCCACCTGCGACACACAGAGAAGGTTTCTTTTGGGTCCAACATCGAGCACTTCTTTACGGCATCCCAGTTTAGCACCTTGCGGCAGTCTGACCTCTTGGTTTTAGCCTTTACAGGCGGGCAAGTTTTCTTCATTCTCTACAGTGAATATGTAAGTGCTTTGAAAATTTTGTTAAAATACTATATTGTATTTAATTATGTCTAAGTGACACATGACTTACATACTAATTATTTCTAGACCACTTCCTGCGGGCACCCCTGAAGAAGGAGTTCGGGGTTCCTCTCCGAAACGCGTCGGGTCAATTACCCGCGGTCTATTTGTGGTGCATTTCACTGCTGTATGTTATGTCTGTATAACTTGCCAGTATTTTAACATTTTTTTTGTTTTGTATATATATATATATTTTTTTTTTTTTTTCAATAAAATTTTCAAATAAATTGTGTATCTTGATATTACATAGTGCCTTAAAAGTCCCGCCCCAAGGGGAACTCCATTGTTCTTGTATCTTTATTTGGGATGTGGCACTCAAGGGACCACCCCACATGAATCAAAGTTTCTTTAGCTTATATAAATGCAGGTCATGAATTTGCTGTGTTCTTACATAAGGCTATGCCTGATGCTACCAAAAGGAAAAATTTGTCCTATGTGGATGAAATTTTGTTGAAAAGCACCTCATTTGAACAGCATATCCAAGAGATTAGGCACATGTGCTTAACCAGTTGAGAGAGGCAGGTGTTAACATTTCGTTACAGAAAGCCCAGTGGTGTCGTACCAAGGTAAACGTCTTGGGACATGAGGTCACCTCCGAAGCCCTTAATCCTCAAAAGAAGAAAGTAGAGGCTGTGATGAAATCTAAAACACCTACCAATGTCAGTGAACTGAGATCATTTTTGGGTATGATGAACTATTCAAGTAAGTTTATTGATAATTATGCAGAAATCAGCAAACCATTGTTGACATTGCTAAATAAGGATGTACCATGGACATGGGGGGGAAGACCAGGAACAATCCATGATTGAACTTAAAAGAAGACTCACCCAAGCCCCATGTTTCATATATCCAGAGGGGGGGTAAACCCTTTTATCTGGAAACTGGTTTTACAAACCTCAGCATTAGTGCTGTATTGTGTCAAAAACAAGACAAATTAAATAAGGTCATTGCATATGCCAGCAAGGCCCTGTCACCTGTAGAGGTAAAATGTAATGACTGTGAAAAAGCCCTATTAGCCACCGTCTGGGCCCTTCAAAACTTCAGAAGTTATATTCAGGGTGAGAAAATCATCGTTGAAACGGCACACCAACCACTACAATATTTACAAAGTGACAAAATTAGAGATTGCAATTTGTCCAACAGCAGAATAACTGCATGGACGTTATCCTTACAAGGTTGGCCATTAGAAATTCAGAATAAACAAAATAAAGAATCCAGTAGCTCAAGGACTTGCCGAACTTCATGATTGTGTGGCGCATTCTCATAAAGAGGAGCCAATAGAGGATTTCTTAGAGGAACAAATCTCTTCCCCTACAAAGCATATGATGAGGATTACTGTCCTTTACTTCCGTGTGCCTATATTGATGGTTGTGCTTAGCACACCACCACAGGGGATGAGAGAAAACTAGTAGAAGGTATTAGAATCACTTGGACATGTGGATTTCCAGATATTTCAGTAGGATACAGCATTGGTGCTAAGAGCAGCAAAGTGGCCGAATTAGCAGCTCTATACAAAACTGTTCAAATTGCTATAGTGCATAACATCACTGAATTTGTTATAGTCACCGATTCCAATTATGTATGCAATAGTTTTGTTGAATACCTGCCTACTTGGAAAAGAAATAACATGTTACGGTCCAATAACAAACCTGTAAAAAACACGCCAAGTTATTCTGTGCCATTGATGAACTAGTCAAAAGTAATGGTCTAATCATTTATTGGAAGAAAACTAAAGGTCATTCTAAAACCCAGAACATGGACAAGGAAGGTAATGATCTAGCCGATCAGCTTGTCCAAGAAGGCCCGTCTATTCATGGAAACCTTACAGGACAACTACATGTCACAGTTGGTGGATTCTCCTACTAGAGAAAATGCAGTCCTGGATCTATTGATTACTAATGACCCAGACCTAATCTCGGAGGTAGGAGTCCAGGACAACCTGGGCTCTAGCGATCACAGGATGATCACATTTAGCGTAAAAAACAATATAGCAAGGCAAGTGGGGAACATAAGAACCCTTAACTTTAGAAGGGCAAACTTTCCAAAATTGTACTCATTGATGGAAAGGGTTAACTGGGACCAAACCTTGGGATCACTGACCACAGAGGAAAAATGGGAATGCTTTAGGAACATATTAAGCAAATGCATCTTGCTGTGCATTCCTATGGGAAATAAATTTAGAAGAGACAAAGCCAAACCTGGCTGGCTAAACCGTAGCGTTAAAAAACTTATTAGGGGAAAAAAATTGGCCTTCAGGAAATATAAATCAGAGGGCACAGTAATGGCTGTCGACCAATACAAGGAGACAAATAAGAGTAAACACGAAATCAAGATGGCTAAAATAAACTTTGAGAGACAAATAGCGGAGGATAGTAAAAAAAACCCAAAGAAATTCTTTAAATATATCAACAGCAAAAAAGCTAGGGCAGAGCATATTCCACACATAATTAACGAAGATGGGGGATGGTTAAAGAGGACACCAAAAAGGCAACCGTGCTGAACGCCTTTTTCTCATCAGTCTTTACTCAGGAAAAGGAGGGGTACACTGACCATGACTGTATGGTCAGTAGTATTACACAGGACTTGCCGCTATGGCTAACAGAGGGTGAAATCAGGGAAAGGCTGGATAAAATTAACACAAACAAATCACCAGGCCCGGATGGCGTACATCCAAGAGTACTCAAAGAACTCAGTAAGGTTATATCTAGACCACTGTTCCTGATCTTTGCTGACAGTATTATGACAGGAAATGTACCAGGGGATTGGAGGAAAGCTAACGTGATACCGATATTCAAAAAAGGGCAGAGGCATGTCCCGGGTAATTATAGGCCTGTCAGTCTGACATCGATAGTATGTAAACTTCTGGAGGGGATGATAAGGGACTATATCGTAGGGTTTGCTAAAGACAACAACATCATCAGCAGTAATCAGCACGGGTTTACAAATGGGCGTTCTTGTCAAACCAATCTCTTAACATTATACGAGGAGGTGAGCTGTGAGCTAGATAGGGGCAGACCAGTGGATGTGGTGTACCTGGAGTTCGCCAAGGCGTTTGATACAGTTCCCCACAAGCGCCTAATTTATAAAATAAGGTCTGCAAGTATCGACCGCAGGGTTTGCTCTTGGATACGGAATTGGCTAAAAGGGCGTGTCCAAAGGGTGGTAATAAACAGTGCATACTCAGACTGGTCTGAAGTGGTAAGCGGGGTCCCCCAAGGCTCAGTCCTGGGACCAACCTTGTTCAATTTATTCATAAACAGCATTGAGGACGGGATCAGTAGTTCTATATCAGTTTTTGCAGATGACACAAAATTGGGCAGGGCAATAACTGCACAGCATGAAACAGATATCCTACAAAATGACATGGACAAAATAACGGAGTGGGCTACGACATGGCAAATGAGGTCTAATGTGGAGAAGTGTAAGGTTTTGCACTTGGGGACTAAAAACATAAAAGCACAATACACGTTGGGGGGGGGGGGGACCCTTGGGGGAATCAAAAATGGAGAAAGATCTGGGAGTCTTGGTAGATGATAGACTAGGCAATAGCATGCAATGTCAAGCGGCAGCTGCCAAAGCCAGCAGAATATTAGCAAGCATAAAGAAAGGGATGTATTCCAGAGATAAGACTATAATCCTTCCACTTTTATAAAAAAAAATCCGACCACATCTGGAGTATTCTGTCCAGTTCTGGTCGCCAGTTCTCAGGAGGGATGTGTTGGAGCTGGAGAGGATCCAGAGAAGGGCAACTAAACTAATTAGGGGATTGGGGGACCTTAATTATGAAGAGCGTCTGCAATTGCTTGATTTATTCTCCCTGGAGAAGAGACGCCTGAGAGGGGACATAATAGCAATTTATAAATATCTCAATGGTGATCTTGGCATAGAAAAAAAGCTATTCAGTCGTAGGGAGTGCATGAGGACTCGAAGGCATACATTGCAATTAGAGCATTTTAACCTCAGGCAAAGGGGGGGGGGGGGGGTTCTTTACTGTTAGAGCCACAAGATTGTTAAATTTTCTACCATAAGAGGTGGTTTCTGCGGGAAGTATGGTGGCTTTCAAAAGACTCTTAGACGTACATCAAAAGGATCGGAACATTCAGGGGGAATGTGAGAGGATTACGGCCACACACACCTACACAGGTTGAACTGGATGGACTATTGTCTTTATTCAACCTCACCTACTATGTAACTATGTAACTTGCTAAACAAGGTGCCATTAATGGAACAAATGTAGACATAGATCATTTATTAGGACTGATACACATTGAAGCTGTCACTAGACAACGAGTTAGCGCTCAAATGACAAATAATGTGGCACAATGGAGTCAAGAATCCACAAATGAGGATCTAATTAAAACCAAAAGAAGATACTATACTTGGAATCTTTTATAAACACATTGAGGACCCCATTAACAACCCCCTATCGGAGGAAGATTATGCCCAAAAGGAAGACCTCCGATTACTTGTGAGAACCAAATCTCAGTTTAAAATTCAGGATGGTTTACTAATGAGGACATCTAAGAATGGTCTTCAACAATGGGTAGTTCCCACTACATTTAGAGGTCTAATGTTACAACATGCTCATGATGCACCCTGTCAGAGAAGTCCATAAGGTAGTTAGAACTTTCCGCCATTAGATGGCGCCAAGCTGGCTATTTAAACTGACTCTCTGCATGGATTCATTGCTGTTTGGTCTGCAGCTTCCTGTGTACTGTTCCTGACTTCCTGTGACCTCTGATCTTGATCCGGCTTGTTGTCTCTAACCTGTGCTTGTCTGCTTCCTACCCTGACCCTAGCTTGTCTTCTGGATTTCGCTTCTGCCTGTTGATCCTGCATTGCTGCTCTCCTGGTACCGACCCGGCTTGTGACCCGATTACTCTGCTGCCTATCGTCTATGTCCTTCCTGCCCAACCATTACCTACCCGGCTTGTTTGACCCTGCACCCTGCTCATCCGGCCTGCTACAACTCCAGCCCAGCAAGCTCGCTTCCAGCAGTCTCATACCAGCCCGCTCACTGCGGCCACGCTACTACTGGACTGATTACAGGCACTCCTACGTCACCGTGCTTCTGTGGCCGCTGTCTCACTATCAGAGGCCCACGAGCCGGAGTTGTACGAGAGGCCCTCCTCTACACGTCAGGCTCACCTACCAGGTAGGTGACAGTACCAAACAGCCATGACTGAGCCTGCAAGAGGACCCTCTCCAGTGGAAGAAATCTGTCAGCACCTCGCTGCGCTTTCTCAAGCAGTTAAGACGCTACAGGAAGGATATGTTCATCTGGAGGAACGTGTTCTGTCCTGGACTACACCAACAACTATCCCTGCCTCAGTTCCCACCTCTGCCGCATCTGGTATTCAAGCTGGGACTGTAACCAATCCTACAGTAATGATGTTATCCCCTGAACCTCAAGTACCAACCCCTGAGAGGTTTTCCGGTGACCGGAGTAAGTTTAGAGCGTTCCGAAACGCATGTCAACTTTACTTTGCTCTGCAGCCACTGACTTTTTTCCTGGAATCCACTAAGGTAGGATTCATCATCTCTCTGCTTCAAGATGAACCACAGTCCTGGGCCCACCAGTTGTTAGAAGAGAATAACGCACAACTCAATACCATGCAATTATTCTTTGACGTCATGTCACGGCTATATGACGACCCACAGCGGACCACCACCGCTGAGGCAGCTCTACATGCTCTCCAGCAAGGCCGCAGAGCAGTTGAAGTCTACATCACTGACTTTCGACGCTGGAGCGCAGATACCGCTTGGAACGATGCAGCCCTGCGTCACAAGTTTCGTTTGGGTCTCTCAGAAAGTCTTAAGGATGAGCTTGCCCGGGTTGGAGTGCCAAGTTCCCTGGAAGGGTTAATTACTCTTTCAATTCAGATTGATCGCCGCTTACGTGAATGCAGATCTGAAAGATCTACACAACAGTTCCGCCCGGAATGGATGTTACATAGGAATTCTGTCCCTTCCAACCCGGTCTTCGGAAATTCTGCTCCACCTGCTCCAGAATCACCTGAACCCATGCAATCAGGTCTGATCCGCCCTTCATTGACTCCAGAAGAACGTCAACGCCGACGTGTAAATAACCTTTGCTTGTACTGCGGAGAAGCCGGTCACTATGTGCGCACCTGCCCAGCTAAGTGGCGTAAGTGTCTCTCCGTTTCTTCAGTTAACCAGTCATCGTTACCTGCTAGCTCAGCTCACATAGCTCTGCCCATCTCTTTCCAGCTTCCTGGAAGGACTGTGTCCGTGACCGCTATTATTGATTCAGGAGCTTGTAGCTGTTTCATCGACCTGTCCTTCGCAGCTCAACAACGCATTCCACTGCAAACCAGAGGGCAAGGCCTCACCGTGTTCCTGGCTGATGGGTCTTGCATTAAATCAGGACTTGTAACCAAAGAGACCCCACCAATCCTGACCATCACTTCCAATAACCATCAGGAACTACTGCGTCTTGACGCAATTTCTTCACCGTTGTTTCCTGTCATCTTGGGCCTACCCTGGCTACAGGCGCACAACCCTCAGATTGATTGGAACTCTGGAAATGTCCAGTTTTTGTCACCATATTGCCAAGAACATTGCATAACAGCGTCAATTCCATCATCAACTACCTTGTTTTGCGTTGACTCAGATGCAGAATTGTGCCAAGTGGTTCCAAAGCCCTACCATGAATACTTAGATGTTTTCAGCAAACGGGGAGCAGATGCTCTTCCTCCACACAGACCCTATGATTGCCCCATCGAGCTGCTTCCTGGAGCCGAAATCCCTTTTGGACGCATCTTCCCCTTGTCCGAACGGGAACTAGGGGCCTTGAAGGACTACATTGATGAAAACCTGCAGAAGGGGTTTATCCGGCCTTCTACCTCACCGGCCGGTGCAGGTATATTCTTTGCAGAGAAAAAAGATCATTCCTTGAGACCATGTATAGATTACCGCGACTTAAACAAGATTACAGTGAAAAATCGCTATCCTCTTCCCTTGGTTCCTGAACTGTTTCAAAGGCTAAAATCTGCCATGGTCTTTACAAAATTGGACTTGAAAGGGGCCTACAACTTGGTCCGTATCCGGAAAGGGGATGAATGGAAGACTGCATTCCGAACTCGATTCGGGCACTTTGAATACTTAGTTATGCCCTTCGGTTTATGCAACGCTCCAGCTACTTTCCAGCACTTCATCAATGACATTTTTAGAGACTTCCTTGATATCTTTGTCGTTGTCTACCTGGATGACATCCTGATATTTTCTGTTTCCCTAAAGGTGCACCGTAGACATGTTAAAGATGTGCTATGTCGGCTGCGCCAGCATGGACTCTATGCCAAAGCCGAAAAATGCGACTTTGAGCAACGAAGCATCCAGTTTTTGGGCTTAATTCTTTCCACTGACGGAATCAAGATGGACCCACAGAAAGTTTCAGCGATCCTTGACTGGCCAGCTCCCACGGACAAGAAAGGGATCCAACGATTTGTAGGATTCGCCAATTTCTACCGCAAATTCATCAGGAACTTTTCAGCCATCATCTCTCCTATCACATGTCTCACCAAGCAGGGTATTCGTTTTTGTTGGACTACTGAGGCACAGGCCGCCTTTGAGACATTAAAGAAACGTTTTACCACTGCTCCTGTCCTAAGTCATCCAGATTCATCCTTACCCTTTATCGTGGAGGTGGATGCATCAGAAAGCGCTGTGGGAGCAGTTCTATCACAGCGTCAAGGCCTCAAGGATGTGGTCCATCCATTTGCATTCTTTTCAAGGAAACTCACCCCAGCAGAAAGAAATTATGATGTGGGAGATCGAGCGCTCCTTGTGATTAAAGTCGCTTTGGAGGAATGGAGGTATTTGCTGGAAGGAGCCACCCACCCGATACTGATCTACACAGACCATAAGAACTTAGAGTATCTTCGATCAGCAAAACGCCTCAAGCCACGCCAAGCCCGCTGGGCACTTTTTTTTTTCAAGATTTATATTCCACATTACTTATAGACCAGGGTCAAAGAACACCAAGCCCGACGCCTTGTCCCGCATGTTTGAGGACCCTAGAGACTTACCAGTTCCAGACACTATTTTACCAGCCCGGAACTTTCTTTTGTTGCAATCTGACCTTCTGTCACAACTACAGCAGGCTTCTGCAGGAACGCACAGCCCTCCAGGGGTCACGTTACAGCCAAGGAATGGACTGTTATGGAAAGGGGAACAGATTTTTGTACCAGAAAGAATTCGGGTAGTTGTCCTAGGAATTTGTCATGATCATCCTTTGGCAGGCCATTTCGGGATTTACAAGACTTCTGAGTTGGTGCAACGCACATTCTGGTGGCCGGGATTAGAGAAAGATTGCAAGGCGTATGTAAATGCATGTACAACTTGCATCCGGAGTAAGACTACTCGTAATAAGGCCTGGGGGTTACTCAGACCCTTGCCCGTACCTGACAGGCCCTGGAAGATGATTTCCATGGATTTTATAGTCGAACTTCCACCGTCTGAAGGCTGTACTGCTATCTTTGTGGTAGTGGTTCGCCTATCAAAGATGGCTCATTTCTTACCCCTGAAGAGTACTCCATCTGCTGCTGAGACTGCTCGGGTTTTTATCAAAGAAATTGTCAGGCTCCATGGAGTCCCTGCAAACATTGTATCAGACCGGGGTGTCCAGTTTACATCCAGATTCTGGAAAGCTTTGTGCGGAACTTTAAAAATTGAACTTTCCCCATCTTCAGCTTATCACCCACAGACCAATGGACAAACAGAGCGGACTAACCAAACTCTGGAGCAGTACATCAGATGCTTTACCTCCTTTGTCCAAGACGACTGGGTATCGCTCTTGCCGCTAGCAGAGTTTGCCTATAACAATGCCAGTCATTCCGCCACCAAGCAGTCCCCATTTTTCGCTAACTATGGATTTCACCCTACCGTCTTACCTGATCTTGTTCCAGAATCCTCTGTTCCAGCCGTCCAGAGTACGCTGGATTTTTTCTCCCTTAATAACTTGTTGTTACAGGAAACCATCGCAAAGGCACAAGAAGACAACAAGAGGGTGTTTGATAAGAAAAGAAGGGGAGAGCTACTCCTACGGCCAGGAGACCAAGTATGGCTCACTACAACAAACCTGAAGTTGGCATATCCCTCGAAGAAGTTGGCACCGAAGTTCGTAGGACCATTTCCGGAAAGGAGAAAAATTAATGATGTTTCCTATGAGCTAACCTTACCAGAGTCCTTTAGAATACACCCAGTGTTCCATGTATCGTTGTTAAAACCTGCAGTGCCAGATCCCTTTCCTGATCGCAGATCAGGACCCCCTGCACCTGTAATTGTTAACGGGGATGAGGAATTTGAAATCGAGGCTATCCTAGACTGTAGGAAGAGGAGGGGTTAGATACAGTATCTGATCAAATGGAAGGGGTATGGTCCAGAGGAAAATTCCTGGGAACCTGCACATAATGTGCATGCCACAGATTTGATTCGTGCCTTCTTTCGCAGCCATCCCCAGAAGAAGAGCCAGTTGGGCATCCGGAGGTTGCCCATTGGGAGAGGGCAATGTCAGAGAAGTCCATAAGGTAGTTAGAACTTTCCGCCATTAGATGGCCCCAAGCTGGCTATTTAAACTGACTCTCTGCATGGATTCATTGCTGTTTGGTCTGCAGCTTCCTGTGTACGGTTCCTGACTTCCTGTGACCTCTGATCTTGATCCGGCTTGTTGTCTCTAACCTGTGCTTGTCTGCTTCCTACCCTGACCCTGGCATGTCTTCTGGATTTCGCTTCTGCCTGTTGATCCTGCATTGCTGCTCTCCTGGTACCGACCCGGCTTGTGACCCGATTACTCTGCTGCCTATCGTCTATGTCCTTCCTGCCCGACCATTACCTACCCGGCTTGTTTGACCCTGCACCCTGCTCATCCGGCCTGCTACAACTCCAGCCCAGCAAGCTCGCTTCCAGCAGTCTCATACCAGCCCGCTCACTGCGCCCACGCTACTACTGGACTGATTACAGGCACTCCTACGTCACCGTGCTTCTGTGGCCGCTGTCTCACTATCAGAGGCCCACGAGCCGGAGTTGTACGAGAGGCCCTCCTCTACACGTCAGGCTCACCTACCGGGTACGTGACACACCCACAGCAGGTCACCGTGGTGAAAAGATTACTCATGAGTTACTACGTAATTATGCTTACTGGCCTCATATGTTGAAAGATGTCCAAACATACTGTCAGGGTGGTCTGGTCTGTGCTCAATTCCAACCTCAAGGCCCTACGCATCGTGCCCCACTTCCGAGAAAGGGTTTCTCATTGCCATGGTCTGATATCCAGATTGACTTTATAGGTCCTGTCAGAAAGTCATCCAGAGGAAACCGTTATATGTTGACTGTCACTTGTCTCTTCACCAAATGGGTAGAATGTTTACCAGCTCATAACAACACTGCTAAAACATGTGCCACTTTGCTTGTTAACTATGTCTTTTCCAGATTTGGTCTGCCATTAAGGATCGAGTTGGATCAGGGCCGGCACTTTACAAGTGAGGTAATGTCTAAGCTGTGGAAAATCTTGGGGGTTAAATGAAAGTTGCATATTGCATATCGTCCAGCATCTAGTGGAGCAGTGGAGCGCAATAACCAGCCAATTGTCAACATCCTTAAGAAATTCATCAAAGAATCAGGTAAAGACTGTGACATAAAATTACCTGTAGTGCTCATGGCTATTAGAGCCACGCCAAGCGCTGCCACCAAGATGTTGCCCTTTGAACTGATGACAGGTAGGAAAATGGTTCTTCCACAACATCTGTTGTATCGCACATCAGATCATAACCTGATCAATGCAGCCACGACACATCAGTATGTGGAGCACCTACGTCAACATCTCCAGCATGCTTTTGCGCAGAAGAACCTTGAGAAAGCAGCCATAAGTAACAAGACTTATTATGATCTCAAAACCACCAAGAAGGAGTACGAGACAGGTGATAAGGTGTATCTGTACAATTTTGCTCGGGATCGAGTAAAGGAAAAGAAGTTTCTTCCTTCATGGAAAGGTCCATACACCATCATTGATAAGATCTCACCTGTGGCTTACAAGATAAAAACTGTCAAGAATGATGGTTTTGTAGAAAAATAGGTTCATGTCAATCAATTACGTGCTTGTCCTCCTAGGTCCCAACTGAGAATGCTGAAAGGTGAGGCTGAAGAAGAAACCTAATGTACATAATGATTTGACATTGTGATATTTTCTCTCACTGAACAGATCTTTACATGCAAAGCTTCTTTATAGTTGCATATATTCATACTGTATGTTTAATCTAATAGGAGGAGATCAACCTTCCATGCCAGGTCGTTGATTGGCACAGACGATGATGTTTACCAAAAACGCAGCGATCAGATGGGTCATCTTACTCCTTGGAGCCCAGCTCAGGACGGAACCCCTCATTGAATCGGGTCCTTCTGCAGGAATCATGCTGCGAGATGCCCCGGATTCTTGTTGACAGAAAAAATTTTGTTTCAGAAGATCTTTGTGAATGTGATCCGAGGATATCCATTGAGAGGAATCACAATACCTCCTATTTTCAGTTGAAGGAGATGCGAGAATGGTACATTGCATATGTAAGCATAACTCAGTCTAGGTGTATGACACTCTAGACCATTCATTATTTAACCAACGTTCAAAGAGATTTCTCGAATTCCTGATTGCCAACATTGTTTTACTGCGCTTTGAATGGTAGTTGCCAATACCATCCCAGCAGTTAATTTCTGTCTCTATCAAGACTTTGCAAGCTGAAGATTTCAAGGAAAATTTGAGTTTCTTTAGCAGGAGATCAAAATTCAAAAGACTAATAAGGAACAGTTTGTGACATAGGTAACACTAGCAAAGTCGCTACGAACTTCCATTCTGAGTTGATATCACATTCTACCGAACTACATAAAAGTCATGAACGATTTAAATATGAACTTTTATTTTTGAAAGATCCTATACTGTTCCATACCTTAATGTTTTTGGATGAAGTTCAAAATGGAATGAATGACTTATTCCATGGTCGCGTCCCATTATATTTTGTTTCTCGCGATATTATTAAGACAATGTTGTTGGAACTAGGTGAAGAGGCGATGGAAGAATTTCATGTGAACTTATACTTTGAAATGGGAAGCGCTCTACCATTATACGTTGATCCAGATAGAATAGAAATTTGTTTCTTATTGTCCATACCATATATATGGATAATAGGAACGTCTTTTAGATGAAGTACATTTATAATGTAGGAACTTATCAGGACGATCTTTACTTTAAAATACAAACTCCGGAGATAATTACATATTAGTTATCGGATCCTGGTGTATTTTCCATACCAATATTAAGTGAATGTGTAAAGTTTAAAGACAATAATTTCCAATGTGAAGGAAAACCTTTTGTGTATGATGCGTCACAGGCATTATGTGGATGGGACTATTTAAAATATGGATCAGAAAAATGTAGAGTGACCATCAGTAAAACTTATGATAATTTAAGTGTCCAAGCTACCTTGGTAGGAAACAAATGGTTAGTGAGCACTACTGAAAAGGAAGCGAATGTTTAATATAAGGAATTAATTCAAAATAAGAAAATAGTGTTACCCTCTCCAGTGATCATTATTCAAGTTCCTAAAGTGGTCATTGGAGATACTACACTTTATCCAGTGGGAAATGATGTATGGGAAAGGGAAATTGTGATTGTGGATGCATTTCAAGGACAGGAGATTCCCATGAATCCTGATCTGAAATTCTTACTAGATAATAAACCTAATCATATGTAACCTGGGGTAGCTCTGGAATGCCTGCCAGCCAGTTTGGTGAAAGCAAAACAGTTCATTTATTTGAATCCCATCAAAACAAAAGACAGCTTACTTCAGCCAAAGTAAATAAACAGTCCAAATACTGGTATTGGTAATAAAGCAGCAGGCTCACCGCTAGTCTTTGGTCCCATACAGGGGTCAGGCTCCTCCAAAGTCAGGGTGCCAGGCAGGCCCCACAGGGGGAAAGTTAGCAGCCCATGTCTCAGCTTGTCTGAGAGCTTCCACTCACTACACAGCTTGTGAGTCTCTGTCTCTCTCCCATTCACTTCCTTGACACAGGTGCTGATTTCCCTCTGCTGCCCTTCAAGCCTCCCTCACCTGGGAGTTAACCCCTGAGTACCACAAAAGCTCTGCAACTGACCCCATTAAAGGGACCACAACTCAAACATCAGGGAAATGTACCTTCCAACCAGGACACATTCCCGGTGTCCTGTACATATCCCCCCCCTCTGCCTCGACGCTGAGGTGTCAGAGGCAACGTGGGACACCCTACAGTGTACCCTAGAGAGAGCATCCGCGTTCTGGTGTTGCTTTCCTGGCCTGTGTTCAACTACAAATTTGAACTCTTGCAACGCCAAAAACCACCTGGTAACTCTAACATTCGTGCGTTTATTCTTTCTCGTCCAGGTCAATGGGGCATGGTCTGACACCAGGCGAAACTTCCTACCGAGGAGAAAATAGCGTAGTGAGTCTAGAGCCCACTTAATGGCCAGGCACTCCCGCTCCACTACAGCATAATTTCTCTCGGCGGCTGTTAATTTTCTACTCAGAAAAACTATGGGGTGTTCCTCCCCATTGACCTCTTGGGACAGAACGGCTCCCAAGCCTTCACTGGAGGCATCTGTTTGAACAACAAATTCTCTTGAGAAGTCCGGAGCGACCAGCACTGGATACTGACACAAGGCTGTTTTAAGCTACTGGAAAGCCTTTTCAGCCTTGTCATTCCATTTTACCATGACTGACTTTTTACCTTTTGTCAGGTCTGTGAGAGGTACAGCCATAGTGGCAAAATTGGGGACAAACCTGCGGTAGTACCCCACGATACCCAAAAAGGCTTGCACCGGTTTCTTCGTGACTGGGCGGGGCCAGGCCTGGATAGCCTCTACTTTGTTCATCTGTGGCTTCACTAGCCCTCTACCTACAATGTACCCCAAGTACTTGGTTTCCTCCATAGCAATGACACACTTTTCCAGGTTCACAGTAAATCCTTCTTTCTTTAGAGAGTCTAAAGGCCCGTGCACATGATAAGATTATCGAACAATCTGTTGTCCATTTTTTGTGGCATGCTAGTCTGATGTGGAAAATGAAGAGGTTATTTTCATACAAATTTTCCCGTACGACAGAATTCTACTTCAGAAGTGATGTCATGTATTGGATTGCTTTGTATGTGTTCTTTCGTCTCTGAGCATGCCTAGTCCTGCTCTTAAGATTTTTATCAGAGGAAAGCTGTACTAATGAGACAAAAATCGGACGACAAAAATTTTATAGCCTGCACATCAGGATTTTGTCAGCCGAAAGTCGGAGTTGGCTGTCGAAAGCACCATACTAACAATCCGAAAATCGGCAGATCGGTCGTCGGACAAATATTCCCTTCAGATTTTCTTATCATGTGTACAGGCCTTTAAACTGCCTGCACTCGCGGAAGATGGGATTCCCAGTCAGTAGAAAAGATGACAATGAAGTGTATTTCTGATGTGGGCGTAAGGTTCTATCCATAGCTCTCTGGAAGGTAGCTGGAGCAGAATGCAAGCCGAATGGCATTCTTTTATACTGGAAATGGCCATCAGGGGTAGAAAAGGCAGTCTTTTCTCAGGCTTCCTTAGTTAAAGGTATTTGCCAGTAGCCTTTGGGGAGGTCTAAGGTAGTGATGTATAGGGCTGGTCCCAAGCTTTCTATCAGTTCATCCACTCGGGGCATCGGATATGCGTCGAACTTTGATACCTCATTGAGTTTCCTGAAATCATTACAAAAACACATAGTCCCGTTGGGCTTCGGTACCAACATAATCGGGCTTGACCACTCGCTCTGCGATTCCTCAATGATATCGAGTTCAAGCATTTTCCGGACTTCCGCTGACACCGCTTTCCTATGTGACTCGGGGATGCGATAGGGTTTCACTCGAACATTCACATTAGGTTCCGTGACAATAACATGTTTAATAACCGTGGTAAGACCTGGCAGTCCCGAGAACTTCTCCCTATTCCTTTGTAAGAACTCCTTCACCTGCTGCGTTTGCGGCTTGGTTAGGGAGGTGGAAACTGGGACCAGGTTCTCCCCTACCAGGGGCATAGGACTAACCTCAGCCAGGGCAACTTCCTGGTCACGGTCCTTCCAAGGCTTTAGGAGATTTACATGGTATATCTGATTGGGCTTCCTCTTCCCAGGTTGGTGTATCTTATAATTAACCTCCCCAACCTTTCCTACCACCTCAAAGGGCCCCTGCCACCTGGCTAGGAACTTACTTTCCACCGAAGCACAGACACCCAATCCCCAATCTGGAACTGTCTAAGTTTGGCAGACCGGTTGTACACCCTTCTTTGTGCCTCCTGCGCTTTCTGCATGTGCTCCTTGACCAGAGGCATCACCTTAGCAATCCTCTCTCTCATCTGAGTTATATGTTCTACAACTGTCTTATAAGGAGAGGACTCACTTTCCCACGTTTCCTTCACGAAGTCAAGTAGTCCCCTTGGCCTTCGCCCGTACACCAATGCAAACGGGGAAAAACCTGTGGACGCTTGAGGCACTTCCCTAATAGCAAACATCAATGCTGGGAGAAGACAGTCCCAGTCTTTACCATCTTGTTGCACAACCCTTTTAAGCATTGACTTGAGAGTTTTATTGAACCGCTCTACCAGTCCATCTGTCTGTGGATGATAGACAGATGTGCGCAGCTGTTTGATTTGGAACAACTTGAACAGATCTGCCATCACCCGAGACATGAATGGGGTGCCCTGGTCTGTCAAGATTTCCTTTGGGAACCCTGTCCTAGAGAACATATTAAACAATTCCCTGGCAATTGCTTTTGAAGTAGTCTGCCTTAGGGGAACTGCCTCTGGATACCTGGTGGCATAATCGAGTACCACGAGGATGTATTGGTGGCCCCGAGCCGATTTCACCAAAGGGCACACCAAGTCCATCGCAATGCGCTCAAATGGTACTTTGATAATGGGCAACGGCACCAATGGGTTCCTCAAGTGGGGCATTGGCGCGGTCAGCTGGCAGGTGGGACATGAACTGCAATAACCTTTCACCTCTACTGTCACTCCTGGCCAGTAGGACCGGTCCGTTATTTGTGTCTCTGTCTTTTCAGCCCCCAGGTGACCCCCCAACGCGTCATTGTGAGCTAGGTCAAGCACCGTGCGTCTGAAAGCCTGGGGAACCAGTAACTGGTCCACCACTTCTCCCCTAACCTCGGTAACCCGGTATAGCAGCTCCACAATGACCACAAAGCGGTGAAACCTTTCTTCAGCCTCAGGTACTTGGGACACCCCATTAACTATGGTAACCTGTTCCCAGGTATTTTTCAGTGTGGGATCCCTCTTTTGGGCAGAAGAATACGCACCCCGTGACAACTCAAGATCGGGATGGGCAAGACTAGAAGAGCTCTCTCTCATCCTCCTCTGACATAAAAGGCAGAGGGTAGGCTTCCTCTATGTTCTCCCCAGCCATGACCTGCATAAGATTGGGTCCCCCCCTCAAGGCTCCCTTTAGCTGGGGAACCATTTGCTCTAGATGCAATGCTATCAGGGGTGTCCAATTCCTTAAAGGGAACAGAGCAGTCCAGCTGTTGCGGTAGTCCTTGGCTCACGTAGTTCCAAAGTTCAAAAAATAATGGGCAGTCCCTCCCTATGATAACATCATGGATGAGGTCAGGTACCACTCCAACCTCCTGAGTAGAGATGGCTTTGTGGTACGCCCGGCGGTTGGTTCGCGGCGAACTTTGCTTGTTCGCTACCCGCCAAATTTTCGGACACATGGCGTCATTCACGGCGGCCATATTTGTTTACATTGGGGAGAACTTTGACCCATGACACAGCCATCAGGTGGAACTGGACAGCCAATTGAAACATTCCAGCACATGGACAGTCCCCCTACCCTATAAATAGACCTGACCTGGCAGCCATTTCACATTCCATTTTCTGCCAGTGTAGGGAGAGGTCTGCTGTGCTTGTCAGGGAGAGTTTGCTATACACATATAGCGCTGTGAAGATCCACAAAAGTCCTTTCCAGGGCTGGTATTTCGGTATAGGCCTTATACAGTCTTTTTCAGGTTAGGGACAGGTATCCTGCGGTTGCTTTAGGGGCAGTTAGAGATCGGCTGTAGTCACAAATTGCTCTGTCAATGTCCACAAAAGTCCTTCTCAGGGCTGGTATTTCGGTATAGGTCTAGTATCTTTTGAGCTTAGGGAGAGGTATCCTGTGATTGCTGTAGGGGCAGTTAGAGATCGGCTGCAGTCGCACAGAAATCGCTTTGTCAATGTCCACAAAAGTCATTTAAAATGCTCCGATGTCGTTTTAGGGTCTATTACAGTCTCTTAAACATTAGGGCCAGGTATCCTGTGGTTGCTTTAGGGGCAGTTAGATATTGGCTGCAGTCGCACAGAAATCTCTTTGTCAATGTCCACAAAAGTCATTTAAAATGCTCCAATGTCATTTTAGGGTCTATTACAGTCTCTTTAACATTAGGGCCAGGTATCCTGTGGTTACTTTAGGGGCAGTTAGATATCGGCTGCAGTCGCACAAAAACCGCTTTGTCAATGTCCACAAAAGTCATGTAAAGGGCTGCAAACTTTTTGGTATTGCTGTGCAGTGCACTAAAAAGGGGGGGGGGGGGGTAATCCACAGTATAATATACTTTGTAGAAAGCATATTATAGTGGATTAGTACTATTATTGTGCACTGTGCAGCATTGTGACAGGTGTGGTGGTGAGACTGAGCGTTTCTGCAGCAACACTACACACAGTGACAAAAGCACTAATAATGTATTATAACTGGTGTGATAGACCAATTGCACCCCCCCCCCCCCAATGCCAGCTACATATTGAAGCGGGGTGTTATTTAACAGTATACTTTTTTAAGATTGTATTTTAGTCCTGCAAACATTTGACCTCTTTTGCTGTGTTAACTGTGCTACACACATTGACAACAGATACTGGCCAATTATTTGTAGAACTGGTGTGATAAACCTGTGGCCCCCCAATACCACAGATTGAAGCGGGGTGTTATCTACACAGACACATGGTCTAGCAAACACGGGCAGGGAAGGTATATCACTTTTACTGCCCACTGGGTGAACCTTCTGATGGCCGTTAAGCATGCAACCCGTGGCACCAGTGTAGATTTAGTTGTACCGCCACGGATTGCAAGCAGGCTTGCCTCTTCTTCTCCTCCATCCTCCTCGGCTGACTCCTCCTCTTCCACTGCTACCGTCTCTTCTCCTGCGCTGCCCAAGGTCCCCAGAACCTATTCCACATGCCAGGTGAGACGTTGCTTGCCATGCTGTGCTGTGTCTGTTGTGCCTGGAAGCCAAGAGCCACACTGGTCCTGCACTCCTTTCAGCTTTGCTTTCACAGGCAGATCAGTGGCTGACACCGCTGAATTTGTCAGTTGGTAAAGTGGTGTGCGACAACGGTGCCAATCTGCTGAGTGCGCTGAAACAGGGCAAAATAACACACGTGCCATGCATGGCACACGACCTGAACTTGGTGGTGCAGCGATTCTTTGCCAAATACCCTGGGGTCCAGGACGTCTTGCGGCAGGCCAAGAAAATCTCGGGCCATTTCCGAAGATCTTACACAGCCATGGCTCGCCTTGCTGAGATTCAGCGGCGACACAACCTGCGCCTCAGGCATCTTATTTGTGACTGCCCGACGAAATGGAACTCAACGTTGCATATTTTGATGCAGTTAATGACTACCTGTTCGAACTCGGAGGCAGGACAGGTTCTAGGGAGCTTGGGTTTTTTTCACCTCGCCAGTGGCTGCTCATGCGGGACGCATGCAGACTTCTGCGGCCATTCGATGAGATCACCAAACTATTCAGTCACGGCCAGTGCGCCATAAGTGACATCATACCTTACACCTTCTTTCTGGAGCGTGCATTGCGCCGTGTCATTGATCAAGCCGTCGAGGAGCAGGAAGATCAGGAAGTCGCAATGTTGAATGAATTTCCAGGGGGTGCTACTCCATCTGAGACAAATCAACAGCAGGAGTCTGAAGAGAAGTCAGAGGATGGTGCTGGGGGGGGATGAGGAGGAGCAAGAAGAGCATGCTTTAAACCTTTCTGGGATCCCTTATGTTATCCGTGGATGGGGGGAGGAGAACGAGGACGACATTATCCTGGATGATGAGCTGGAAGCAGGCCACTATACCGCTTCCAGTTTAGTAGGAATGGGGGCCTACATGTTGCAGTGTTTTAAGGGGGACCCCCGAATAAAACGCATAAAGGCCAAGGACCAGTAGTGGGTGGCAACGTACTTAGACCCCCAGTACAAACACAAAATGGCGGAAATGTTACCACAATCACAGAGGGCGGTCAGAATTCAGCACTTCCAGGCCTTGCTGCAAGAAATGCTGCATTCTGCTTTTCTGTGCGCTGGCAGAGGAATTTCCAGTCACAGAGAGACAGTTGTGGGTAGCAATCCAACAGCGCCTGCAAGAAGAGGGCGGTTGGAAGAGTTCTTGGTCACTTCAGATATGAGATCCTTCTTTCAGCCGAACCATCGACAGCTGTACTCCCGATCCAGCATGAGGGAACGCCTAGACCGACAGGTGTCCGACTACATCGGGTTAAGGTCTGATGTGGACGCTCTGAGGAGTGATGAACCCCTGGACTACTGGGTGGGCAGGCTTGACCTCTGGCCAGAGCTTGCACAATTTGCAATGGAAATGTTGGCTTGCCCCCCATTCAGTGTCCTGTCCGAAAGGACGTTCAGCGCAGCAGGGGGGATCGTGACCGATATGCGCACTCGCCTAGCTCATGACAGTGTAGACAACCTCACATTTATAAAAATGAATGAGGCATGGATCTCTGATGAATTCAACACATGTGACCAGTAGACCAGGTTTCATCGAAATTCCTCCACCCAAAATTCCTGCTCCTTGGCTTCGCTACATACAGCGGCATAAAAGGCATTTCATGTCCATTGAATGGCAAATTTTTGGGGCCTTTCAGGGCCGACAATTATTTTTTCTGTGAATGCCTAATGTACCTCCAGCCACCAAATACTAAGTTCTTTGTTGTCAGTTCAAACCATGTGAGCTAATTTTTGGAGCCTATACAGACCAACACTTACGGTTCTGTGAATGCCTACCATACCTCTAGCCATCAAAAACTACGTTTTTTGCTGTCAGTTCAAACCATGTGAGCTAATTTTTGGAGCCTATGCAGGCCGACACTTACGGTTCTGTGTACTGTGAACACCTACTATACCTCTAGCCATCAAAAACGAAGTTTTTTGCTGTCAGTTCAAACTAGTGCTGCAACGACTCGTCGACGTAATCGATTACGTCGACTACAGAAATACATCGACATGTGTGAAAGGCGTCGACGCGTCACACGTGACCTCCACATGCCCACTGTGCCGGCCGTTCTCCTACACCTCCTCGCAGTGCATGAGACTGAGGCATGAAAAGACCGGGAGATAAGGTATCACGCAGGCATCAGTTTACATTGTTCCCACATTCCTCAATTGTATGCCAAGTCATTTAACTCTTGCCCGTCTGCCTGAGGAAATCCTATCAGCAGCTTCTGCTAAAATACTAAAGGAGGCTTCCCGGAGAAGTGTGCGGGGGTCACCATCCGTTATCAGTCCTGCCCGGCTCCTCATCCATTGTTCTATACCAGTGTCAGGATGGGGGGAGGGCTTCCTGTGTCCTGGCTGTGGTGGGGATTGCATGTTCCTGCAGCTTTCTATACATGAGGGACAAGCTGAGCGGTTACCATCATCTCCCCCCCCCATAACATAAAAGTCCAGCATTTACCATCACCCCCCCATAACGGAAAAGTCCAGCAGTTACCATCACCCCCATAACGGAAAAGTCCAGCAGTTACTACCATCACCCCCCATAAATAAAAAGTCCAGCAGTTACCATCATCACCCCCGTAATGGAAAAGTCCAGCAGCTACCATCTCTCCCTCCCCCCCCATAAAGAAAAAGTCGAGCGGTTACCAACATCTAACACCCCCCAGAGGAATGGAAGGTTACCCCCTCTCCCACACTGTAAAATGCAGACTAGTCTGGTGGGATATGATTAATAAATCCTGTATAATGGGGGACCAGAAATTGTTCCCTTTTTACATTTTATTTTTGCCACTTCATTTTTGTATGCTGTAAAAACTTCAACCACATTGAAGTATTTTTTGGAAACAATATAACAAAAGTTGAAATATTATATTAAAAGTTGTATGCATTATCTTTTGTAAAGTTATTCAAAGGATAAATTAGCTAATCAAAAAAGTACACTCGATTAAGCAAAAAAAAAAATAAAAAAAATAATCGTTAGATTAGTCGACAGACAAAATAATCATTAGTTGCAGCCCTAGTTCAAACCATGTGAGCTAATTTTTGCAGCCTATACAGGCCGACACTTACTTCTGTATACTGTGTGAATGCCTAATGTACCTTCAGCCACAGAATACTACGTACTTAGCTGTCAGGTAAACCCATGTGGGCTAATGTTTGGGGCCTGAAATGGGCGACACTTACTTCTGTATCCTGTGAATGTCTAATGTACCTTCAGCCACAGAATACTACATTCTTAGCTGTCAGGTAAACCCATGTGGGTTATTTTTTGGTGTCTTTTATGGCCGACACTTACTTCTTTATCCTTTGAATGCCTAATTTTTCAGACTAGAAATGAAAAACAATGGGTCTGTAAAGGTTCTGCCAAATTGTGGAATGGATGCGGACCCATTTTACAGATGTGTGAATGGACCCTATATGTATTAGGCAATGTATTTACCAACTGCTGTCAGTTCTGGCTGATTTATGAAAAAAAAAATATATTTTTTGCTGAAAAAAAAAAAAAAAAATTAGGGCAACTTTTTTAATTGCAATACTTCTGTTATGACATTGTCCATGTGCTGGGACTATTTTTGCACAGCTAGTACGTCTTTTGTGGCTGCAAATATGACCTAAAGGTTTTTAAAGTTCGCCTCCCATTAAAGTCAATAGGGCCCGCCGCAAAGTCGCGGACATTTGAGAAAATTTGCGGCTGGCATTCGCAAACCGCCCCGGCCGATGTTTGTTCATCACTACTCCTGAACAATTGTGCCACAGGTCGTGGTGATTGTCACTAACACCACCGGGTATTCCTTGGTGTCCCCATGTATGCATACCACATTCAGGGTTCTTGCTCCCAGACTCACTCCCCCAGCTACCCCGTTACCCACAAGTGTTACCATACTTCCGGAGTCCAACAGCGCTCGGGCATGAAGCTGGTTCATCCAAATGTCACATTCAAACCGCCACTCAATTAGGTCCAGGTGGCCAGCACAGACCATCTGGGCATAAAATGACATCCTTTGTAGAGCACCACACTCCATGGGTTCCTCCTGCAGGGGACAGTGGGTCTGGATATGACCCCGGGAGTGACACCATCAGCACAGCACGCCCTCATTCCTGTGTGGCGGAGCAGAGCTCGGGGACACTGGGGTGATTACTGCTTGACTCTCCTGGGTGCTGACTCTCTGGTTTATGGATGGCTTGGCTCTCCTCACTGGCAAGGGTCCTCTAGGCTTGACAGGTCTCAGTAGATCCTCCACCACAGCGTGTCTCTCAACCATTTCCACTAGCTCATCTGCTGTCTTGGGGTCCCCATGACTCACCCAACGCTGAAGGTCATGTGGCAGCGACCTCAGATATCGTTCTAACATGACCCACTCCACAATCTGGGGACCCATTAACACCTCGGGCTGCAGCCATTTTTTCACCAGCTGACTCAGGTCATGCATCTGAGCCCTTGGCGAACAGTCCAGGCGGTACCTCCAATGGTGTACCCTTTGGGCCCGCATAGCAGTAGTCACCCCAAGGCGGGCCAGGATTTCTGCCTTCACTCTTTTGTAATCCTTGCCATCAGCAGATGACAGTTTGAAATAAGCCTTCTGGGGATCTCCAGTGAGGAATGGAGCAATAATACCAGCCCACTGGTCTGGGGGCAATCCCTCTCTTTCTGCTGTTCTCTCAAATGTAGACATAAATGCCTCCACATCATCACTAGGTGTCAACTTTTGTAGGTAGTGACTGGCCCTCATGGCTACCTAGGGGCAACAACCGTGTGTTCCCGTCCCTGTGCGAGATGCCGCACCGTTTCTGTTAACGCAGCTATTGCCTCCTCATGGCGACGGTTGGCCTCTGTAGTGGCCTGCTGCTGGGCTATCATGCTCTGAGTCAGGGCCTGCTGCTGGGCTATCATGCTCTGAGCCAAGGCTTTTATCATCTCCTCCGTGTCACCCTGTGAGGTTTTCAGAGCTTGTGCTCTACTGACCCAGGACATGCAACTGTGGGTCCTGGCTCTTTAAATGCTTCCAAATGGCTTTTGCGGCTACACTCTGCCCGCATCCTCCACCAAATGTAACCTGGGGTAGCTCTGGAATGACCGCCAGCCAGTTTGGTGAAAGCAAAAGAGTTCATTTATTTGAATCCCAGCAAAACAAAAGACAGCTTACTTCAGCCAAAGTAAATAAACAGTCCAAATCCTGGTATTGGCAATAAAGCAGCAGGCTCACTGCTAGTCTTTGGTCCCATACAGGGGTCAGGCTCCTCCAAAGTCAGGGTGTCAGGCAGGCCACACAGGTGGAAAGTTAGCAGCCCATGTCTCAGCTTGTCTGAGAGCTTCCACTCACTACACAGCTTGCGAATCTCTGTATCTCTCCCATTCACTTCCTTGACACAGGTGCTGATTTCCCTCTGCTGCCTTTCAAGCCTCCCTCACTTGGGAGTTAACCCCTGAGTACCACAAAAGCTCTGCAACTGACCCCATTAAAGGGACCACAACTCAAATATCGAGGGAATTGTACCTGCCATCCAGGACACATTCCCGATGTCCTGTACACATACTATAGAACTTTTGGTAAAGAAAGATAATTTAACCATAAATACTATGAAATATTCATTACGTCATCAGCGAATGTTAGCCACAAATATCGGAATAAGTACATCTGATATGGGTATATATATATTAACCATAGGTTGTCTCATATGGTTAATAGTCTTGTCTAAAATCATTACGTGATCAGCGAATGTTAGCCACAAATATCGGAATAAGTACATCTGATATGGGTATATATATATTAACCATAGGTTGTCTCATATGGTTAATAGTCTTGTCTAAAAAAAGCCATCATTTAAGAAAATCAAACAAAGATAACACTATCCCATTATCTGTTTGGATGAAAAGAGAAACACATGCACAAATTTAAAAGGAATGAACTATTATCTTATAAAAAGTGGACAAGACATTTTTCCTTTCTCCTGACCTTATTCCCAGATATGTCTAAGATTGTTCACCTGAATACTGGGAAGAAGGGGGGGGGGATATGTCAGGGATTATTGGGGAGATTAAATAAAAGAAAAATGGAATTATATAAAGCCATTCAGATGATGTTATACATAGAGAAATTCTGAACAGTACAGCATCCATTTTGTTAGGGGTGATTGAAAGTTCTTGTTCTTATGGAACAAACTGTCTCTTACAAAAGAGTCTTATAATTTCAACAGATGATTTCTGTCTTTCTTTGGTTAGAAATAAGTGGTACGTTTGGTTTAGATAAGAGTCAATTAGCCAGACGCTATACCAGACACTAATAACTATTATACTTATTATCTTATCTGTGTGTAACAATGAACAACAGTTTAGTGTATTCTATTAGATTCATTTAAACTAAATTTCAAAGACACATTATAATCATGTGTGAGAAAATATTAGCAATAGTTATGCGCATGTGTAACATAAATACATATATATTTAGGAATGCTTTGTATACCATATTTTGGTTTTATATTCTTACTAAGTAATAATCTTACTTAGGTGAAGCTAATTACTTCATTTTAGAAATGTTTATGTAAGGTCTTGTAAAGTTTTAGGATCACCATAGATCTTTCACTCTCGCCAAAGAGTCTGAAGTGTTTGACAGGGTTTAGGTGATTTATGGTTTTTACCCAGCCTAAGGTCAAAGGGTTATCTGTGGGAAAATAACGGAATTTTTGTAAAATCTTACCTGTAAAATTCCTTTCTCTTACGTCCTCCGACAGTCGCCGCCTCCTCTAAGTCATCACTGTTGGGATGTCCCAAACCAGTATAGACATGAGGGGTGGGAGACGCAACCGTAGAAAAGGCAACGCAGTACCCACATCAGAGAAAGGAATTTTACATGAACTGTAAAAAAACCAACTGGGCAACAGAAAAAACAATGCTCAACAGGAGCAACAGCCCAGGAAAGCAAATGCCAACAGCAAGGGACCCTGAAAAAACACAAGGGTCCATCAAGGCACTGCCGCACTGAAAACTTTGCGGCCAGAGGAAGCATCAGCTGATGCCAGAACGTCTACTTTGTAGAATTTGGAAAAAAGTGTGCACCGACGACCAAGTCGCAGCCTTGTACACCTGGGCCACCGAGGCCCGATGCCAATAGGCCCAGGACGCACTCACAGATCTGGTGGAGTGCGCCTTAACAGGGAACGGCGGAACCCGTTCCTTCAAGGCGTAAGCCCGTTCAATGGTCTGTCTGATCCATTTGGCAATAGTGGCTGCAGATGCAGCCATGCCCTTCCGAGGTCCCTCAGGAATGACAAAGAGGGAATCCGTCTTTTGAAAGGATTCCGTAGACGACAGGTAAACCCTGATCGCCCTGACAACATCCAAGGAATGCAGAGCAACCTCCTTAGGATGCTAGGCTTCGTACAAAGCAAAGGTAGGACAATGTCCTCATTAATGTGGAACTCAGAGACCACCTTAGGAAGAAAGAAGGGATGCGGACGCAAAACCACCTTATCCTGGTGAATCACCAAGTACGGAGAACGGCAAGATAACGCTGCCAGTTCAGACACCCTGCGAGCCGAAGTGATCGCCACCAAAAAGGCAACCTTTCTTAGACAGCAGAGGCAACGATATTTCCCAAATGTTTTCAAAGGGAGCATGCTGTAAGACGGACAGAACCAAGTTCAAGTCCCACGGAGGTAAAGGCTCCTTCCTGGGAGGAACCAAATGTCGCACACCTTGAACGAAGGTGCAAACCAGAGAGTGAGACGCCACAGGGCGTTAAAAAAGAATAGCCAGTGTGGACACCTGGCCTTTGATCGTGGACAGCGCCAGGCGCTGGTCCACACCAGACTGGAGGAAGGCCAAAACTCTCGACACCGAGCACGAGCGAGGGGAGAACCCCCTGGACTCACACCAGGCGAAATAGGCCTTCCAGGTACGGCAATAGATTTTACCGGAGGAGGTCTTTCTAGCCTTGACAAGGGTAGGGATGACCTCAGAAGAGAGACCCCTGTCCTTCAGGACCTGGGTTTCAACAGCCAGGCCGTTAAAGCCAGTGACTGTAAAGCAGGATGGAAGATCGGACCCTGAGACAGGAGATCTTCCCGCAGAGGCAGACGCCACGGAGGCACCACTGCCAGGTGAACAAAGCATTTGAAAAATCTCCGCGTGTAGGGACCATTCCCCCTGGTCCCGGGTCTGGCGGCTCAGATAGTCAGCCTGCCAATTCTCCACACCCGGAATGTGAACTGCCGAGATCGCCGGGATATGAGCCTCGGCCCAAGACAGAATGTCGGACACCTCCCGGGCCGCCAGAGCACTCCTGGTGCCCCCTTGGTGGTTGATGTAAGCCACCGCGGTAGCATTGTCCGTCTGTACCCGGACAGGATGGCCCCGAAGACGTGTTATCGCTCGCAATTCCAGCACATTTATTGGGAGAGAGGATTCCTCCTCCGACCAAGGTCCCTGGGCAGACAGATTGCCCAGAACTCCACCCCAGCCCGACAGGCTGGCATCCGTGGTAATCACCGTCCACACCAACAGATGGAAGGACATGCCTTCCGCCACCGATGGGGACTGGAGCCACCACAGAAGAGCCAATCTGGTCTGTCGACTCAAGGAGACACACAGATCCAGGGACTGAGGCAGTCTGTCCCACTTGGCCAGGATCTCCGCTTGGAGAGCCCGCGTGTGAAACTGAGCAAAGGGTATCGCCTCGAAGGCCGACACCATCAACCCCAGGCCCCGCATACAGGTCCTGAGTGACGAGGACGGGCTGTCCCTGAGGGACCTGAGCTTGTCCTGCAAGGTCCGGAGCTTGTCCTCCGGCAAGAACACCTTTGCTTGAGCAGAGTCCAGAATCATTACCATATAGGAAATAGGACTCACTTTGCCCCCCTTCCTGGGCACCGCTAAGGGTGGAGGAAACCGTGCAAGCGTCCCCCCCACCCCTGAAACGGGTGAGGGCGTCCCTTCAGGCAGAGTCAGACTGACCCGCGAGCCGGCATTGCCCGACTCCTGCTTGCCCCCCCAGGGCTTCTTCTGACTGCCCTGGGCCTTGAAGGGCTTACCCTTGGATTCGTTCAGAAAGGTACGAAAGGACCCTTGATTAAATCTAGGCGCAGAACCCTGCTTGCCACGAAAGGACTTGTTCTTCGGGTTCTGGGGCAGCATAGTGCTCTTGCCCCCCGTGACGCCTTTCACCAGGGTGTCCAACGCCTCGCTAAAAAGGCGAGAGCCAGCATAAGGAAAATCAGCAACTGTTTTCCGTGAGGACTGGTCAGCCGACCAGCTTTTTAGCCATATCAGTCTGATCCACCATTTCCAGCCGGGCAGGCAGGACCCCATCAGACACGAGATTGCACCTAAGCATCTTAGTCCAATCAGCCACCGCCTGAGCCACCAAAACGGATGCGAAAACGGGTCTGAGCAACGAACCCGCCACCGTATAGGAATGGCGAGCTAGAGACCCCAACCGCCGGTCCGTGGGGTCCCGGAAAACCGGGGTATCCTCAGTAGGAACCAAGGTAGCCTTGTTCAGCACGGCCACAGTGTGATCCACCTGTGGAGGCACACACCATCGTGATTCCGTAGCCGGTGCAAACGGATAAAGCAATTTGAACCGACTAGGCACCAGGAATGAATGTTTCAACGTGCGCCACATTTCATTAACAGTGTAATGAAATTCCGCTGGGCAGGGAAAAACCTGCGCAGACTTGCGGGTCCTGTGCGTCCCAAATGAGGACACAACGCCCGGAGGACAGGGCTCATCCTCCAAATGTAAGGTTTCCTTAACAGAAACAATTAACTCATCCATGGTCGCCCGTTCTTCGGGTGACCCCGGGGAGGAGGTATCAACCACCTCCATCTCAGCCTCCCCCTCGGACCCCGGGGGGTCCAGGGATGAGCGGGACCCTGAAAAGGGCACGCTTGCAGCAGCAGCCATATCCCCATCTGAATCAGAAGAAAGAGACAGTCTGGGCCTCTTTTTTGCAGCACGTTCAGCCATCAGCATTTCCATATTTGCCACTAAAGTGGCCACTACATCGGCCAAATCGGGTCGCAGCGGAGCCACAGGAGAACTGGGGCCCCCCACTAAAGCTGGAGGAAACTTGCTTTCCTGAGAATCCATGGCTCAAGTTATCAGAAACAAACTACAGTGCAAAAAATGGTGTACTGTCCCCTTTAAGAACGCTGCGGTGTGCGCAGCCCACCGCTACTGCAACAGTGATGAAAGACCCCCAAAGGAGAAAAGAAACTGAGCCAGAAGTGATATACAGAGGGAAGTATGAGAGCGATAACCTGCAGAGCCCGCAGAGCGTTGCTACCAGTGTCCTTGCTGCTGATGGAATGCTGCTGGAGAGGGCTGGACTAGAAGCCAGACCCCGGGAAAATGGCTGCCCCATAGGGAAGCATTGGAGGCTACGCCAAAATGGCCACCGACATGGGGCCCGGACCGATAGTTCCACAGCCCACAACATGGCGGCGCATGGCGCCAAAATGACATGCAGGAGCGCCCCAGAGGAGCTACACACGTGTGCCCACAGCAGAGATGGCAGACCGCGCGAAAATGCACCGCTGCGGTCGCCGCACAGTCATAAACGTCTGCACCCCCACAAAGCACCTATGGTGACACAGGGACAGGGACCCCCGGCAAACATACATATCTGCACAAGCGAACCCCGCAGGGATCGCACAGGGAGTGACACAGGCACAGACATGGGGACACACAGCAACACCGACTGCCACCCCAGACAGAGGCCCCACACAGAAAAGTACTTACTTGTACCAGATGGCGTGGGGGAGCCTCTATGCATGGAAAACCTCTGTCCTCATCTGACAGGGAGTGCTGTGAGCCAGGGACATGACGCTGCAGCACCGCAGACGAGTCCTGTGAGGTAGCCACCTCACGGCTGCATCCCTGCAGCAAACAGGGATGGGTCGTTCGTAATGCCAGGGCGAACCATAGCTGAACGCTCGATGGTGGGCTGGGGGTCCATCTGACCCTTTCTGCTCTGGAGAACCAGGGCGGTCAGTCCGAATCCCAGCACCGCATGATCCATCTTCATCCGAAGAGAAGACCAACACTAGAAGCTGACAAAATAAACAGCTAGTAAAGCAAGAGAAAAAACTGACATTTTCAAAGAAAAATCAAATAAAAGATTAGGAAGGCTGAGACTGAAGCCCCAGCACAAGGTAAGCCTGACTATTCCTGACGCTAGGCAGATTAAAACTGAGTTGGGAGTGGTGATGCAGGGGGGGTATTGACCAGATGGGACAGCCCCCATGGGTGTGTATATGCTAATGCCTTTTGTCTTTGGACTAAGTCTATATGCCTAGCTATTCCTGCGGATGGGAAGTCAATACCCAACAGTGATGACTTAGAGGAGGCGGCGACTGTCGGAGAACGTAAGAGAAAATGCAATTATATGCTATACACCGAAAATCTAATAGTAATACAACACTGCCCTTAGTGGTTGTTTAATTTTAATTTCCAATAATTGATTATAGAAATCAGATCCTTTTAATGACGTAGAATTTATATGGTAATGAGATCCCCACCCACACTGCTGGGGGGCATAAAAGTTATTGTCGGCTAGAGAGAGGGGAACTGAGGGCTGAGAACTAAGGACTGGAAAGATCGTAAGGAGAATCAGATGCTCTGGGTTGACATTTGATCCTGTAGCCAAGGCAACGTGACTTCTCAGACAATAAGATTTGGCTGGTAAAGTATGTTCCTATTTTTCCTATAGACATTTGATCTGCTTTATTTAGATGCACCTAACTGATCCATTACCTAATCTGTTACCATCAAGATTTGAAGTTCTAACTGCAGTATGATTGGTTTAATTCTTCTTATCTTGGGATTTCAGGCCAATTATGGCTTTTAGTAAATGGTTCAGTCATGATGTATTCTTTATAGTAGATTAACTAAATAGAAACACATTTTTATCAAAACAATCTGGACTTTTTAAGGCGTGGTACAACAATGTTGATCCATGCAACTGTATTTAAAACATAGAAATTGAATATCTGTTGGATGAGAGAAGTCACATGTCAAATCTGTCATATTGGATGCCATCTTTTATGTCTTCATGGTAGACTGTTAATCATCTTTTAAAAGTCTTTGGTTATGATCATCTTATTATTCTGAGATAATATTCTTTGATTTTATTCTCATATTATATCTTTGTGATATATTTTATTGCATTTTATTCTAAACTTTGTGTTTATCACCAATTATATTTTTGACATTGTATTTTGTACTGAAGTATTTAATAAATATATATATATATATTTTTGCACAGATTTGTATGAATCTTATCTTCAGTTTAGTGTCACTTAAAACGATCTTGCATTTTGTTAATATATGGAAATAAGTTGAGAATCTCCTGACTTACAGATCTTTGCTTATTTGCATAAATAGACACAGTTATATCAGAACAGTATAAACATTCTGACAATGTACTAACAAAATCTTACAGAATCAATTATTGATTTCAGAGCATAGGAGAATATGTACCTAGGCAAAAAGAAAAGATTGCATTCATTGTCCAGAGGTTTCTAGTATTGACTTCTGTCACAGCCTACATAAAAGACGATGAACATTAAAGTACATACATATTCTTGACAGATAGGAAAAGATTTTTCAGCCCAAATCTGGGGAAAGTAAGAATCCTCCCCTGACACTGGGTTGCCCAGCACTGAATGGGTTAAATGGGTTTAGGTTTACAAAATCTGTTTTACTCACCGAGTCCTTGGCTTCCTTACACCCAATGCAGGGCTATGGGCTCTATTGGACTTGACGATGTCAGAGGACCTGCAATGGTTCATAGGGTAGAAAAGACTGTAGGGACCAGTCTTACAGCAGGGGCTGAGGAAAGTGCTTTTTCGGCCCCCTAGACAAGACATTGCAGTCCTACTGCAAGGTATGATTTTGTTTTCCCCGGAGTTCAACTCTAAATCAAGTTGCCCTTAACCTCTCAAAGATAAAGTTTGATTCCAGTTGGTTTATAATAGCTTGGGAACACCTGTTTGTTTACATTAGAGGGTTTCTGCTGCAATACAAATTAATGGAAAAAGAATATAGATTACAGTGCTTCTGTTATAAACTTTGAAGATAAATTTCTCCACAATGACTATTGTTACACAGGCAAATTATGGCTTATTTTAAAGTATTTTATTGGCAAATAAGAATATGAAAAATACTTAAATGTGTAGAGTGTGGGCACAGGTTCATTTAATGTAACCAAGCAAATATATTTAACCACGTCGGCGGTCAGCCCCTCACAGGCAAACTGACGTAGGTCTACGTCGCTTGTTTGTGAGGGTCTAGGGAGCGAGCGCGCGCCCCCGGAGGCGCGCTCCCGCTCCCGCGTGGTCACGGACCCTCCCGCGCATGTGACCGGCGGACCCGATGTCCGCCGGTCACTCGGCGATCGGCGGGGGAGAGAGAGAAAGTCAGGCGGCTTGTGTAAACAAGCTGCCTGTCATTCTCCCCTGTGTATGAATGATGATCATACGGGTCTACTATGTAGAACCGTTGATCACCGTTCATACAGCTGAAGCCACAGCCAATCACAGTAGAAAGCACGCCCCTAGGGACACACATAGCCCCTCCCTTTCAAAAAAAAGTTAACCCCTTCACTGCCAGTGTATTTTTACAGTAACAGTGCATATGTATAGCACTGATTACTGTAGAAATGTCACTGGTAGCCACAAAAGTGTAAAAAATGTCAGTCAAGGGTCCGATCTGTCCGCCGCAATGTCGCAGTACCGCAAAAAAAAAAAAACGCAGATCGCCGCCATTACGCGTTAAAAAAAAAACAACAAAAATGACAAAAATCTTTCCCTTTGTTAGTAAACGCGATAACTTTTGCGCAAACCAATCAAAATACGCTTTTTGCAATTTTTTTTTACCAAACATAGGTAGCATAAAACAAATTTGCCGAAAATGTTAAAAAATTTTGATTTTTACATTTTTTTTGGGGGGAATTTCATATAAAAAAATGTGAAAAATATTGCTATTTTTGCAAAATTTACGCTCTTTTTTTGTTTATAGCGCATGATCAAAAAATCGCACAAGTGATCAAATACCACCAAAAAGAAAGCTATGTTTGTGGGAAAAAAAGAACGCCACATTCGTTTAGATACAGCGTCGCACGACCGCGCAATTGTCCGTTAAAGTCACGCAGTGCCGAATCGCAAAACACCCCCTGGTCAGGAAGGGGGTAAAATCTTCCGGGGCTTAAGTGGTTAAAGCCCAACTTCGAGAACTTAGGAAATAAAAAACCTATCCTGACAGTGTACCGCTAGTCCAACATGCCTATTAAGGTCAATGGGAGCATGCTGCAACAGAGAGCTAAACACTTGGCTTGCAGTTGTAATGTGATATTTTAGCAACTTAAGCCCGGGAAGATTTTACCCCATTCCTGACCAGGCCCTAAATTTTTTAACATTTTAGGCCAATTTGTTTTCTGCTACATATGTTTGGTAAAAAAATCGCAATAAGCGTATTTTGATTGGTTTGCGCAAAATTTATTGCGTTTAGTAACTAAGGGAAAGATTTCTGTCATTTTTGGTGTTTTTTTTAACGAGTAATGGCGGCAATCTGCGATTTGTTTTGCGGGACTGCGATAATGCGGCGGACAGATCGGACCCTTGACTGACATTTTTTACACTTTTGGGGGTACCAGTGACATTACTACAGTAATCAGTGCTATACATATGCACTGTTACTGTAAAAATGACACTGGCAGGGAAGGGGTTAACTTTATTGGTGATGCAGGGGTTAAGTGTGTCCCTAGGGGCGTGCTTCTAACTGTAAAGGGGTGTGGCTAGTGATGTAACCACAGAGACATATGATCCTACATAGCAGGATCGTATGATCTCTGCAGTTAGATCAGGGAGAATGACAGGCGGCTTTGTTTACATCAGCCGCCTGCCTTTCTCCCTCTCCACTGGGAGATCGCGAGTGACCAGCGGACATCGGGTCCGCCGGTCACACGCGCGGACATGTTAGGGAACGGGCGGGAGCGCGCCTCCGGCGGCGCGTGCTCGCCCCCTAGAGGCTCTGAGGCTAGCGACGTAGTACTACGTCACTTTGCCTGTACGGGGCTGACCGCTGCAGTAAATAGTCGTGCGCCGGTCGGCAAGTGGTTAATGCAAAATCTTTTGGATTAACACAAGAAAAAAAAAAAAGCACATATTAAGGAGGCATCAGGATCACCTCCTAAACGCCTGGCAACTGCTTTTCTACTGCCCTTTGACTTTACTGCAGGGGTAACATTTTTCTAACTCCTGGAGTTGGGCTTTAGGACCTTTGGATAATAATCTCTATTCAAAGTAATGGAAAGGACATTCGCCACGTGTCCTGGTGGTTAACAGCTTTCTCACACGAATGTTTGTGGATTGCAAGAGTGCATGCACAGAAATAGCTTGGCTGAGAGCATATTTAAGAAGAGGCTGTGTGATTTAGATGTACATTTTCTTTAGAGAAGGGACAGTTTAAGTAGAAGTCCAACAAAAGTATGGGACTTTGGGGAAAAAACTGTTTAATAGTTGGAAGCCCGGTCAGATTTTCTTTGCCATTGTCAAGACGGATTCTGGTTATGGGAAGGAAATGAGAGGGTTGAACATTTTCTGGTTGTTCCCAAAACAGGAGCATAGGTGATGCGTTCCAAAAGATAAGTCACTTAACTTTAGGGAGCGTTCCGAGGACAGCAGCAATCATACTGATGGGGACATGGAGAACAATAAAACCCAATAAAGATTCTAATACTTTCCTAAAATCAAAAAATAAAAGTTTGGCTAGAGTTAAACAATAAAAATGGGGGAGAAAAGCTCACCCGGAAAAGGATAATTAATACCTTTAAAATAAATGACAGCAGTCTTAGATACAAATAAAGAACAGAGATTAGTGTTTTTGCCTATAAGGCACTGCTATAGAGCTCAACAATGGAAGACCTTTTTAGCATAAAGGGGTTCATCCTCAACGTATACTTGGGCTCTGCTTGATGTCTCATCCAACCTGTAAAAATGAAAATCTTACCCTGAAATTCCGAAATGCTTCAAATTACTCAAATTGATCCCCCCCCCCCCCCCACTGTGGAGTGAAAATCCCCACAGCAACTAACGTAGAATTCTAGCTTAACACTAGTCTTAAAAATGTTCTCTTCCCCACCTGCTACTCTATGCTGCCTGAACTGTGTAAAAAAAAAAAGAGATGTACTATATACTTATTTTAAGTCAGCTCCGGTAACATTATCTTCAGCCCTGGCTCACCTGTGTCAGTCAGTGGCTGTTGCAGGGGAGAGGAAGGAGTGCTGACAACAGCTGGGCCTGGGAGCCCATGAGTGACATCATGGCTCCCAGAATTCCCAGCTGTTGAGTGCTCCCTCCTCCCCCACACAGCTGCCACTGCTCACTGACTGGGGAAAACTAGAAATAGGTAAATGTACATTTTTTAAAGCTGATCTACAAATTTTATTTAACTATAGAATAGTTTCTTTGGACCAAGCTGGTCCAAACTATTTTCTTCACTGACCGTCTCCGTGGATGTGTGCTGCTCAGCTATTCACAGGAAGCTTTGTATTCTAAGACTGAATACAAAGCTACCTCTTACTGGCTGAAGTGGCCTTTGTAATGTCATCAACCTACCACAGTCAATCAGAAGAGGCTGAAGAATACAAAGCTTCCTGAAATGGGTGAACAGGGCTTAGCCTACATCAAATAAGTGCATGTTCTCAGATGTAGAAATAGGCCTCATGCACACTGGACGTTTTTACAGCTGCTGTTAGCAGCGTCAGACGTTTTTTTTTTTGCAGCTGCAGAACGCCCATCCATGTTATTCTATGGCCTCATGCACACATAGAGCTTTTAGGAGCTCCAAGTGGCATAGACGTTTTACAGCTCCAAAAAAAACCCAGGAACTGTGGGTTCAGGAGCTCCGGCGTCAAGCTGCAAAAAACGTCTGACGCTGCTAAAGGCTCCATAACGTTGCTTAACGTGCGTTAAGCCACGTTATATGTTTTTTTTCTTCCATTCAAAATCAATGGCTCCCTATGGGAGCCTATTGATTTGAATGGAAGTCACACCGCAGGTCGGATCAGGGTGATCCGACTTGCGGTGCGACCTGCACTGTGAGAATCTTGAGGGGGAACTCCACGCCAAAATGGGGAAAAAAACGGCGTGGGGTTCCCCCCCAGGTTCCAAACCAGGCCCTTCGGGTCTGGTATGGAATTTGAGGGTAGCCCCACGCCGAAAAAACGGCGTGGGGTCCCCCCCAAAATCCATACCAGACCCTTATCCGAGCATGCAGCCCGGCATGCCAGGAAAGGGGAGGGGACGAGCGAGCGGCCCCACCCCCCCCTGGATCATACCAGGCAACACGCCCTCAACATGGGGGGGTGTGGGTGCTTTGGGGCAGGGGGGGCTCTGCACCCCGCACCTCAAAGCACCTTGCCCCCATGTTGATGAGGACAAGGGCCTCATCCCCACAACCCTGGCCGGTGGTTGTGGGGGTCTGCGGGCAGGGGAGGGGGCTCATCGGAATCTGGAAGCCCCCTTTAACAAGGGGGCCCCCCCAGATCCCGGACCCCCTCCCTATGTGAATGGGTATGGGGTACACTGTACCCCTACTCATTCACCCGATAAAATGCAGTGTATGGAAATAACGACAGGAGACGTTTTGGAAAATTTATTAAAAATCTTCATCCGGCTCTTGTCCTCTCCGGGGGTCTTCTGCTCTTTTGCTGTCCGCCCTTCTTGTCTTCTCTCCGGGGGTCTTCTGCTGTCTTCTCCTCTCAGAGGGTCTTCTGCTCTTTTGCTGTCCGCCCTTCTGCTGTCCAATCTTCTTGTCTTCTCCTCTCCGGTCTTCTGCTCTTTTGCTGTCCGCCCTTCTTGTCTTCTCCTCTCCGGGGGTCTTCTGCTGTCTTCTCCTCTCCGGGGGTCTTCTGCTGTCTTCTCCTCTCCGAGGGTCTTCTGCTCTTTTGCTGTCCACCCTTCTGCTGTCCAATCTTCTTGTCTTCTCCTCTCCGGTCTTCTGCTCTTTTGCTGTCGGCTGTCCTTCTTCCTCCGGTCCTCCTCCGACGACGTCTCCAGCGATTATGCCAGCCTCTGGTCTCTGCAGCTTATTATATAGCCATTAGGGGCGTGGCCGCCAGATGACGTTATCGGGAGGCCCCACCCCCTCATGTCACAGATGACATCATCTGTGACACAAGGGGGCATGGTCTCCCGATGACGTCATCTGGCGGCCACGCCCCTAATGGCTATAGAATAAGCTGCAGAGACCAGAGGCCGGCATAATCGATGGAGACGTCGTCGGAGGAGGACCGGAGGAAGAAGGACAGCCGACAGCCAAAGAGCAGAAGACCGGAGAGAAGAAGACAAGAAGGGCGGACAGCAAAAGAGCAGAAGACCGGAGAGGAGAAGACAAGAAGATTGGACAGCAGAAGGGCAGACAGCAAAAGAGCAGAAGACCCTCGGAGAGGAGAAGACAGCAGAAGACCCCCGGAGAGGAGAAGACAAGAAGGGCGGACAGCAAAAGAGCAGAAGACCCCCGGAGAGGACAAGAGCCGGATGAAGATTTTTAATAAATTTTCCAAAATGTCTCCTGTCGTTATTTCCATACACTGCATTTTATGGGGTGAATGAGTAGGGGTACAGTGTACCCCATACCCATTCACATAGGGAGGGGGTCTGGGATCTGGGGGGGGCCCCTTGTTAAAGGGGGCTTCCAGATTCCGATGAGCCCCCTGCCCGCAGACCCCCACAACCACCGGCCAGGGTTGTGGGGATGAGGCCCTTGTCCTCATCAACATGGGGGCAAGGTGCTTTGAGGTGCGGGGTGCAGAGCCCCCCCTGCCCCAAAGCACCCACACCCCCCCCATGTTGAGGGCGTGTGGCCTGGTATGATCCAGGGGGGGGTGGGGCCACTCGCTCGTCCCCTCCCCTTTCCTGGTATGCCGGGCTGCATGTTCGGATTAAGGGTCTGGTATGGATTTTGGGGGGTACCCCACGCCGTTTTTTCGGCATGGGGCTACCCTCAAATTCCATACCAGACCCGAAGGGCCTGGTTTGGAACCTGGGGGGGAACCCCACGCCGTTTTTTTTCCCCCCATTTTGGCGTGGAGTTCCCCCTCAAGATTCTCACAGCGCAAGTCACGCCGCAAGTCGGATCACCCTGATCCGACCTACGGTGCGACTTCCATTCAAATCAATAGGCTCCCATAGGGAACCATTGATTTTGAATAGAGGCAGAAAAAACGCTGCTAACAGCTACTGTGGCCAAACGTGCAATAACGCTAGTAGAAAAAGCTACTGAAAGCACGTTTTTACAGCTGCTGTTTCCCGGCGTTATGTAAACAGCTTTAGAGCACGTTTTTATGACGCCCTGTGTGCATGGAGCCATATAGTCAGAAACAAATTGCACCAACAGTGCTCAGGCCAACTGCTACTAAAATTAGGGTACACAATAGAAAGCAAAGATCCAGAACTTCAAAATGTGAACACATGATGTTTGCAAAGTGACAATACTTAAGTTTATGCTGAAATAGGATTTGAAACAATGTTTATTCATGCACAAATAAAACCGAAAAATAAACAGTTCTTTAAATGCTTCTGAAAGCACCAAAAAGCAAGCTCTGATAAAAGATGGAGGGTCAGCTTTGATGTCTGCGTTCAATACCACTTCCAAGAATTATTCAAGTCAATTACCAGCAACTTTAAAAAAATTTCACCAAGTTTAATGCATTTTTACTCACAATGTATTTAATTTTACGAATTAATATCACTTCTAAAAGCCATCGAGAAAAAAATAATTATATATATATATATATATACACACACACACACATTATTTATATATATATATATATACACACACACACACACAATCAAACGTTTTGGGATGCCTGCCGGCTCTTCATGCACATGACCTTTAATGTCATCTCAGTCTAATTCTGTAGGGTTCAATATTGAGTTGGCCCACCCTTTGCAGCTATAACCGCTTCAACTCTTCTGGGAAGGCTGTCCACAAGGTTTAGGAGTGTGGGAGGCACTGTTGTGGAAGAGAAGGCCGGGCTCTAACTCATCCTAAAGGTGTTCTATCGGGTTTAGGTCAGGGCTCGTCAAGTTCCTCCACCCCAAACTTGCTCATCCATGTCTTTATGGACCTTGCTTTGTGCACTGGTGCACAGACATGTTGGAACAGGAAGGGGCCACCCACAAACCTTTCCCACAAATGAATGAAATTGCCCAAAAATGTTTTGGTATGCTGACACCTTAAAAGTTCCCTTCACTGAAACTAAGGTATGGAGCCGAAAAACCACCACACTCCATGATCCCCCCCCCCCCCCTTCACCAAATGATTTGGACCAGTGCACACAGCAAGGTTCATAAAGACATGGATGAGCAAGTTTGGGGTGGAGGAACTTGACTGGCATGCACATAGTCCTGACCTCAACCCAATAGAACAGGGATGAATTTGATCGGAGACTGTGAGCCAGGTCTTCTCGTCCACATTAGTGCCTGACCTTACAAATCCGCTTCTGCAGGAATGGTGAAACGTTCTCAGACACACTCCTAAACCGTGTGGACAGCCTTCCCAGACGAGTTGACGCCATTATAGCTGCATAGGTTGGGACAATTCAATATTGAACCCTGCGGACTAAGACTGGGATGTCATTAAACATCATGTGCGTGTAAAGGCAGCCGTCCCAATACATTTGGTAATATAGTGTACGTACATGTATATATTACACACACTGGCCAGTTTATTAGGTACACCTGTTCAATTGTTTGGTAATACAAACTGCTAAACAGCCAACCACATGGCAGCAATTTAATGCATTTAGGCATCTAGATGTGGTGAAGACTTCCCGAAGTTCGACCCGAGCATCAGAAAGGGAAAGAAAGGGGATTTAAGTGAGTTTGAATGTGGCATGGTTGTTGGTGCCAGATGGGCTGGTCTGACTATTTCAAAAACTGCTAAACTACTAAGATTTTTATGCACAACCATCTCTAGGGTTTACAGAGAATGGTCCAAAAAAGAAAAAATATCTTGTGAGTGGTAGTTGTAAGGACGAAAATGCTTTGCTCATGTCAGAGGAGAATGGGCAGACTGGTACTACAGTAGATGATAGAAAGGCAACAGTAACTCAGATAACCAACCTTATAACCAAGGTATGCAGAATACCATCTCTGAGTGCACAACACATCAAACCTTGAAGCAGATGGGCTACAGCAGCAGCAGAAGACCGCAATGGGTGCCACTTCTGTCAACTAAGAACAGGAAACTGAGGCTACAATTCACACAGGCTCACCAACATTGGACAATAAAAGATTAGAAAAATGTTGCCTGGTCGGAGGAGTCTTGATTTCAGATGTGACATACAGAAGGTAGGGTCAGAATTCGGCTTAAACAATATAAAAGCATAGATCAAGCCTGCCTTGCATCAACAATTCATGCTGGTGGTGGTGTAATGGTGAAGGGGTTATTTACTTGGCATACTTTGGGCCCCTTAGTACTAATTGAGCTTTGTTTAAATGTCACGGCCTACGCGTTCATTGTTACTGACTATATCCATCCCTTTATGACTACAGTGTATCCATCTTCTGATGGCATAACGCACCATGTCACAAAGCTCAAATCATCTCAAACTGGTTTCTTGAACATGACAATGAGTTTACTGTACTCCAATGGCCTCCACAGTCACCAGGTCTCAATTCAATAGAGCACGTTTGGGATGTGGTGGAACGGGAGATTTGCATCATGGATGTGCAGCTGAAAAATCTGTAGCAACTGTCAATATGGTCCAACTCCAACACCTTGCTGAATCAATACCACAAAGAATTAAGGCAGTTCTGAGGGCAAAAGAGGGTCCAACCCAGTACTAGCAAGGTATACCTAGCAAAGTGGCTGGTAAGTGTGTAAATATATATAATTTTTTTATATACATACACACACACACAAATATATTTTATATACACACACACTTAAATTAAGATTGTTTTTTTTCACATATACATACACACACTGGATTTTTATTTAAATACGAGAGTGTCAAAATAAAACCAAGCAAAAGTTAAAATGGTTTAGAGTTGATGTTGTGTTGTGTCTGCAGACCAGACAGGCTTCAAGACTGATCGAAGTGAGCGCCCTTCTTTAGTGAGTTCCCGGGTCACACACATACATGGAAGAGGAACAGCCTCTTCTCTTTTCTCAACAGTGTTGTAGCTGCATTTTTTCAAATGGTCAGCCATGCTGACAACATCTGCAAATTTCCACTCCTTCACTGCACTGAATGCTGTACTGAAGCGCCATACCTGGAGGAAAAAAGATAACATAATTTAAAAAATTTGTATGTTAAAATAAGTTAGGATGCTGCTCTATTTTGAGAAGCGTGAGACAGCACTGTATACCCTATGGCATTTTTGTTGGGTTGTGATCCCTGTTAGTTTCCCTTAGTAACACATTCTGAAGCATACCCTCTACATGCATACCCCCCAACCATCCCTGATTCGCCGGGATCATCCCAGAAAATGGTCTGTGTCCCAGAATCCCGGGGAATCAGGGCTGAGTCCTGGAATGCCCGTGGCGGTGCGGGGCGGCTTGACTTGGATCTCGCATGCCGCGAGCAGCACATGGCAGCCGGTCTCTCTCCCTTGCTGCCTCTGACACAGAGTGCAGAGAGTGGAGTGCACTGAACCTGCCCCTTCTCCTTCCTGTTTTCTCCTGTACACAGAGGAGGTGACGGGAGCAGCAAACCACTATCACAACGCGGCTGATCTGAGGTCTGATTTTTGATGACTATACTAACTTGCAGAGGAGGGAAGCATGGGGATGGGGGTGGATAAGGCTGAGGAGGGCATTTAGGGTGGATGGAGCTGGGGTGGGCATTTGGTGGTAGATGGAGATGGGGGGGCATTTGGGGTGGATGGAGCTGGGAGGTAGATGGAGCTGGAGCATTTGGGGGGGATGGAGCTGGGATGGGCATTTGGGATGGATGGAGCTGGAATGGGCATTTGGGATGGAGCTGGAATGGGCATTTGGGTAGGATGGAGCTTGGGGTGGGCATTTGGGTTGGATGGAGCTGGGGTGGGCATTTGGGGTGGATGAAGCTGGGGGGGGGGTAGATGAAACTGGGATAGGCATTTGGGATGGATGGAGCTGGGGTGGGTGTGGTGTGGGTGTGGGGGGGGTTTGGATGGATGGGGCTGGGGTGGGGGATGGATGGAGCTGGTATGGGATCAGGGGGGGGGGGGGGGAAGGATGGAGCTGGGATGGGTGTGGAGGATGGATGGAGCTGGTATGGGTTTGGAGGGAGCCGGGATGGGATTAGAGTGATGTGTGGGGGATGGATGGATCTTGTATGGTATCAGGGGGAAGGATGGAGCCAGGATGGGATCGGGGCTATGGAATCTGGGGAATGGAGAGAGCCATAAAGGGATCAGGGGAATGGACAGAGCCGGGATGGGATCGGGGGGATGGAAAGAGCCGGGATGGGATCGGGGGGATGGACAGAGCCGGGATGGGATTGGGGGGATGGACAGAGATAGGATGGGATCGGGGAATGGACGGAGTTGGAGTGGGATCTGGGGAACGATGGAGCCGGGATGGGATGGGGGGGATGAAGCCGGGATGGGATGGGGGGAGGGGAGGAGGATGGAGCCGATGTAGCCGCCCCGATGGAAAGAGAGGGGTTCCGCCGCCAGAGATGTTCTCTTCCCCCCTAGTGGGAGGGATGCTGTAGAGTAGAGCAGGAACCACTCTTATAAGAGCTAGTGATTTAGTGATCTAAGCAGAAGCGAGAGAAGAGAGCTGGTATAGCCTTCTCCCACAAACATGAGATGAGACTATGTTGAGGGTAAGCAGGAACTCTTTATTGAACCCACTCAAACTAGGGATGCACCGAATATTCGGCGGCGGAACATTATTCGGCCGAAAATAGAAAAAATAGCACTTTCGGTCTTCGGCCGAATAAGTCAAAAGGCCGAATAATTTTGTGCCGAATAATAGGGCTGAACGATAGTCGATATTATATCGACTATCGTTATGTGGCCATAGGCGATATTCATATCGCCGAGGTCACGATATTTACAGGGGGAAGGGACTCGGAGGAGGACAGGAGGACTCACAGACTTCCGTGTTAGGCAGGGGAGGCCGGGACACTTCAGCGGTGAGCATACATACATTACTCACTCGTGCACTGCAGCCCGCCCCACACATTCAGTGAGTCTTACTCTCCTCCCTAGTTTTTTCAATGGCACATTCAGGAAGCCAATCACGCCGTGATTAGCTGCACAGCGAACCAATCACGCGTGCCTGCACACCTGATTGGTTCCGCTGTGCCGCTACTCATGGCGTGATTGGCTTCCTGAATGTGCCATTGAAAAAACTAGGGAGGAGAGTAAGACTCACTGAATGTGTGGGGCGGGCTGCAGTGCACGAGTGAGTAATGTATGTATGCGGCTGTGCTCCTTTCCAGGCTCCTACTAGTCAACCTCCAGCCTCCTACTACCACCACTATGAGAGACTGTCTGTCACTGTATAATCTGATCGAGTCCACACTGACACTGACTGACTGTCACTGAGTAATTGATGTTACCACATTAACCCTGACCTGCCCAGTGCCCTGTATCTGCAATTAAAATTTACAAGGCTGCCTGCATGCTTACTGATTTCCATTCCCAGCATCCTTCCCAATCCCTACAGTGTCACTAACATTAACCCTATGGTACAAGGCTGCAGTGTGCACTGAATCCCATTCCCTACAGTAACATTTAGGGAGAGAGAGAGACATGAGAGGACAAGAGAGAGAGAGAGGACAAGAGGGAGAGAGAGAGAGAGAGAGACACGAGAGGACAAAAAATTGGCAAAATAAATGGAAAAAATGCGAAACACCGCGTTCGGTATTCGGCCTTCGGCCAAATATTTTATTATTATTCGGCTTCAGCTTCGGCCAAGAATTTCATTTCGGTGCATCCCTAACTCAAACACAATATATACATTATCAGGTCAAGCAAGTCTGATAACATTATCAAATGCAGATGGAATTGTACATAGAAATATAATTAACATATCTAGGAAACAATCAACACAAGCAGTATACTATTACCACTCAGCAACTAACAGATGACAGTGATTCAATCAATCTGAGCCAATTAATTAGCAGACTGCCGTCCTCGAGCTCATGAAATAAGATACACATTATCATAAGTGTAAAACACAGAACCCATTGTACAACCCAATTCCAAAAAAGTTGGGACACTGTACAAATTGTGAGTAAAAAAAGGAATGGACTAATTTACAAATCTCAAACATATCTATATTATATTGTGAATAAAATATAACATGTCAAATGTTGAAAGTGAGACATTTTAAAAAGTCATGCCAAATATTGGCTCATTTTGGATTTGATGGGAGCTACACATTCCAAAAAAGTTGGGACAGGTAGCAATAAGAAGCCAGAAAATTTAAAATGTACATATAAGGAGGACCACAGCTGTATGTACACAGCTGGAGGACCAATTTGCAACTTATTAAGTCAATTAGCAACATGATTGGGTATAAAAAGTGCCTCTCAGAGTGGCAGTGTCTCTCCGAAGTCAAGATGGGCAGAGGATCACCAATCCCCTCAATGCTGCAGCGAAAAATAGTGGAGCAATATCAGAAAGGAGTTTCTCAGAGAAAAATTGCAAAGAGTTTGAAGTTATCATCTACAGTGCATATCATCATCCAAAGATTCAGAGAACCTGGAACAATCTCTGTGCGTAAGGGTCAAGGCCGGAAAACAATACTGGATGCCCGTGATCTTCGGCCCCTTAGACGGCACTGCATCACATACAGGAATGCTACTGTAATGGAGATCACAACATGGGCTCAGGAATACTTCCGGAAAACATCGTCAGTAAACACAATCCACCGTGCCATTCGCCGTGGCCTGCTAAAACTCGTTAGGCCAAAAAAGAAGCCATATCTAAACATGATCCAGAAGGGCAGGCGTTTTCTCTGGGCCAAGGCTCATTTTAAATGGACTGTGGCAAAGTGGAAAACTGCTCTGTGGTCAAACTAATCAAAATTTGAAGTTTTTTGGAAAACGGACGCCATGTCATCCAGACTAAAGAGGACAAGGACAACCCAAGTTGTTATCAGCGCTCAGTTCAGAAGCCTGCATATCTCTGATGATATGGGGTTGCATGAATGTGCGTGTGGCATGGGCAGCTTACACATCTGGAAAGGCACTATCAATGCTAAAAGGTATATCCAAGTTCTAGAACATATGCTCCCATCTAGACGACGTCTCTTTCAGGGAAGACCTTGCATTTTCCAACATGACAATGCCAGACCACATACTGCATCAATTACAACATCATGGCTGCGTAGAAGAAGGATCCGGGTACTGAAATGGCCAGCCTGCAGTCCAGATCTTTCACCCATAGAAAACATTTGGCGCATCATAAAGAGAAAGATGTGACAAAGAAGACCTAAGGCAGTTGAGCAACTAGAAGCCTGTATTAGACAAGAATAGGACAACATTCCCATTCCTAAACTTGAGCAACTTGTCTCCTCAGTGCCCAGACTGTTATAAAAAGAAGAAGAGGGGATGCCACACAGTGGTAAACATGGCCTTGTCCCAACTTTTTTGAGATGTGTTGATGCCATGAAATTAATATGAACTTATTTTTCCCTTAAAATTATACATTTTCTCAGTTTAAACATTTGATATGTCATCTATGTTGTATTCTGAATAAAATATTGAAATTTGAAACTTCCACATCATTGCATTCTGTTTTTATTCACAATTTGTATAGTTTCCAAACTTTTTTGGCTTGTAGATAACAGGTGAGTAAATCAACATATTTAACATTGTCTGGATGATATTAGCATCTGCTAGGGGTCCAACTGTTCGGTTGTTTGATCAGTAGATGAATAAAGTGAACATAAAATGAAAAGAAGGGAATGTCCCAAACTCATAGGAGAATTAAACAAAGGGGTTTACAATTTTTGTGGAGCTGGGATAGGATCAGGGGACGAATGGTGCCTGAATGGGACCGGGGAACGGGTGGAGCCTGAATGGGACCGGGGGACGGATGGAGCCTAAATGGGACCGAGGGACGGATGGAGCTGGGATTGGATCAGGGTGGTGGACGGAGCTGGAATGGGATCGGGGTGGTGGACGGAGCCAGGATGGGATTGGGGGGAATGGATGGAGCCGCTCCCTGCATTCTGTCTATTACACACTCCTGTCTCCTGTACATTACTTACTCCTGCCCCCTGCCTTCTGCACATTACATAATCCTATCCCCTGCCTTCTGTACATTACATACTCCTGCCCCCAGCATTCTATACATTGCACTCCCCTGCCCCCAGCATTCTATACATTACACACTCCTGCCCCCTGCATTCTATACATTACACACTCCTGCCCCCTGCATTCTATACATTACACACTCCTGCCCCCTGCATTCTGTACATTACACACTCCTGTCCCCTGCATTCTGTACATTACACACTCCTGTCCCCTGCATTCTGTACTTTACATACTCCTGTCCCCTGCATTCTGTACTTTACATACTCCTGTCCCCTGCATTTTGTACTTTACATACTCCTGTCCCCTGCATTCTGTACTTTACATACTCCTGTCCACTGCATTCTATACATTACATACAGCTGCAAGAAAAAGTACGTTAACCCTTTGGAATGATATGGATTTCTGCACAAATTGGTCATAAAATGTGATCTGATCATCATCTAAATCACAACAATAGAAAATCACAGTCTGCTTAAACGAATAACACACAAAGAATGAACTGTTGTCATGTGTTTATTGAACACACCATGTAAACATTTACAGTGCAGGTGGAAAAAGTATGTGAACCCCTAGACTAATGACATCTCCAAGAGCTAATTGGAGTGAGATGTCAGCCAACTGGAGTCCAATCAATGACTGTATCCTGGACTGCAGCTCCTCTGTGTCACAGACACATAGGGGAAACAAGAGCGGGGGATGAGAAGACCACCTTACAAGGGCTATGTACAACTGAATAGAGTAAATGATATAATTCTCACACATGCCATGGGTATATGTGAAATAACACCCCAAAATACATTCTGCTGCTTCTCCTGAGTACAGGGATACCCCATGTGTGAGACTTTTTGCAGTCTAGCCGAGTACAGGACCCCGGAAACCAGTCCACACTTTCAGGCTTTCCAAGGGCGTAAATTGTTGATTTCACTCCTGACTACCTATCCCAGTTTCGGAGGCCATGAAATGCCAAGACAGCACACGACCCCCCCCCCCCCCAAATGACCCCTTTTCAGAAAGTAGACACCCTAAGCTATTTGCAGAGAGGCATGTTGAGTGTTTTGCAGATCTCACTTTTTGACAAAGTTTTGGAAATTGAAAAAGGAGGGAAAAAAAAATGCTTTTTACTGTTTTTTCTTCATTTTCCAAAAAAAAAAAATGAGCTGCAGAAAACTCACCATGCCTCTCAGCAAATAGATTGGAGTGTCTACTTTGCAAAATGGGGTCATTTGGGGGGGTTTGTGCAATCTTGGGATTTCATTGTCTTCAAAAGTGTGATAGGTAGTAAGGGGTGTGATCGACAATTTACGCCCTTAGAAAGCCAGAAGGTGCGGCTTGGTTTCGGGGTCCTGTACGCGGCTAGACTGCCAAAAAGTCTCACACATGTGGCATCCCTGTACTCAGGAGAAGCAGCAGAATGTATTTTGGGGTGTCATTTCACATATACATGGCGTGTGTGGACATTATATCATTTACTGACAACTTTGTGTAAAAAAAAAAAAAAAAAAAATAATAATTTTCCCAAAACTTGTGGAAAAATATAAAATATTCCATGGACTCACCATGCCTCTCAGCAAATAGTTTAGAGTGTCTACTTTGCAAAATGGGGTCATTTGGTGGGGGGGGGGGGGGGGGGTTGTGCTATCTTGAAATTTCAGGGCCTCTGAAACTGACAGGTAGTGCAGAGGTAAAATAAGCAATTTACGCCATTAGAAAACCTGAAGGTGGGGATTGGTTTTCGGGGTCCCGTACACAGCTAGGCTCCCAAAAAGTCTCACACATGTGGTATCCCTGTACTTAGGAGAGGCAACAGAATGTATTTTGGGGTGTCATTTCACATATACCCATGGCATGCGTGAGCAATATATCATTTAGTGACAACTTTCTGTAAAAAAAAAAAAAATTGTCATCTTCCTGAAACTTAGGGCAAAATATAAAATACTCCATGGACTCAATATGCCTCTCAGCAAATAGCTTTGGGTGTCTACTTTTTAAAAAGGGGTCATTTGGGGGGTGTTTGAACTGTCCCGGCATTTTATGCTCAATCTTAGCCACACATCACTCACTCTTCTAACCACTTGAAAACCAAGCCTTTTCTGTGACTTTTTGTTTACATGAAAAAATATTTTTTTTTTTACTAGAAAATTACTTTGAACCCCCAAACATTATATTTCTTTAAAGCAGAGGCCCTATAGAACTAAATGGTGGATGTTGCAAATTTTTTTGTCACACGGTATTTGTGCACAGATTTTCCAAACGCAATTTCTGCAAAAAAAAATATATTTTTTTAAATTGATTGCACAAATACACTTTACAATTCCAAATTGTTTGGTAAAATTTATGCTGAGTACATAGATACCAAACATGACATGCTTTAAAAATTGAGCACGCCTGTGCAGCGGCAACAAACTACGTACATTTTTAAAAGCCTTTTAAAGTCTTTACAGGTTGCAACTTTAGACTTAGAGAAGGTCTACTGTAAGAATAACTGCACTCGACCTGGCGTTCGCGGCGATACCTCACATGCATGCTGCAATTGCGGTTTACATATGACACTAGACCAACGCTTGCGTGCGCCTTTGCGCGCAAGCACGGGGGGGACGGGGTGATCTTTTTTTTTTATTTATTTTGCTTTTTTATGTTATTTTGACACCTTTCCTTTCATTTTTTTAAAATAATTTTTATTGTTATCACAGTGAATTTAAATATCCCCTATGATGGCAATCTGTAGTTACAGGTACTCTTTTTTAAAAAAAAATTGGGGTCTTTTAGACTCTATATCTCTCCTCTGACCTTAACGCATCTGACCACACCAAAATTGGTGTCATAAAATACTTTCCCAATGGTGCTGTTTATTTCTGACGAAACAGAAGTCATGAAATGCTCGTAGCTTCCGGTATCTTAGGCCATAGAGATGATTGGAGCCATTCTCATCTCCAATCAGCTCTATGGTTAGATAATTGAACCACCGGCTGCACTCTCGGGTTAACCGGTGAGACAGGAGAGCCCGAGAAAAACCACGGAAGGCAGCGGTAGGGGGAGTCCCCTCCCACTGCATGTAAAGAGGCCAATTATCCACTAGGATTGCTTTTACATGTAAGCCGACCGCTGGCTGTTAAAAACGATACCATGGTGATGCCTAAATCTGCAGGCATCATCCTGGTATAACCACTCAAAGTCCAGCAACGTACCAGTACATTGCTGGTCCTTGTTTGGCATATAGTGTAGGTTTTTTTTTTTTTTTTAAGCAGCCTGTGGGCTGAACGAAAAAAAAGACAGCCTAACAGAAATCACCACAGGAATATTGTGTAGTATTACACACCATTAACCGCCCAAACAGCCACCCACTGAATTTAATGGTGGGTATACATGACAATTTTCCACGTATACCTAAAACGTATTTTAACTGCAGTGCTGAAATCAGCCTACCACAGTATTCTGTCCAGTTCTGGTCGCCAGTCCTCAGGAGGGATGTGTTGGAGCTGGAGAGAGTCCAGAGAAGGGCAACTAAACTAATTAGGGGATTGGAGGACAATTATGAAGAGCATCTGCAATCGCTTGATTTATTCTCCGTGGAGAAGAGACGCCTGAGGGGGGACATGATAGCAATTTTTAAATATCTCAATGGGGATCTCAGCTTAGAAAAAAAGCTGTTCAGTCGAAGGGATTGCATGAGGACTCGAGGGCATACAATGCGATTAGAGGAGAAGCGTTTTAACCTCAGGCAACATGGGGGGTTTTACTGTTAGGGCTACAAGATTGTGGAATTCTCTACCACAAGAGGTGGATTCTGCGGGTAGTATGGTGGCTTTCAAAAGACTCTTAGACGTACATCTGAAGGATCAGAACATTCAGGGCTATGTGAGATGATTACAGCCACACACACCTACACAGGTTGAACTGGATGGACTATTGTCTTTATTCAACCTCACCTACTATGTAACTATGTAACAGCTGCTGCCAGCACAGGTATTCATATATGCTGTGCACAAACACTGTTTGTGTCAGAATATATAAAATCAATGTGGCAGCTGACGGGTACCTGCAAGAGAAACAGGTTAACAAAAGAATGAAAAACAAACAAAGTACAGTAAGAAGAGTAGAAGAACATAAAAAATGACTGACACGACAACTGTTTTTGTATTTTTTAACACTTTTTTTTCTGTGAACTGCGATTTTCCAGCTTGCGTCTCTCAAAATGTCGATAGCCATCGAACATCTTTCGAGAGCCTGTGTTTGTGTGCCCTACACTATGTCGTGCTGTACCCTACACTAAAACTCCACTAGTGTATGGTAGCGCTCGAAACATTCCATGATGCAGAGACCAGGTTGGTCAGGACATCTGGGACAATAATAGCGGATGTCACGCCTAAATCCGCGACTGCTACAGACACATCTTCTTTGGGTAGGGGTACTCGGGAGGACATGTGGAAAATGTCTCTCATGCAGCCGGCTCACTGCATCTGGAAGGGGAAGTTGGGCAGGCATACCTCCTGGGTACAGGTCGGCATTGATGATCTCTTCCTGGAATTCTCGGAAGGATCCAGTTCGTCCTGATGCCCTGTATAAGACAAAGGCGTTCAGCATAGCCAATTGGAATAAACAAACAGACACTGGCTGGCTTTACGGACAACTAAATACGGCGCCAAAAGCTGGTCGTTCAGGTCCACCCCTCCCATATTAAGGTTGTAGTTGTGGACACAGAGGGGTTTCTCCATAACGCCAGTTGCCGTAGAAATTTGGATCGTTGTGTCTGCGTGAAGGTTGGACAGAACGAAAACATCCCGTGTATCCCTCCACTTCACTGCAAGCAATTTGTCCGTTTTCAAGCAGGCTCTCTCCCCCCGACTAAGACGGGAATTTACAAGCCATTGGGGGAAGCCCCGGCGATTAGATCGCACGGTGCCACATGCGCCAATTTGTAATTCAAGAAGATGACTAAATAGTGGCACGTTTGTGTAAAATTGTCCACATACAAATGGTACCCCTTTCCGGATAAGGGTGACACCAAGTCCCAAACTATCTTGCCGATGCTCCCTATGTAGTCTGGGCAGTTGGGGGGCTCCACAGTGCTATCATTCCCTCATAGACCCAGAAACTAACTGTATAGCCTGTGGCCCTGTCACAGAGCTTGTACAGCTTGACCCCTTAACTGGCACGCTTGCTGGGGAGGTACTGTTTCATAGCAAGGCGGCCAGTAAACTTAATCAGGGACTCGTCAATGCAGACAACTTGTTCGGGCGTAAACAAGGCTGCAAACCGCTGATTGAAGTGGTCTATGAGGGGCCGAATTTTGTGGAGCCGATCATATGCAGGGTCTCCCCGAGGACGACAGATTTCATTGACGTTGAAATGCAAAAATCGCAGAACTTGCTCGTATCTCGCCCTGGAAATGGAGGCAGAGTACACGCGCATATGGTGAATTTGGCTAGTTGACTAATATAGCTACAATTCACTCTTTTGCGTTATGCCCATGTTCAGGGAAAGGCCCAGAAAGATTTTAAAATCGGGAACCGTTATAGGTTTCCAGCCGAATTGTCTGGCAAGGGGCGAATTTGGGTTGGCGGCGATGATCCGTAAAGATCTTCCGTGAAGAACAACTAAAAAAAATTCAGGGGCGTAAAACCAGCTGTCTCCACGTGGATTCCAGGTTGGGCAGTGAATGGGGGGGGGGGGGGGGGGGAAGTACTGGCGCTGTAGAATCAGTGGATTGCCAATTGGGATATGCCAGCGCATCAGGGAGGGCACTATGGGCTCTACGGGCCTGTCTTTGAATACGCGGTGGCTGAGGGCCACTACTCGTGCTACACCGCACCAGCTTCAACTGCACCTATGGGACTCGCCACGTCACCAAGTGATACTGCAGTGCTGGTTGTACTAGGTCCAGGGTGTACTAGGCCGCTGGCGCTTGCCAGGCCACCAGAAGGATGAGCGGCACTAGTACCGACACTCAGCTCCGTACGAGCACCCTGCGATTCCTGCATCTCAACTCCAGAATGGGGTCGGGTACACCTGGGTCTAACAGGGACCCATCTGTCGTCGGAGCTATCTGTCAGGGAGCCGCTGCTGTCATCAGGTTCATATACTGACCCTGATTCTGCCAGTGAGGATTCCCCATCGCTCTCATCTGACATGGTCAGTATACTGTAAGCCTCTGCACTACTGTACCAACGTTTGGACATTTTGGCAACTAAATTTACCGGTACAGTAGTGTGACTCACAGGTAATAAAAGCACCTGGTTGTCAAGGACTATTTCAAGCACTACAAAAAAAAACTGCTAATGCTAGCAGGGATCAGGCCTGACTCTGCTAACACAGCGGTTTTGTGTCTTGTGTTTTTTGTAAGTGACAGTAATCTATTGATTACTACACTTGCCTGGGTGGGGTGGGCTGGGCGGAGGGGTTAAACGCAGTTGCTGGCAGGAATCAGTGCTGATCGTGCAAACACCGCGTTTTGGGAACCCTGAACTATGGGGACGCTAGTATAGTTCTGATCAGATCAGATATTGATCTGTTCAAACACTATACTAGTAATGGAAGTGTATGTGCGTGTGGTAATTAAGGGGTTATTTCTAACTATGCGCCGGGGATCTGCGCCATTTTAGACTGACGCTAACACTAGCTAATGTCACCTGTGTCACTAATAATAGTGATCATAAAAAAAAACTGTTCACTATAAAAGTGACACTGTGACAGGGCAATGAAGGGGTTAACTGGGGGGGATCAGGGGGTTAAATCCTTATTTGGGGGGGTGGCGGGGACCCTAAACCTCCTTGGGACAGAAACTAACTCGCTAGCGCTAACTCAAGTCACAATCACACTAATACAAAATACAGTAAAACAGTATATTACATGTGTATTAGTGTGCAATGTGACAGGGGGGGGGGGAAGGGGTTAACTGGATGTGATCAGGGGGAGATCAGGGAGTTAAATCTTTATTGTGAGGGGGTGGCTGGTATCCTAAGGATAAAAGGAACGACCGCAAGCGCTAAACCTGATCACAAGTCACACTTATATAGGAAAATGCTATATGCTGTATAGTGTGTGTTGTGACAGAGGGTGTAGGGGTGATCGGGGGGGGGGGGGGGGGGCTTTGATCAGCGCTAGCGCTAACTCAAGTCACAATCGCACTAATACAAAATACAGAAAAACAGTATATTACGTTTGTATTAGTGTGCAATGTGACGGGGGAAGGGGTTAACTGGGGGTGATCAGGGCAGGGGTGGCGGGTATTTTAAGTGTAAAAGGGGGGGCCGCAAGCGCTACACCTGGTCACAAATCACACTTAAACGGGTATATAGGAAAATGCTATATACTGTATACAGTGTGTGTTGTGACAGGGGGTGTAGGGGTTAACGGGGGGGGGGCCATCGGGGGTTAAATGTGCCTATCTAAGTGTGTGTGGGTGTGCTCAGTGCAGTACTCACAGTTAGATGTGCTCTCTCCTCGCGATGAATCAAAAAAAGGTCATGGGAGTGGAGAGCACGTCTTTTCTGAGCCTGTGTTTACATTACACAGGCTCAGCATGGAATCTGATTGGGCAGGTCCGATCAACAGGTCCAGGCCAAAAATCATTGGCCTGGACCTGATGACTGATCAGTTCTGAACCCAATCAGGTCATCGGTGGCCGCGGGGGCGTGCGGGCGCGTGCCCCAGAACGGTGGGAACTAGTGACGTATACATACGTCACTTTGCCTGCACGGGGCTGACCGCCACAGTGTATGTACTTGCGGCGGTCGGCAAGTGGTTAAAGACAATATGGACTCACTATCCCCAACTGAAATCTGGGAGGCGCATAAAATGTGTAATTCGTGGGGTCCTTATGCGAATAGGAGCTCAACGTAAAAGGGAACAGGAAAGTAGATTGACAGCCCTCTTCTCACGGATAGAATCTCTTAGTAAACAACACAAGCAATCCCTAGCTGCGGAAAAACTTGTCCCCTTAACTCAAGCCAGAGAAGAATTAAATTGCCTCCTGTTGGGGAGTGGCTTAGCAATGGCGCCGTGAGGACACGAGGCATAGGAGCTCCGTGATCTAGTGGTGTGATCCAGCCTCCACAGCCAGCGCTCAAACATACCACCCCTTACCCGCACCCTTACCTGCATACATGTTCATAGCCAATCGCTTGGAGCAGCCGCAATCACTGAGCAGACGACCGGACATTTCGTCCTACTTCCTACGGCATCCCGCCGCCCCACAAGGCAGTGCGGGATCTAGGATGGCGCTAACACGTCCAGCGGCACCCGGTTTGGCAACACAAAAAAAACCTGCTACCAAAGTAACTCTGGCGCAGGAGGCAGTGGACGAGGTATCCCTGAGGTGTCCCCCATTATCCATCTCATCCCAGGAGCAAGCGGCGGAATCAACTCATGGGACACAGATTCAACTTCACCAGCTCCAGCCTCCGCCAACAGCTGAGTGGAGAGACTTTTGCGCACTGATCCCAACCAAACAGGACATCCATGAAATGGCTGCTTCAATTGTAAGTGATCTTAAAATAGAAATCAATTCTATCAAACTGAAAATAGATCAAACAGATGTCAGGGTCGGCGCATTGGAAGTGGCGCAAGCTAGAAATGACTCTAGAATCTCTGATCTAGAAAACACACAGGCATCCTTCCACAAACAGCTCACCATGATACATTTGCAGCAGGATGACATGGAGAACCGCAGTCGTAGAAACAACATACGGCTGCGAGGTCTGCCAGAAGATATAGGGGGCCATGAGCTAAAGGCTGTTGTGACGGGGATTCTGAATAAACTGTTCGAACGTCCCATTACGGACAGCATTGAAATTGACAGAGTACACAGGGTGAAAGCTCCACATAGGGTGGATAAAGATTTGGTGTCGGATGTCATAATTAGAATAAAATTTCTATACATTAAAAGAGGACATCATGAGGCGTGCCTGGACGCAGGGCTCAATTGAATTTGATGGAGCACATATTAAACTATTGCCAGACCTTTCTCGGAATACACTTCGTATGAGGGCAGCGATTAAACCTTTGTTGGAGGTCATCTGTAATATGGGGGCTACGTATCATTGGGGGCACCCATTTCATCTGATTGTGTTGAGGAATGGAAACACATTTATATTAAAATGGCCCGATCAAATGCCAGATCTTTTCAGCTTTCTTGAGACCCCCCCTATTATAGTGGAAGACTGGCTGGACATTTTTGGAGGTCAGGGTACATGGAGAGTTGGTAGGAGCCGACTGCCAAGCCGTCGGATTAAACATAAAAAATTAGCAACAGAAGAAGTTTGTCCGCCTAATCAAGATCAAGGGACATAGCTTAATAGAGGCTTCAGCTAATCATGTACCCATATGAAAATTGGGGCCTGCTGTTGATTATAGGATATTTGGTCTCCTCTTTCCTATTAATATTTTGTCTTCCCTTTTCTTTTAACCCAAATTAGGTTTTTGTTCAAGATGAGGAATGAATGGGTAAATTAGAAAAGGGAGGTATTAGGAGGGTTTTTTTTTCTCTTCCTTTCTCTGTTTTTTGCTTTAAGGAAGGGGATAGAGGGGAGTTGGGGGCCCCCATGATAGGCGGGTAAGGGGTGGTTGGGAGGTATATTTCAGTTGAAGGTAAATAATCCTGACAAGACCTCCTAAACTGTGAATATTTTTTTTTCCCTATTTTTGTTTCTCTATTTTCCCTAGCCACATATATATGTGGACAAGTTTGTTTTTTTTTCTCTTCCTCTTGATGTCCAGGATTCCACATCCCCCTCAGTAGTAAGCGCCTGGATGCGCAGGGTTGATATTTATCCATTTATTAGAGTGTTTGTTGTGGTGTTGGTGCATTTTTTTTTTTTTTGTGTGTATTTTGTTTGCTTGGGCTGGGGATTGTAAAAAAAAAAAAAAATGGCGCTCGGGACAGGTGTAGTGAGTCGCCTAGCTGCAGGATGTAAAATCCCTCTTCAATGTCAGAGGGATTTCTACCCCACAGAAACGATGGCGACTATTAGGTGATTTAAAAAGGGAGTCTACAGCATTCATTCAAGAGACTTATTTTCGTAAAGACTCCCTTCCCAAATTCTACAATAGAGATTTTCCCTGGTCCTATCATGCCCCATCCCCTATCCCAAAATCAAAGGGAGTGAGTTTTATGATTTCCAAATCCATGGCTTGGTCTTTTAAGTTATAAATAGTAGACCCCTTGGGCAGATACTTACTGGTTAAGGGGAGCATAGGACGAACAGTCCTCACACTTTTGAATGTATATTTTCCTAACTCTGAGCACCTAGGGTTTCTACAGAAATTGCTTCCGGTTATTCTCGAGTTCCGAGAGGGACATTTTGTAATGGGTGGAGATTTCAATTACGCCGCAGAGCCACTTATACAGGGAGTGCAGAATTATTAGGCAAATGAGTATTTTTGAGGATTAATTTTATTATTGAACAACAACCATGTTCTCCATGAACCCAAAAAACTCATTAATATCAAAGCCGACTATTCTTGGAAGTCGTTTTTAGTTTGTTTTTAGTTTTAGCTATTTTAGGGGGATATCTGTGTGTGCAGGTGACTATTACTGTGCATAATTATTAGGCAACTTAACAAAAAGCAAAGATACAGTATACCCATTTCAATTTATTTTTACCAGTGAAACCAATATAACATCTCAACATTCACAAATATACATTTCTGACATTCAAAAACAAAACAAAAACAAATCAGTGACCAATATAGCCACCTTTCTTTGCAAGGACACTCAAAAGCCTGCCATCCATGGATTCTGTCAGTGTTTTGATCTGTTCACCATCAACATTGCGTGCAGCAGCAACCACAGCCTCCCAGACACTGTTCAGAGAGGTGTACTGTTTTCCCTCCTTGTAAATCTCACATTTGATGATGGACCACAGGTTCTCAATGGGGTTCAGATCAGGTGAACAAGGAGGCCATGTCATTAGCTTTTCTTCTTTTATACCCTTTCTTGCCAGCCACGCTGTGGAGTACTTGGACGCGTGTGATGGAGCATTGTCCTGCATGAAAATCATGTTTTTCTTGAAGGATGCAGACTTCTTCCTGTACCACTGCTTGAAGAAGGTGTCTTCCAGAAACTGGCAGTAGGACTGGGAGTTGAGCTTGACTCCAGCCTCAACCCGAAAAGGCCCCACAAGCTCATCTTTGATGATACCAGCCCAAACCAGTACTCCACCTCCACCTTGCTGGCGTCTGAGTCATACTGTAGCTCTCTGCCCTTTACCAATCCAGCCACGGGCCCATCCATCTGGCCCATCAAGACTCACTCTCATTTCATCAGTCCATAAAACCTTTGAAAAATCAGTCTTGAGATATTTCTTGGCCCAGTCTTGACGTTTCAGCTTGTGTGTCTTGTTCAGTGGTGGTCGTCTTTCAGCCTTTCTTACCTTGGCCATGTCTCTGAGTATTGCAAACCTTGTGCTTTTGGGCACTCCAGTGATGTTGCAGCTCTGAAATATGGCCAAACTGGTGGCAAGTGGCATCTTGGCAGCTGCACGCTTGACTTTTCTCAGTTCATGGGCTGTTATTTTGCGCCTTGGTTTTTCCACACGCTTCTTGCGACCCTGTTGACTATTTTGAATGAAATGCTTGATTGTTCGATGATCACGCTTCAGAAGCTTTGCAATTTTAAGAGTGCTGCATCCCTCTGCAAGATATCTCACTATTTTTGACTTTTCTGAGCCTGTCAAGTCCTTCTTTTGACCCATTTTGCCCAAGGAAAATTGGATTTTTGTAAGAACTTACCATAAAATCCTTTTCTCTTAAGCTCATTGACAGACGCAGTCCTCTTTGATTAATATCAAATTGGGTTATACTGCCCTCTACAGGAGTAGGACACTAGGCAGAAGAAAACGTCCTGGCCACACCTTAGGGGCAGTCCCAGAGGGTATATCCTCTCTCTCTGCTACAGGATGTCAGTTATGTCACAAAGCAGTGTCAGAGAATTTAACCCAACCCAACTCAAAATAGAGGGGCGGGTACTGCGTCGGTCAATGAGCTTAAGAGAAAAGGATTTTACGGTAAGTTCTTACAAAAATCCAATTTTCTCTGTCGCTCATTGACAGACGCAGTCCTCTTTGATTAATATCAAATTGGGACGTCCCAAAGCAGTGCCACAAATGAGGGGTGTGATAACAGAAATCAAAATTCAAATCCAGAAGGCCCAACCGGTGCCGACTAGAAGTCTTAAAGGTTCATCAGACAAAAGGATGAGACTCAACTGAAAACCCAACAGAAAAAAACCCTCGAGGTAGACCAACGGTCTCCTCATATAGCGGCCTGCAGAACCTTGCGGCCAAAAGAGGCATCCGCCGATGTCATCACATCAACTTTATAAAATTTTGCAAAGGTATGAACCGACGACCAGGTAGCCGCCTTGCAAACCTGAACCACAGACGCCTGATGGCAGAAGGCCCAGGAAGCACTAAGCGCCCGAGTGGAGTGCGTCTTAACAGGGAACGGAGGATCCCGACCCTTAATAGAATAAGCCTGTACCACCGTCTGTCTGATCCATCTGGAGATAGTCGCGGCAGATGCAGGCAACCCCCTTTTGGGGCCATCCGTGATCACAAAAAGTGAATCCGTTTTACGAAACGAGTCCGTAGTTTTCAAGTATACCCTGATTGCCCGAACCACATCCAAGGAATGTAACGCAAACTCCCGAGGATGACTGGGCTTAGGACACAGGGAAGGTAACACAATATCCTCATTCAGATGAAACTCTGAAACCACTTTAGGAAGAAAAGGAAGGATTCGGACGAAGAACCACCTTATCCCTATGAACCACCAGATATGGGGAACGACAAGATAATGTGGCCAGTTCTGACACCCTGCGTGCAGAAGTGATGGCCACCAAGAAGGCCACCTTCTGAGATAACGTAAGCAAGGGAATCTCCCTAATATCTTCAAAGGGAGGTTTCTGAAGAACCGACAACACCAAATTAAGATCCCAGGGAGGCAAGGGCACGTGCACCGGCGGAGCCAGGTGCCGCAGCCCCTGGATGAAATTCCGCACCAAGGAATGAGTAGCCAAAGGCTTCTGAAAGAAGATTGCCAACGCTGAAACCTGACCCTTGATAGTGCTCAAGGCCAGCTTCTGCTCAAACCCCTGTTGCAGAAAAGCCAAGATTCGGGTCACCGAATAGGCACGTGGAAGAAATCCAAGGGATTCACACCACGCAATATAAGACTTCCATGTGCGATGATAGACCTTTCTGAAAATCGCTTTCCTTGCTTTAATCAGAGTAGGAATAACTGAAGCCGACAACCCCTTGTCCTTCAGCACCTGGGTCTCAACAGCCAGGCCGTTTAGCCAGCGATCGTAAACCAGCATGGAAGATCGGTCCCTGAGACAGCAGATCCTTCCTGAGAGGAAGTCGCCAAGGGGCGTCCGCGACCAGCCTGATCAGCGTACCAGGCCCGACGGGGCCAATCCGAAGTCACAGGGATGACTGGAATTCCCTCCACCTCTATCCTGTGAAGAAGTTTCGGCAGCAACTTGAGAGGAGGGAAGGCATACAGTAGCTGATACTGCCCCCACGGGGCGACCAGCGCGTCTGCTAGAGGATCGCGGGAGCGAGTCACAAACCTCCGCACCTTCCTGTTGAGCCGAGATGCCAACAGATCCACATCCGGGGTGCCCCAACGAAGGCACAGTTGGTGAAATTCCTCTGGATGAAGAGACCATTCCCCTTGATCCAGAATCTGACGGCTGAGATAATCTGCCTGCCAATTTTCCACCCCCGGAATGAATACCGCGGAGAGAGCTGGAACAAACCGTTCCACCCAACGAAGAATGCTGGCCACTTCTATGGCCGCCAGAACACTCTTGGTGCCCCCTTGGTGATTGACGTAAGCCATGGCCGTGGCATTGTCCGACTGGATCCGAACTGGGCTGCCCCGGAGCTGCTCGGTCCAGTGAATCAGACAAAGTCTGATCGCTCTCAGTTCCAACACATTTATCAGTAACCTGGATTCTTCCAGGGACCAAAGTCCCTGAGCAGATAATCTGCCGAGAATTCCTCCCCATCCGGATAGACTGGCATCCGTGGTGACAATCGTCCAGTATATCGGAAGAAATGACTTCCCCTGGCTGAGCATCGGAGACCGAAGCCACCAGACCAGAGACTCCCTAGTCCGCTCGCTCAGCCGGATCCGATTGTCCAGGGAATCAGGATTCCGATTCCATTTGAGAAGAATCTCCTTTTGAAGGATTCGGGTATGAGACTGGGCAAACGGTACTGCCTCGAAGGAGGCCACCATCAGTCCCAGGACCCTCATGCAAGTCCGAAGGGAAGGCCAGTTGACGGACAGTAACATCTGAATCGTTGACTGAATCTTCTGGAGTTTCTCTGCAGGGAGAAACACTTTTGCTAGGGATGTGTCTAAAATTAGGCCCAGATATTCCAGCCTCCTGCTGGGAACCAGAGAAGACTTCTGCAGGTTCACCAGCCACCCGAACTCTTGCAAAGAGATCATAGTGATCTCCAAGTCTAGCAACAGAGCCTGCGGAGACTCCGCATGAAGAAGAAGATCGTCTAGGTAACCTAGAATCGATATGCCCCGCTGTCGCAACAGCGCCAAAACCGGGCCCAACACCTTTGTGAAGACCCGGGGAGCAGAGGCGAGACCAAAGTGTAACGCCACAAACTGATAATGGTTCTCCCCTACGGAAAAGCGAAGGAAACGCTGATGTCCTGCAAAGATGGGGATATGAAGATAGGCATCCTTGATGTCTATTGATGCCAGAAAATCCCCCTGCCGAAGGGAGGCCACTACTGTGCGAATGGACTCCATTTTGAATCTTTGTACCCGTACAAAATGATTGAGTGCTCTTAAGTCCAGAATTGGACGCACCTTGCCCTCTTTTCTGGGTATTGTGAACAGGTTCGAATAGAACCCCTGAAAATGTTCTGTCCAAGGAACGGGGACTACCACTCCTTGTTGCATCAAGTCCATCACTGCCCCCCGCAAAGCTTTTAAGCGATCCGGGGATAGTCGAATATTGGAAGGGAAGAATCGCACCGGTGGAAGTGATCGAAACTCGATCTTGTATCCCGACCGTATGACCTCGCAAACCCATTTGTCCGGGATTCTGGAAAGCCATGGATCCGGAAACCGGTGAAGACGCCCCCCCCCCCACCCCAGAGATGGGTGGGGGCGCACCTTCAGGCTTTAGTGGTTTTATCTTCAGCTCTGGAAGAGCCGGACTTTTGTTTACCCGACCAGCGCCCTTTGAAACCCCCTGGAGGGGCTTTGCCTTATCGCCTGCCCCAGCGAAACGAAAAAACTTTTTATGAGCGGAAAAGGAAGGTCCCTGTCTGTGACGAGGTCCTTTACCCTTAGCAGTCTGTGGCAAAAAAGTGCTCTTGCCCCCAGTGAGATCCTTGATAATCTCATCCAAGGTGGCCCGAAACAGGCGATTCCCTTGAAAGGGGAGATTAGCCAAAGCTTTTTTGGAACCTTGATCCGCCGACCAGCACTTTAACCACAACACACGCCCGAGGACCACTGCTGAAATCGACACACGCCCCAACAATGGAGTGGCGTCCAGAGCGGCGTCACAGACGAACTGTAGCCCTTGTATCATCTGCTCCAGGAAGTCCGATACTGCCAGGGGGATACTTCTCCCCTCTAGGTCACGGCATAACAACTTGGTCCATTCTGTCAAAGTTTGTGAAACTAAACCAATGGCAACCACTGGCCTAAAGGCTGACCCTATCAGGGAAAAAATGGAAGTGGGATAAAGCTTCCACCTTACAATCCACCGGATCCCTAAAGGACAGAGTGTCCTCCAACGGGATAACAGTAGCTTTATTTAGTCTGGAAATCGGTGAATCCACCAATGGTGGTACTGTCCATTTTTTAAGGAGGGATTCCTCAAACGGATAACGCCTAACAATGCGTTTGGAAATACCAGGGGTTCGTTTTGGACGACCCCATTCCTCTTTAATTATATTACCAAAACATTTGGGCAAGGGAAACACCTTCGCCATTTTGGTAGGCTTGTTAGTACCCAAAGGAATTTCAGTATCAGCTACCTCTGCCGGTGTAACCTCAAGTCTTAAGGTTTCCCGGACAGACAACTAGTGCATCCACCAACGCTTCTTCTTGTGCTATGGCGGAGGCAGAAACGTCCTCCTCACTGTCTGAGGAGACCGTACCCGAGACACAAGCCCCAGAAGAGGGACCTGCAGCTGCAGTGACAGGCTCAGAATCTGTATCTGAAGTGTGAGATGAAATAGGGGTAGGCGGGGGTCGCTTTTTTTGCCCCTCGTCCCTGACAGGCCACCTCCACCCGGGATACAAAAGACTCCAAAACCGCTGACAATGCATCAATAGTAAGTGGGGAACTGGAGGGTCCTGCGGCCACCTCGAGGGGATCAGGTGGGGATACATGTGTGGCAGGGTCCATGACCAATCCAAGAACACTTGCCAGCAAACAAGAATTGCAAAAGAAAAAACTTTTTTTTTGTGTAATCCCCCAGCGCAACAGTGCCCCTCAGTGTTACCTGCTTCGAACCCCCACAGAGAGAGAGAGAGACCCCAAGGGCTCACCACCTGATGCAAAGAAGCTTCTACCGAACTGCTCTCAGCGCTGTCCTTTACAGAACAGGAAGTCTTGTGGATAGTTTTCCCGGGTAAAGGAGGCGGCTCCGCCCCTTTACACGCCTTCCGGCGCTCCCACTGCTACTCCTTTGAGGTAGCTGGGCGTATCCAAAATGGCCGCCCCCATGCAGGAGACACCAGGCAACGCCAAAATGGCGGCCCCGCGCAGCCTGCGGACGGCCTGTGGAAGGATGGCGGCGGCCTGCTGAATCATGCGGCCTGCGGGAGGATGGCAGCGGCCTGCGGGAGGATGGCGGCGGCCTGCGGATTCCGTGCGACCTGCGGGAGGATGGCGGTAGTCCATGTAGCTGCATCACTATGCATTAGGTAGGTGCTTGATCATATCACCCTTTTACATGACTATTTCAAATAGCAACGCCAGCCCCTGTCTCCATCCCTGACCTCAATCATGGCTTCCTCCTTTTACAGCGCCAGCTCTTTACAGTGACTATCAGATAGTCAGCTCCCAAACCAAACCTCCTGGAGTGGTATCTCTTATTCACCAAATCACACTCAAGAGGGAGATCTGTGAAACATGTTATAGGATAGAGGGGGAACCCAGGATCAAGAGGGTCCGACCATCCACAGAGGGGCCCGTATCCATTCCCAAAACCCGACAGGGAAGAGGGAGAACATTGTACTCACCATACCAGAACAGGCGGGCACCCACTCCTAACAGAACCCCTCTCCACCGAGGTGGGGGGCTGTCGACCAATACAGACGCCGCGACTCCGTTTCCGACTGGTCGTAAGCGTCCTGGCGAGACGTTTAACTCGCAGGGCCAGTCCCCGTCCAGTGGGACTATGTCGCGGCCGACCCAGCGCGGAGCTAGGGCCTGCACGCGCTCGTAGGCTGACTGGGGTGACCACTGGATCTTAACATCCAGCCCGTCGCCCAGCTCCAGCAAAATTGTTTAAATGTGTCGCGGCCGATCCAGCGCGGAGCTGGAATCTGCACACGCTTGTAGGCCGGCTGGGGTGACCACTGGACCTCAACATCCAGCCCGTCGCCCAGATCCGGCATAATTGCTTGAAGATCTCACAGGAACAACTGGAGAAAAAAAGCTAACTTAAAAAGAATATTGGGTGTGTTCCTGCTATGAGTCTCTATAAGGTGTGCCACATCCCTAATATATATTGACAAAAAATTCCCCTAGGGGTGGGACTTTATAGGCACAATTGTATAAAATAGAACATATATGTATAAAAGATTTATATTTATTGGAGTACACATAGAAAAAAAATACAATAATAGTTGGTATATGCATTAAAAACAAGCAATGCAAGCACACTGTGTGTATGATGAAAACAAAACCTCAATCAACAGGACCAGATATCCGACGTGTTTCGAGGTTTTTAGGACCCCTTCGTCAGGGATAATACTGGCATCCTATCTGTAAGTGTTAAAAAAAACATATATAATATATGACATTTTAACAAGAAAGCATTTGCAACTAGAATATCATATGTAGAAAGTTTACAGATGATTGGTACACTTACATGGTTGGTTTTCACAAATGCAAGGGAGCTTGCAGGTTTAAAAACAGGGAATAGAGGAGCTACGACACAGACAATGCCGTGTGTTCAGTGATGAGAGTTTTTTCTCCTTATCATGTATATCATACAGGAGGTGGGAAAAGAAGACTAGTGGCCACAGTGCCTCCTAATTCAGGGCAGCTGGAGTCCAATTGTTGCTTAGCGGATGGGACTGGCATAAGCCTGTCCAAGCTGTAGAAAGCCAAACAAAGGAAGATGTAGATTCCATAGGATATATAGAATTGTGTATTTTATGGCAAAAGTAAATATAGATTTACTTTTGCCGAACTCGTCGGCAATGGCCTGCGGATGTTTTCTCTAACAATCATGCATTTTAATAGTAAATCATACAAACATCATCAGTCTCACAGAATTTTGGATATAGAGGTGCATGATGTTTTTGCCCCTTTTGGCAAAATCTATATTTACTTTTGCCATAAAATACACAATTCTATATATCCTATGGAATCTACATCTTCCTTTGTTTGGCTTTCTACAGCTTGGACAGGCTTATGCCAGTCCCATCCCGCTAAGCAACAATTGGACTCCAGCTGCCCTGAATTAGGAGGCACTGTGGCCACTAGTCTTCTTTTCCCACCTCCTGTATGATATATATAATAAGGAGAAAAAACTCTCATCACTGAACACATGGCATTGTCTGGGTCGTAGCTCCTCTATTCCCGGTTTTTAAACCTGCAAGCTCCCTTGTATTTGTGAAAACCAACCATGTAAGTGTACCAATCATCTGTAAACTTTCTACATATGATATTCTAGTTGCAAATGCTTTCTTGTTAAAATGTCATATATTATATATGTTTTTTTTAACACTTACAGATAGGATGCCAGTATTATCCCTGACGAAGGGGTCATAAAAACCTCGAAACGCGTTGGATATCTGGTCCTGTTGATTGAGGTTCTGTTTTCATCATACACACAGTGTGCTTGCATTGCCTGTTTTTAATGCATATACCAACTATTGTTGTATTTTTTTCTATGTGTACTCAATAAATATAAATCTTTTATACATATATGTTCTATTTTATACTATTGTGCCTATAAAGTCCCACCCCTAGGGGAATTTTTTGTCAATATATATTAGGGATGTGGCACACCTATAGAGACTCATAGCAGGAACACACCCAATATACTTCTCATCGTCTTAGTCTCAACTCTGTTGGAGAGGTTGTGGCCAGGTGGGTACGCTTCTTCATATTCTCTGGGCATGCCCGTCCCTTACCAGTTATTGGAGTCAGGTATTTAAATATATGGAGACTCACACTGGATGTCTGATCAAACCGACTCCAGCCCTTGCTGTACTAAACCTAGGCATTGAAGCCATTTCGCACCAGTACAGGCCGTGGTCCACACACGTAGTCCTGGCCGCCAGGTCCATTATCCTACGGAATTGGAGATCTACGGATTCTCCTAATCTGTCGGATGTGACATCCCTGCTACATGCAAACTACAAATTTGAGAAGGCGTTAGCCACAAACTCCCTCTCCATGTCAAGATTTCGACAGTATTGGGAATTTTGGTCACCTCCCTGAGTTACCATGCTGTGTTGTATTGTTGCTGTTGTTGATGTGAACAATATAGCTCCTGCTTCTTAAGAATGTTTGAATGTATCCAAATGTACGGTGTATGTTGAATTGAATTCACTTCGAGGATTGCCATGCCAATTCCCTTCCTTATCTTCCCTGTTCTTGTGTCTGTGTCTTTGAAATGCAAATAAAAATCATTTTGAAAAAAAAAAAAACACATACAAGTTAAAAATGTATTCCAACTATATTCTAGTTCTTATATTTCACCATCTATTCAGGAGGTTAAGTTGAGAATAGTTAACTATTTATATTTTTTTAGGCGAAATCTATGTTTTGAACAGATTGTTTAAATGTACATAACTGACCATATGAAACATTTGTCAACATATGTATTATTTTAGGCTACATTCACACCTGAGCGTTTTTTACCGCGATTTACAGGCGTTTTTTGTGCAGGCGTTTTTAGATTGAATAGAGACCAATGGAAAACGCCTGTAATCTGCCCAAAAAGAGGCTCATGTACTTTTTTGAGCGTTGGGCATTTTGCTTACAGCGTCAAAACGCTCAGATGTGAACAGGGGCCATTGAAATGAATGGGATTTGTCTTGTTGGGCGTTTTGAGAGCTCATCCTAGAGCAGAAAAACTCGCCAAAAACGCCCCAAAACGCCTACATGTGAACGGAGCCTTAGGATTTGGTCCACAATTAGATACATGCAAGGTAAACATTATACAAGGAGTGCAGAATTATTAGGCAAATGAGTATTTTGACCACATCATCCTCTTTATGCATGTTGTCTTACTCCAAGCTGTATAGGCTCGAAAGCCTACTACCAATTAAGCATATTAGGTGATGTGCATCTCTGTAATGAGAAGGGGTGTGGTCTAATGACATCAACACCCTATATCAGGTGTGCATAATTATTATATTGTGTGTGTGGAAGATTCAGCGCTGAATAAATAAACCTGCAATGAGACCAGCAGCTAACACTCAAGGGCAATCCAACTCCTTTAGTAATTTGTATATTGAATAGGGTAGCGCAGTCTGTTCATAATTAATAGAATTCAATCATTGGGTAAAACACTTTAAACCAATAATAAATATATATATTAAAACATATCTAAAAGGAGATAGTTCATATATGAGGCGATAACAATCGGTAGAGATTAAAAAAGTCCACTTGTGATTTGGTGAAATAACCACAGGTGTGACTCCGGTGCTCAAAATCCCTCCACCAAGCAATATCTGCCTCTCACCTCCAAACCAAGACCCTACAGGGCCAGAAAGCATGAACAATCTCCACGGTATCAACACGTGTTGCTCCAATACAAGTAAGACCAAGGCTCCAGCACTTGTCAGCACAAATAGGGATAACGCTGCTGCAGGTACAACTCACACTCGATTCCAAGTATTCCCAGGATATATAATAAAAGAAGGGGAAATCTAGTGCTCTCTGTTTGTAACACTGAAGGCTTTATTCAATCAAGATGTATTGCACTTACATTGTATCCGATCGTAATAGGCATAGTGATTGCAGAGCGGGCTGGATGGTGCCTGGTTACTTCCTGGATAGTAGCCGTAGGACCGATTGACCAATCCCCCGTACGCGTTACGTCTGATGGGCGTAGACTTCTTCAGCGGGGATGGTGATAGGTCGAAGGTCCGGCTTTTTATATCCCTAAGCTCCGCCCACTCCGTCACGTCCGGCGTTTCACCATCGCCATGGAGACAGAGCGTCTCCTAGGACAGAGAGGCAGAGGGGCGGGCTAAAATTAATGATATTCATTCGGCCTCGTTTGGAGTTCCATTTGTCACTCTAGAGACATGCACATATCTCGGAGACCGGCCGAAAAATCATTTATAACAGCAGGCTAATGTTATATGTCCTTCTTTACAGAAAGAACCATTTAAAAGCTGCTCTAAGTTTTTTAATATTCTCAAAAAACAAACTTATAATCAATCATTAATTTGTACTGTTGGTCTTATAGATCGTACGGCTATATCAGCAACCGGACACCAGATGGCAGCACTTTTGCTCATTTACATAGGAAACAATGTTAAATACAATATTTTACATAAAACATATTACATAAAACATATTATGACCATATAAAAACATATAAAATCGTACACAAACCCAATAAAATGGTATGAATTTACTCAAAAGGTATTTAAAATTTAAATATCATAAAAAGAAAAAGAAAAAAAGAAAAAGAAAAAAACAATGACCATAAAAACTATCTGTCTGTAATAAAACAATTCAGATCAAAGTCGACATTCAATCCGAGGGGCGTTAAGACTTTAGCCTCGTAAATCCAAAAGGATTCACGACGGCTTAATTGTCTGATGAAGTTACCGCCCCTCCAGTGGTAACTTACTTTTTCAATCCCCCAGAATTCTAAGGTGCTAGGATTTTTTTGATGGTAGTGTTTAAAGTGCCTGGATACACTGTGAGTGACCAGCCCCTTTCGTATGTTGTTAACATGTTCTCCAACCCGTACATGTAAGGCCCGTGAGGTGCGTCCAATGTATTGTAATCCAAAGTTCGCACTCTAACATGTAAACCACACCTTGCGTGGCACATGTTATTAGATTTTTGATCTTATAACTTTTTTGTGTGACCGTGGATACAAATTCCTTGCGTTTTTTAATATTTTTCCTGCAACTTTTACAAGTAGCACACTTCCCACAGGCGTAAAAACCTGCCAGGAAAGGGAATATGCCATTGTTCTTCACCTGGGGTGGGTTAACTACTCCCGGGGCGACTTTGTCTCTGAGGGATGGGGCTTTCCTGTAGACAAATTTGGGCTGCTCTGATAAGACAGGGCCCAATACCCTATCCTCTCTCAGGATGGCCCAATGTTTACGGATGATTTTTTCCACTTTTTTATGTTGGATATTATAGTCTAAGACACATATCACTAGACATATGCCGGTTTTCGGTAATTCGATATATCGCGGTATTGCATAGCCACGGTATTGTTATTGTGGCATTTTTAAAATACCGAGTTTCTCTGCTCCTGGGTCTGACTTGTGAATTGATACATTTCAGTGAGCTAGATGACTCATTCACTCACACAGCTAAGCCTTTCAGCATTAAGTCTCCTAACTATAAACAAAAATGATTACATTGTATCTTTTACTTCCCTCTGCCAGGGAGAAAGGAAGTTTAACCTCTTAAAGACTGGACCTTTTTCTGACACTTGTTGCTTGCAAGTTAAAATCAGTTTTTTTTTTGCTAGAAAAGTACTTAGAACCCCCAAACATTTTATATATTTTTTTAGCAGAGACCCTACAGAAAAAAATGGCGATTGTTGTAATATTTTATGTCACACTGTATTTGCGCAGCAGTCTTTCAAACGCAATTAATAGACTTTAATGAATAAAAAAAAAAAAAAAACGTAACAGTAAAGATATCCCAATTTTTTTTTTTGTTACACAGAGAATCATGATCTTTATTCCAAGCTAAAAAAATCGTGATTCTCATTTTGGCCAGAATCGTGCAGCTCTAATATATATATATATATATATATATATATATATATATATATATATATATATATATATATATATATATATATATATATATATATATATATACACACACACACATAGCAGCCCACATTACATTATTATATAGCCATCAAGCAGTGTCTGGCCTACCTGGTGATGACTGATCCTGGCGCTCTGATCCGATGGCCTGGTCTTTAAAGGGGCAAATCCTTGCGATCCAGAAGTGGTTAAACCTGCAGGAGGACCGGTGTTTTTATCTATTAATGACTTTACTATTGCTTTAGGCCTGGTTCACATGTATGCGGGTTGGTGGTTCACATGTATGCGGGTTGGCGGTTCACATGTATGCAAGTTGGCGGCCCACATTTGCACAGGCATAGCAGCCCATTGATTTGAACGGGCTGCTATGCCCTCATTTTCCGCAGAAAAAAAGGTGCATGCAGCATTTTTTTACAATTCTGTGGCCTTGAAATCAATCCTGCTTTTGCACCATGCGACTAACCTGCAGTTCCTGCTCTGGCAAGCTTTCTGCATTTTTTGTATACGTGGGCATGGCATTTAAAAACAGTTTGCGTGTGCAGCAACGGCAGGTAAGTCGCATGGTGCAAAAGAAGGATGGATTTCATGGCCACTGCATTTTTTTAAATTCTGCATGCACCTTTTTTCAGCTGAAAACGCAGGCATAGCAGCTCAAGCCCATTCACATCAATGGGCTGCTATGCCTGTGCAAATGTGGGCCCCCAACCCGCATACATGTGAACCAGGCCTAAAGCAATAGTAAAGTAATTTATAAACAACACCTCCTTCAGGTTTAACCACTTCTTGACCACAAGGATTTGCCCTCTTAATGACCAGGCCATCGGATCAGAGCCGAGCGCCAGGACCAGTTATCACCAGTTAGGCCAGACACTGCTTGATGACCTATTTTAGGCCTCTTTCACAGAGTCTGTACTGACTGACTATATAATAATGTGCATAAGTGAACCAAAGCCCCTAAATTCAGCAATGAAATTGAAGTGAGGTGGAAATTTAATAATTTAAATTTAATAATAGAATACCGTGATAATACCGTATACCGTGGCAAAACCTTAATCAATTAATCGCAGCATGAAAATCTGATACCGTCACAAGCCTACATATCACATTACATTACATTGGGCCATCCTGAGAGAGGATAGGGTATTGGGCCCTGTCTTATCAGAGCAGCCCAAATTTGTCTACAGGAAAGCCCCATCCCTCAGAGACAAAGTCGCCCCGGGAGTAGTTAACCCACCCCAGGTGAAGAACAATGGCATATTCCCTTTCCTGGCAGGTTTTTACGCCTGTGGGAAGTGTGCTACTTGTAAAAGTTGCAGGAAAAATATTAAAAAAACGCAAGGAATTTGTATCCACGGTCACACAAAAAAGTTATGAGATCAAAAATCTAATAACATGTGCCACGCAAGGTGTGGTTTACATGTTAGAGTGCGACTGTGGATTACAATACATTGGACGCACCTCGCGGGCCTTACATGTACGGGTTGGAGAACATGTTAACAACATACGAAAGGGGCTGGTCACTCACAGTGTATCCAGGCACTTTAAACACTACCATCAAAAAAATCCTAGCACCTTAAAATTCTGGGGGATTGAAAAAGTAAGTTACCACTGGAGGGGCGGTAACTTCATCAGACAATTAAGCCGTCGTGAATCCTTTTGGATTTACGAGGCTAAAGTCTTAATGCCCCTCGGATTGAATGTCGACTTTGATCTGAATTGTTTTATTACAGACAGATAGTTTTTATGGTCATTGTTTTTTTCTTTCTTTTTTTCTTTTTATGATATTTAAATTTTAAATACCTTTTGAGTAAATTCATACCATTTTATTGGGTTTGTGTACGATTTTATATGGTCATAATATGTTTTATGTAATATGTTTTATGTAAAATATTGTATTTAACATTGTTTCCTATGTAAATGAGCAAAAGTGCTGCCATCTGGTGTCCGGTTGCTGATATAGCCGTACGATCTATAAGACCAACAGTAAAAATTAATGATTGATTATAAGTTTGTTTTTTGAGAATATTAAAAAACTTAGAGCAGCTTTTAAATGGTTCTTTCTGTAAAGAAGGACATATAACATTAGCCTGCTGTTATAAATGATTTTTCGGCCGGTCTCCGAGATATGTGCATGTCTCTAGAGTGACAAATGGAACTCCAAACGAGGCCGAATGAATATCATTAATTTTAGCCCGCCCCTCTGCCTCTCTGTCCTAGGAGACGCTCTGTCTCCATGGCGATGGTGAAACGCCGGACGTGACGGAGTGGGCGGAGCTTAGGGATATAAAAAGCCGGACCTTCGACCTATCACCATCCCCGCTGAAGAAGTCTACGCCCATCAGACGTAACGCGTACGGGGGATTGGTCAATCGGTCCTACGGCTACTATCCAGGAAGTAACCAGGCACCATCCAGCCCGCTCTGCAATCACTATGCCTATTACGATCGGATACAATGTAAGTGCAATACATCTTGATTGAATAAAGCCTTCAGTGTTACAAACAGAGAGCACTAGATTTCCCCTTCTTTTATTATATATCCTGGGAATACTTGGAATCGAGTGTGAGTTGTACCTGCAGCAGCGTTATCCCTATTTGTGCTGACAAGTGCTGGAGCCTTGGTCTTACTTGTATTGGAGCAACACGTGTTGATACCGTGGAGATTGTTCATGCTTTCTGGCCCTGTAGGGTCTTGGTTTGGAGGTGAGAGGCAGATATTGCTTGGTGGAGGGATTTTGAGCACCGGAGTCACACCTGTGGTTATTTCACCAAATCACAAGTGGACTTTTTTAATCTCTACCGATTGTTATCGCCTCATATATGAACTATCTCCTTTTAGATATGTTTTAATATATTTATTATTGGTTTAAAGTGTTTTACCCAATGATTGAATTCTATTAATTATGAACAGACTGCGCTACACTATTCAATATACAAAGTGCATAATTATTAGGCAACTTCCTTTCCTTGGGCAAAATGGGTCAAAAGAAGGACTTGACAGGCTCAGAAAAGTAAAAAATAGTGAGATATCTTGCAGAGGGATGCAGCACTCTTAAAATTGCAAAGCTTCTGAAGCGTGATCATCAAACAATCAAGCATTTCATTCAAAATAGTCAACAGGGTCGCAAGAAGCGTGTGGAAAAAACGGAATTTTTGTAAAATCTTACCGTAAAATTCCTTTCTCTGAGTCCTCCGACAGTCGCCGCCCACTCACAAGTCTTCACCAATGGGTATTGACCTTTGCTCCGCAGGAGTAGCTAGGCACAAGATTTGTTAATAACAAAAGCTTTTAGCATAGACACACCCCTAGGGGCTGTCCCACTAGTCAATACCTCCCTGCACCAACATTCCCAACTCAGTTTGGTAGCATAGCAGTAAGAGTACACAAAACCCCAAAAGAGGGGCGGGGGCAGCGACTGTCGGAGGACTCAGAGAAAGGAATTTTACGGTAAGATTTTACAAAAATTCCGTTTTCTCTTACGTCCTCCGACAGTCGCCGCCCACTCACAAGTCTTCACCAATGGGATGTCCCAAAGCAGTGTAGACATGAGGGGTGGGAGACGCAGCCGCATATCAAGCAACGCAGTACCCACATCAGAGAAGGGAACCTTACCACAGTAAGAGAACCAACTGGGCAACAGGAAAAAACGTGCTCAACAGGAGCAACAACCCAGGAAAACAAGTAACCCAGGGGTGAAACACCCCCACAGCCAAAGACCCATAAACAAGGGTTCCTATGGCACTGCCGCACTGAGGACTTGCGGCCAAAAGGAGGCATCGGCTGATGCCCAAACATCCATCTTATAAAAAAGTGGAGAAGGTGTGCACGGACTACAAAGTCGCAGCCCTGCACACCTGGGCAACCGAGGCCCGAAGCCGGAAGGCCCAAGACGTACTCAGAGATCAGGTAGAGTGCGCCTTAACAGGGAAGGGTGGAACCCGTTCCTGCAAGTATAGGCCAGTATAATGGCATGTCAGATCCATTTGGCAATGGTCGTGCAGACGCTGCCATGCCCTCCCGAGGTCACTCGCGAAAGAAATAGCGGACGACAGGTGAAACCTGATCACCCTGACAACATCCAAGGAATGCAAAGCAACCCCCTTGGGATGCTCGGGCTTCGCACAGAGCAAAAGCACGACAACGTCCTCAACAAGGTGAAGTCAGAGACCACCCTAGGGAGGAAGGACGGTTGAGGTCGCAAGACCACCATATCCTCGTGAACCACCGAGTAGGGAGAGCGGCAGGACAATGCCGCCAACACTGACACCCAGTGAGCCGAAGTGATCGCCACTAAATAAGGCAATCTGATCAGACAGCAGAGGCAACGACATCCCCTTGATGTAGCCAAAGGGGACACGCTGCAACATGGACAGAACCAAGTTCAAGTCCCACGGAGGTAAGGGCTACCTCCGAGGAGGGGCCAAAAGACGCACACCTCGAACAAAGGTGCGAATGAGGAATGAGACGCCATAGGGCGCTGAAAGAACAGCCAGTGCAGAAACCTGGCCTGGTATCGTGGCCAGCGCCAAACGCTGGTCCACACCAGTCTGAAGGAAAGCCAACACTCTCGACACCGAGCATGAGCGAGGGGAGAACCCCCTGGACACACACCAGGTAAAGTATGCCTTCCAAGTACGGTAACATATTACCAGACGAGGCTTTTCTAGCCTCGATTAGAGCAGGAATGACCTCAGGGGAGAGACCCCAGTCCACAGGACCTGGCTTCCACCAGCCAGGACGTCACAGCCAGCGACTGTAAAGCAGGAAGGAAAACAGGTCTTCGAGACAGAAGGGCTTCCCACAGTGGCAGGCGCCACGGAGGCACGACTGCCAGATGAACGATGTCCGTGTGCCAGGACCGGCGAGGCCAGTCCGGAGCCACCAGAAACACTGCGTGCGGTTATAGGCCAACCTGTGAAGGAACCTGGACCGCAACTGAAAGTGGAGGAAAGGCATACATCAGACGATGCTGATGCCAAGGTGCCACTAACGCGTCCGAGGCGGCCGCCCGAGGATCGCGCGAGCTCGTCACAAACCTTTCCACCAGGTTGTTCAGCCGATACGCGAAACAGATCCACATCCGGGGATCCCCACCTCGCGCGCAGCATCTGGAAAATTTTCGAGTGTAGGGACCAATCCCCCTGGTCCAGGGTCTGGCGGCTCAGATAATCGACCTGCCAGTTCCCCACCCTCGGAATGTGAACTGCCGCGAGCGCCAGGACGTGAGTCGCGGCCCAAGACAGAATGTCGGTCACTTTCCGGGCCGCTCGGGCACACCTGGTGCCCCCTTGGTGGTGATGTAAGCCACCGCGGCGGCATTGTCCGTCTGTACCCGAACCAGACGGCCCTGAAGTCGTTCCGACCACTGGAGAAGGCAAAGCTGAATCGCTCACAATTCCAGAATGTTGATCAGAAGGGAGGATCCCTCCTCCGACCAAGTTCCCTGGGCAAACAAGGCGCCCAGAACAGCACCCCAGCCCGACAGACTGGTAGCCGTGGTGATCACTGTCCATAGCAACGGACGACAAGACTGCCCCCCGACACAGCCGGGGACTGGAGCCACCACAGAAGACCTCTTCTGGTTTGGCGCTCAATGAAACCCTCAGATCCCAAGACTGAGGATGCTTTTTCCCACGTGGCCAGAATCTCCACTTGGAGAGACCGCGTGTGAAAACTGGGCAAAGGGAATCGCCTCGAAGGCCGAGACCACTAACCCCAGGCACCGCATACAGGTCCGGAGTGAGGAGGAACGGGTGTCCCTGAGGGACCTGACCTCTTCCCGAAGAGTCCGGAGCTCTTCCTCCGGCAGGAATACTCTAGCATGAGCAGAGTCCAGAACCAATCCCCGATAGGGAAAGCGAAACGAAGGAGACAGCGTCGACTTCGGAACGTTGATGGTCCAACCGAACTCCTGAAGCGCCTGTACCGTAGTGGACAGGGCGGTCAGCAGGCTCAGACTGACACTCGATCCCAACAGGAGATCATCCAGATATCCCAAGACCGCAACGCCCTAGGCTCTCAACAGGCCCAGAACAGGTGCCAGCACTTTGGTAAGGACCCGTGGAGCCGAAGCGAGACCGAAAAGGTAACGGTCCTCCGCAATGGCGAACCAAAGGTACCTCTGGTGACCTTCGAAAAAATGGGGATGTGTAGTTACGCATCCTACAGGTCGACAGAGGCCAGGAATCCTCCCGGGCTCAGGGCGACCCCACTGAGCGCAGGGATTCCATGCAAAACTCCCGAACACGCATGAAGCGGTTCAGAGCTTACAAGTCCAGGATCGGACGTACTTTGCCCTCCTTACTGGGCACAGTGAGCAAATCGGAGTAAAAACCCCCGAAACCTGTCCCGGTGAGGCACCGGGACCACCACCCCCTGGGCCAGGAGATCCTGCATGCGCCCAGGAGACAGCCGAATAAATGTATCTCGTTCGAACGATTTCCTGAACCCATCTGTCTCGAAGCGGGACAGCCAAGGCTGGAGGGAAAAAAAAAAAACGCACAAACGTCCCCCCCCACCCCAGAAGCGGGTGAGGGTGTCCCTTCAGGCAGAAGCGGAATGGGGCGCAAAGCCGGCGTAGCCGGACCTTCGCCACCCGCCCAGGGCTTCTTCTGGCCACCTTGGCCTTTCGAAGGGTCTTCCCTTGGACTGCGACTTAAAGGCACGAAAGGACCCATGAGAGGGTCTAAATGCGGGGCCCCGCTCGCCGCAAAAGGACTTGTTCTTCGGATTCTGGGGCAACAGAGTGCTCTTGCCCCCGGTGACTCCATTCACCAGAGTATCCAAAGCCTCGCCAAAAAGGCGAGACCCAGCATAGGGAAAATCATCCACCGTCTTCCGTGACAATTGGTCAGTCGACCAACTCTTCAGCCAGATCAGTCGACGGTAGGCACCACGACACTAGACAGGCGTGCAGCGAAAGGGGCCTCATGCAAGGCTGCATCGCAAAAGTACATGACCCCCTGATGGAGTAGGTCTACCATAGCCAGTGCAGCAGCAGACACAAGGGTGCGCCAGAGCCCCTCAGTCCAGGCGGCCCCCGCCTGAGCCACCATGACAGAAGTGAAATAGGATCGAGCATAGAGCCCGCCACCATATATGCATGGCGGGCAAGAGACTCCAACCTCCCGTCCATAGGATCCCGGAAAACCGGGGTATCCTCAGTGGAAACCAGGGTAACCTTGGTCAACACGGCCCCAGCGTGATCCACCTGGGGTGCCACGCACTAGTGCTCCTCCGCGGAGGGAGCAACGGGGTAAAGCAGTGTAAACTGACCAGGCACCGCAAAACGCTTTTTTTTTTTTTTTTTAAATTGCGCCATTGTTCATCACAGTGTGATGAAATGCAGCAGGGCAGGGGAAAAAACCTGCGCCGACTAGTGGGTTCTATGTATTTCAAAAGATGATCTTTTATGGGAGGGAGCAGCTCATATATGAGTGCAAGCTCTTCAGGCGAGCCTGGGGGAGACGTATCAACCCCTTCAACCACTGCCCCCCCGCAGACCCCAAAAGGTCCAGAGATGAGCGAGACCCTGAAAAGGGCAAGCCAGTCACAGCAGCCACATCACCATCTGAGACAGACAACCTGGCCCGCTACTATGCAGAACGTTCAGCCATCCGCACCCCCACCATGACACCAAAAATGTCACTACAGCGGCCAATATAGGCACAGCGGGGGTTCAGCAGACCCAGGGTCCCCCACCAGGGCTGGGGGGAACCAGCTATCCTGAGAATCCAAGTCAAAAAACAAGTTTTGGAACAAAAGGGACTGGCCCTTTAAGCGCCGCGGCGAGCGCAGCCCACCGCAAAACTCACAATATGCACCGATCCCCACAGGGGCAGGAAACAGCTGAATTAGGAAGGATAGCCCAGAAAGGTATGGAGAGATCACCTGCAGTGCCCGCAGAGCGTTGCTACTGATCACTGTTCCAGAGAAAGAGGGTGCAAGGTCATAAGGCTGAACTATAACACTGCAGCAGGCTCAGGGAAAATGGCTGCCCATAGAAATCAATGGGGGCTTCTAGAAAATGGCCGCCGACATGTGCTCGGATCGAGCGGCCCGCCACACACAAAAAAATGGCGGCAAAAGCACCGCACTGCAACCCTGTACAAGGCCCAGGGTGAAGCCAAAATGTCACACACAGTGAAAATGGCGGACCGCGCGGCGCTCAGCCGCAGCGGTCGCCGCCACACATGTCTGCACTTACATCTCCCAAATTGATTTTTCACAGCGGAGCGAGAGAGGCCCCCCCCCGCAGCACAATAAAGGCATGTAACCCCCATAGGGATCGTAGCAGGGAGCCCGCACACAACAGACATGGGAGGGGACACACAGCCACAGACTGACACCCCAGACAGAGGGTCCCCACACAGAAGGTGCTTACCGTACCGGATGGCGTGGGGAGCCGTCTCCAGGCGACAAACCGCTATCATGATGACAGGGAGTGCCGCAGCCAGGACGCAGTGGACCGCAGCACGAGGCCGCAGAAAGGCGTCCAGTGAGGTGGCCACCTCACAGGCAGCAGCCCTGCAGCGAGCAGGGATGGGTCGTTCATGGCGCCAGGGCGAACCGTAGCTGAACGCTTGATGGCAGGCTGGGGATCCATCTGGCCCTCAGCCCTGGGATCCAGGGCGGCCAGTTCGAGACCCAGCTCCGCATGACACATCTTCATCCGAAGATCCCTAACTAAAGCTGACAAAATAACAGCTAGTATAAAAAAGAGAAATACTTGAAATAAAATCAAAAAAGGGTAGAAGGCTGAGACTGAAGCCCCAGCACAGGAAAGCCTGCTACTCCTAAGCTAGGCAAGATCAAACTGAGTTGGGAATGCTGGTGCAGGGAGGTATTGACTAGTGGGACAGCCCCTAGGGGTGTGTCTATGCTAAAAGCTTTTGTTATTAACAAATCTTGTGCCTAGCTACTCCTGCGGAGCAAAGGTCAATACCCATTGGTGAAGACTTGTGAGTGGGCGGCGACTGTCGGAGGACGCAAGAGAAACCAAGGCGCAAAATAACAGCCCATGAACTGAGAAAAGTCAAGCGTGCAGCTGCCAAGATGCCACTTGCCACCAGTTTGGCCATATTTCAGAGCTGCAACATCACTGGAGTGCCCAAAAGCACAAGGTGTGTAATACTCAGAGACATGGCCAAGGTAAGAAAGGCTGAAAGACGACCACCACTGAACAAGACACACAAGCTGAAACGTCAAGACTGGGCCAAGAAATATCTCAAGACTGATTTTTCAAAGGTTTTATGGACTGATGAAATAAGAGTGAGTCTTGATGGGCCAGATGGATGGGCCTGTGGCTGGATTGGTAAAGGGCAGAGAGCTCCAGTCTGACTCAGACGCCAGCAAGGTGGAGGTGGAGTACTGGTTTGGGCTGGTATCATCAAAGATGAGCTTGTGGGGCCTTTTCGGGTTGAGGATGGAGTCAAGCTCAACTCCCAGTCCTACTGCCAGTTTCTGGAAGACACCTTCTTCAAGCAGTGGTACAGGAACAAGTCTGCATCCTTCAAGAAAAACATGATTTTCATGCAGGACAATGCTCCATCACACGCGTCCATGTACTCCACAGCGTGGCTGGCAAGAAAGGGTATAAAAGAAGAAAAGCTAATGACATGGCCTCCTTGTTCACCTGATCTGAACCCCATTGAGAACCTGTGGTCCATCATCAAATGTGAGATTTACAAGGAGGGAAAACAGTACACCTCTCTGAACAGTGTCTGGGAGGCTGTGGTTGCTGCTGCACGCAATGTTGATGGTGAACAGATCAAAACACTGACAGAATCCATGGATGGCAGGCTTTTGAGTGTTCTTGCAAAGAAAGGTGGCTATATTGGTCACTGATTTGTTTTTGTTTTGTTTTTGAATGTCAGAAATGTATATTTGTGAATGTTGAGATGTTATATTGGTTTCACTGGTAAAAATAAATAATTGAAATGGGTATACTGCATCTTTGATTTTTGTTAAGTTGCCTAATAATTATGCACAGTAATAGTCACCTGCACACACAGATATCACCCTAAAATAGCTAAAACTAAAAACAAACTAAAAACTACTTCCAAAAATAGTCAGCTTTGATATTAATGAGTTTTTTGGGTTCATTGAGAACATGGTTGTTGTTCAATAATAAAATTAATCCTCAAAAATACTAATTTGCCTAATAATTCTGCACTCCCTGTACATATACGTAAGGTAAACATTATACATATATGTACACCTACATTATTTCTATCCTGGGTTTCCTTGTATCAATATTTTTTAATTTCAGTACTGTTCCCCCTAGTTTCACTTTCTTGTTATACAATTCATCTGGTGGACAAAGGGTTAATCTACCCCTCGATTGGGTATACACCGGTTCGGGTGAACTACCTCCTCCTGCCTTTTGGCCCTATATGGTCTCACCCAGCGCACAAAAGGGTCGCTGCGTTACCCACGCTGCGCCCCCTCTGTCTAGTGAGAGCTACTGTCCAAACATTCTTTGTTGCTATGCAGCACTATCAAACACAAAAACCCACCACGCCTATAAGGAGAAAGGAGTAATCCCAAGTGCTTAGAAAATGTTGAATATATATATATATATATATATATATATATATATATATATATATATATATATATATATATATACAGCTACTTAAATAAATCAAAACTAAAACCAGAGATACTCCTAACTGCAGTAGAAAAATCCAGTAGCGCAAATCTGATGCAATGATGGTGGTACCCTCCTACCACATTGTGGTCATAATTCACATACACAGAATACTAAAAATACCAGTAGTGCAATGATGCAATAGTGGTGGCAACCCCCTGCTGCATTAAAACCAGAGAATCGCATAGACTTAATCATAATGAAGCATAAATAAACATAGGGTAAAATTGAATTAAAATCTGACTGTTAAAAAGTCCATATGATGAACATAACATAATCCAAGGAGTGAACTAGGTAATCCAGGGAGGAGCTAGGTGGAGAGCGTGGAAGCCGGTGCGCATGTCAGGGGGCTCCGATTGCCGCCTGAAAAACTCTTGGATCATTCCACGCTGAGAGAGAAGGACGGTCGAGTGACGTAAACACAGCCGACCCTCCTCCTCCCTGGGATGATCACAGAGCTCATGTGATCCTGCTATATAGGATCACATGTCTCTATGGTCATCTCAGAAGCCCAACCCCCATACAGTTAGAATCTCTCCCCTAGGGTCACATTTAACCCCTTGATCACCTATACTGCTAACCCCTTCCCTGCCAGTGTCATTATTACAGTAACAGTGCATATTTTTAGCACCAATTACTGTAGCAATGTCACTGGTACCCCCAAAAGTGTCAAAAATGTCAGTTAGGGGTCCGATCTGTCTGTCGCAATGTCGCAGTCCCGCAAAAAAAAAAAATAAAAAAAATTGCAGATCGCATTACCAGTGAAAAAAAAAAAAAAATCTTTCCCGTAGTTAGACGCGATAACTTTTGCGCAAACCAATCAAAATACGGTTATTGAAATTTATTTTACCAAAATATGTAGCAGAAAACAAATTGGCCTAAAATATCATAAAATTTTGATTTTTACATTTTTTTTGAGAAGGTCATAGCAGAATGTGAAAAATATTTTTTTTTCTTTCAAAATTGTCACTCTTTTTCTGTTTATAGCGCAAAAAAAAAAAAAAAAAAAAAAAAAAAAAAAAAAATCGCCCAGGTGATCAAATACCACCAAAAGAAAGCTATTTGGTCGAAAAAATTATTTGGGTACAGCGTCGCACGACAGCGCAATTGTCCGTTAAAGTAACGCAGTGCCGAATCGCAAAATAGGGCCTGGTCATTAAGGGAGAAAATCTTCCAGTTTTAAAGTGGTTAAATCTTATCTCTAAACCTACATTGACTCCCAACTCCCCAAGGACACTCATATACATGGGATTCACAAATGCTACAGGTACTCTCATTTTGAGATCTTGTTTTTTTTCACATTATGTTTCTAGAAACTCACTAATATACCTACCCGTGCTACATTACATGTTAACAGCCACCCTAGATTGTAAGCTACTTCAATTACATCTCACACATAATCTGTATGTTCAACAACCTTTGGGACACCTTCAGGCCTATTTTGGAGGACCGTTGTAGGAATCTAGGGGGCTATTTGACAGTGGAGATGTCTCCACCACGAACCACCTCATGTTACCATTATTTCACCTTGGCACATTTATCTCACGACCTTCCTTTGCTTTTAATATATACGGCTTTCTTCTCATCACAAAATATTCCCATCTTTGGTATGTAATACAATAAATACTGTTTGATGTATAACTATACAGCTGCAAGAAAAAGTATGCGAACCCTTTGGAATGATATGGATTTCTGCACATATTGGTTATAAAATGTGACCTGATCATCATCTAAGTCACAACAATAGACAATCACAGTCTGCTTAAACTAATAACACACAAAGAATGAAATGTTGCCATGTTTTAATTGAACACACCATGTAAAACATTCACAGTGCAGGTGGAAAAAGTATGTGAACCCCCTAGACTAATGACATCTCCAAGAGCTAATTGGAGTGAGATGTCAGCCAACTGGAGTCCAATCAATGAGATGAGATTGGAGGTGTTGGTTACAGCTGCCCTGCCCTATAAAAAACACACACCAGTTCTGAGTTTGCTTTTCACAAGAAGCATTGCCTGATGTGAATGATGCCTCGCACAAAAGAGCTCTCAGAAGACCTACGATTAAGAATTGTTGACTTGCATAAAGCTGGAAAGGGTTATAAATATCTCCAAAAGCCTTGCTGTTCATCAGTCCACGGTAAGACAAATTGTCTATGAATGGAGAAAGTTCAGCACTGCTTCTACTCTCCCTAGAAGTGGCCGTCCTGTAAAGATGACTGCAAGAGCACAGCACAGACTGCTCAATGAGGTGAAGAAGAATCCTAGAGTGTCAGCTAAAGACTTACAAAAGTTACTGGCAAATGCCAACATCCGTGTTAGCGAATCTACAATACAAAAAACGCTAAACAAGAATGGATTTCATGGGAGGATACCACAGAGGAAGCCACAGCTGTCCAAACAAAACATTGCTGCACGTTTACAGTTTGCACAAGAGCACCTGGATGTTCCACAGCAGTACTGGCAAATTATTTTGTGGACAGATGAAACCAAAGATGAGTTGTTTGGAAGAAACACACAGCACTATGTGTGGTGAAAAAGAGGCACAGCACACCAACATCAAAACCTCATCCCAACTGTGAAGTATGGTGGTGGGGCCATCATGGTTTGGGGCTGCTTTGCTGTGTCAGGGCCTGGACGGATTGCTATCATCGAAGGGAAAATGAATTCAAGTTTATCAAGACATTTTGCAGGAGAACTTAAGGCAATCTGTCTACCAGCTGAAGCTCAACAGAAGATGGGTGTTGCAACAGGAACCAAATCATATAAGTAAATCAACAACAGAATGGCTTAAACAGAAGAAAATACACCTTCTGAAGTGGCCCAGTCAGAGTCCTGACCTCAACCGGATTGAGATGCTGTGGCGTGACCTCAAGAAAGCAATTCACACCAGACATCCCAAGAATATTGCTGAACTGAAACAGTTCTGTAAAGAGGAATGGTCAAGAATTACTCCTGACCGTTGTGCATGTCTGATCTGCAACTACAGGAAACATTTGGTTGAAGTTATTGCTGCCAAAGGAGGTTCAACCAGTTATTAAATCCAAGGGTTCACATACTTTTTGCACCTGCACTGTGAATGTTTACATGGTGTGTTCAATAAAAACATAGCAACATTTCATTCTTTGTGTGTTATTAGTTTAAGCAGACTGATTGTCTATTGTTGTGACTTAGATGATGATCAGATCACATTTTATGACCAAATTTGTGCAGAAATCCATATCATTCCAAAGGGTTCATACTTTTTCTTGCAGCTGTATATACTAAATTGAATTCAATATAAAAGATCATAATAATGTAGTTCCTTGTCTTTTCTAAAATGACATAGGGAATTGTGTAACTTCTATCCCCTATACCCCTGATGAAAGGTGGTGGTCACCTGAAACACGTTGGGTACTGGAGGATCACTCATTTCCAAGACTGAAGTTTCAACATTACTGATGAGCAAACTTTCATAGCCGTGACATTTTATTGTTTACTACTTGTACTTTTAGATCATCTTTTCTGTATAAAAAATCATGTGACCTACATAAATTTTTAACCACATCCCGACCATCCACCGCATATTTACTGCGGCAGGGTGGCTCTCCTGCACAAACCAACGTAGGGGGTACGTCGGTTGCGTGCTCCCGCCCCCACTCAGCAGCGGGAAAGCCGATGCGTGTGTCTGGTGGCTCCGATTGCCGCCTGACACCAGCGATCGCTCACGGCTGAGAGAAGAGCAGTCGGCTGTTGTAAACACAGCCGACCGTCCTTCTCCCTGCAAGGACCATAGAGCCCATGTGATCCTTCTATTTAGGATCACATGTCTCTATGGTCATTTCAGAAGCCACGCCCCCCACAATTAGAATCACTCCCCTAGGGTCACATTTAACCCCTTGATCACCCACAGGGTTAACCCCTTCTCTGCCAGTATCATTATTACAGTAACAGTGCATATTTTTAGCACTGATTACTGTAGTAATGACACTGGTACCCCCAAAAGTGTCAAAAATGTCAGGTTGGGGTCCGATCTGTCCGCCGCAATGTCGCAGTCCCGCAAAAAAAAGAAATTAAAAAAAAAAAAAAAATGACATGAAATTTTTACCGTAGTTAGTAGACGCGATAACTTTTGCGCAAAGCAATCAATCAAAATACGCTTGTTGCAATTTTTTTACCAAAAATATGTAGCAGAATACAAATTGGCCTAAAATGTTAAAAAAATTGATTTTTAAATTTTTTTGGGGGAATGTCATAGCAGAATGTGAAAAATAACCCTCATCCGAGAGGACAAACCGGTTCCATACACTCCATGTCTTGGAATAGTTTTCACTGTTGTGTTGAGCTGTAAATCTCAAGTCTTCCAGTTTTGTTTATATTGGCTACCTTCCGCATCCAACATGCAATCAGAGGCGATTTATTTTTCCAATAAAGGGGAATACAGGACTTGGCAGCGTTTGACAGGTGGCGCACTATAGATTTTTCTTCATATCTTTTTGCCGGAATATTGGTTACATGCAAGAGAAAGAAGGCTGAGTCATCTGGGACCTCATACTCAATTTTTGGGTGATCCTTCTGACTTCTTTCCAGAAATGTGTCAGTCTGGGGTAGGACCAGAAAATATGGAGCATTGTACCAATCTCCATTTGACATCTCCAGCAACGGTCAGAGGGGTTAGAAAATAATTTATGCAACATGTAAGGAGTGAGGTACCCCCCTTTTTTTTTTGTCAGGATTTTAAAATTAGTTTCTTGGAACTTGGTACAGATTGAGGATTTGAAGACTAATCTGATCATACGTTGTCGTTGATCTGAAGAGAAGGTACAAATAAGCTCCTTCTCCCATTTGCCGAAGCAAGATAGGTGAGGTTGTTCAAGGGATGTGTTCAATAAATTGTATGTTTTACATAAGACTTGGGTGAGATCCCCATCGTCGGAACAGTATTGTTTGAAAGATGTTAACTGACGACCAAAGCATTGATTTGAAATGGAGTGTAGGAAGTTATGTAATTGGAGAGCATTCCAGAAGGGAAGCCCAAAAGGGACCTGTATCGCTTGCTAATGTCGCTATTGAGGGCAATTTATCACCCCTCAGGAAGGGGGGAGGGATTGGGATAGGGAATCTACCCATTGCCAAAAAGGAATTTTAAAGGAAGTTCGGTTCTCCAACCCCGGCAGAATGTTCTTAGAAAAGTTTCAATCGATCCTGCTCCCCCGCTGGCAGACCGGAGCAGGACCGATGAGAAAGGTTGAAAAATGAGAGGTGAACAACTAAAAATAGTAACTTAAAAAATGTAAGAGGATTAAATTCCCCTATAAAAAGATATAAGATCCTAGAAGAATTAAGAAGAGAAGCAGCAAATATAGTTTTCTTACAGGAAACACATCTCTCTCCACACAAATGTAAAACTATATTCTAAATACTTCCCAACATGGTATTATGGAGATACACCAGTCGACCATGCGAGAGGGGTAGCAATAGGAATAGCTGGGAATGTAGAATTCTCTCTAGAAGAAATTAAAGCCGACCCATTAGGTTGATATATAAGGGGGATGGATTTAACGTTTGTTAACCACTTGCCGACCGCCGCACGACTATCTACGTCGGCGGTCAGCCCCTCACAGGCAAACTAACGTAGGGCTACGTTGCTTGCTTGTGAGGGTCTAGGGAGCGAGCGAGCGCGCGCCCCCGGAGGCGCGCTCCCGCGTGGTCACGGACCCCCCGCGCGTGTGACCAGCGGACCCGATGTCCGCCGGCCACTCGGCGATCGGCGGGGGAGAGGGAGAATGTCAGGCAGCTTGTGTAAACAAGCTGCCTGTCATTCTCCTCGCTGCAAAGACACTGATCACATGGATCTACTATGTAGATCCGTTGATCAGTGTCCTTACAGCTGAAGCCACAGCCAATCACAGTAGAAAGCACGCCCCTAGGGACACACACAGCCCCTCCCTCCCAAATAAAGTTAACCCCTTCACTACCAGTGTATTTTTACAGTAACAGTGCATATATATAGCACTGATTACTGTAGAAATGTCACATGTAACCCCAAAAGTGTCAAAAATGTCAGTCAAGGGTCCGATCTGTCCGCCGCAATGTCGCAGTACCGCAAAAAAAAATCGCAGATCGCCGCCATTACGCGTTAAAAAAAAAAAAACAACAAAAATGACAAAAATCTTTCCCTTTGTTAGTAAACGCGATAACTTTTGCGCAAACCAATCAAAATACGCTTTTTGCGATTTTTTTTACCAAACATAGGTAGCATAAAACAAATTGGCCGAAAATGTTAAAAAATTTTGATTTTTACATTTTTTTGGGGGGGAATTTCATATAAAAAAATTTGAAAAATATTTTTGCAAAATTGACGCTCTTTTTTTGTTTATAGCGCGTGATCAAAAAATCGCACAGGTGATCAAATACCACCAAAAGAAAGCTCTGTTTGTGGGAAAAAAAGGACGCCAAATTCGTTTAGGTACAGCGTCGCACGACCGCGCAATTGTCCGTTAAAGTCACGCAGTGCCGAATCGCAAAATACCCCCTGGTCGGAATGGGGGTAAAATCTTCCGGGGCTTAAGTGGTTAATATCTACAACCCAAATAAAAACCCGAGTGAGTATCTGGGGAGAATTCTATATGACTGAAATCTTTAAAAAAGGTTATCTAGTAATGGCGGGAGACATTCATTTCTGTATGGATCCAAGTCTTGACAGTACCTCGAGTGTAAGGACATTGGGACAGCAAAAACTCAGAAAAATTAAAAAAAAAAAATTACATCAGATTCAATTAGTAGATGCATGGCGGATTCAACATCCAAAAAAAAAAAAGAGATTACACCTACTACTCCTCAGTTCACTCGAACTCAAGACTGGACTATTTCTTCATAGATCATTGATTACTGGAGTATATGGAAGTTACAGAGATAGATACGATTACTTTATCAGACCACGCTCCCTTGACCCTAATAATTAAAACACCAGCTTATCAAAAAAATTCAAGAATATGGGAGGGCGTGGTTTCCGGCGGAGAAAGTGGACGCGTTCCCACTCCGTGAGGCCACCCTAGACACGCCGCATTCTCAGAGCCTCCGCGCCTGTACCGATACCCCAACTTACCAGCAGTGACAGCAGCCGATCGCCAAGATGCCCCGCCGCAAGAAGGGACCGGAACAGCTGAACAAGCTGTCCGGTTTCTGGATCTCGCAGAGCGCTGGTCTCCAACAAAATGGCGGCGGCCCCGGATCGCAGCAGCAGCCACAGCAGATAAAGGAGCTCCATCCACGTCCATCCGCAGCTCCGGCCTTCCGGCAAATAGCTAACCCAGACAGTGGGCAATCTTCTGGCTCCCCCTCACCACCATCGCCTTCTGCCAGGAGTCCGGCGAAAAACAAGCAGAGGAGAGGGTCCCCTCCACGTCCTTTCCAGGGAGCAGGTATGGACCAAAACGTTTTTCCCTCTGCTTTTGCTGTGCATCCATCCAGCCAGCCAGATCCCTTTGCAGCACTCCCCTCTAGCAGCAACCCTATCTCTGAGGGAGTAATGAGGGACATGATGTATACCCTCCGCACCACAATGCAGGCGGACATGCAGGCCTGCATGCACCAGCTTAAATCAGAGATGGTTGTCACTGGGGTCCAGAATAGACATCACCGAACGCACTATGGGGAAACAAGCCTCTTGCATCAATGCTGTGGTTGACAGGGTGAACACCAACGATGAGGATATCCAGTGGCTCAAAAATAAAGTGGCAGACCTGGGGGATCGCTCCAGGAGAAATAACATTAAGATCAGAGGTATCCCTGAGACGGTGCAACCTTCCCAACTTTTGGACTATGTCACTGCTCTATTCACTGCTTTGGTGCCTCCGCAGCGGACTTGCTTATTGACAGGATCCACAGGTTGCCTAAGCCGTCCTTCCTGCCCAATGATGTTTCTAGAGACGTCCTATTATGTGTGCATTTTTATCGCATGAAGGAGCAGATCATGTTGGCATCCCGCCAGGCCAATAATCTGTCGGAGGGGTACGGGGGCCTCCAGCTCCTACCGGACCTCTCAAGACGCACTCTCCAGGCCAGACGGAACTTGGCGACTGTGACAAAGGCTTTGCGCAATCATGCCATACCACACAAGTGGAAGTATCCCGCCACGCTCATGGTTACCCATGGGGGCTCCACGGTCACCATCCGCACCATGGAAGAGGGCATCCAGGCTTTGCAGACCTGGCAAATCTTGCCACCACAACAACCTTCTGCCTCCTCTCCCCTGCACCCACTGGAAGAAGACTGGCACATAGTGTCCCGGAAGAGACAATCAAGGCTGACATCTACCCATGGGGGCTCTAGCGCTTGACTCGACTTTTACCCTTCAAGTGTCCATGGCCATGGGAAATGTTAATTCCTCTTGGCCCTCCGTATACTCGTAGTCGGCTCATCCCGACCACGGACCGCAGAGACGGGTTCTTTTCTTAGTTTTTGTTTCCCTTTTATCCCTATGTTTGGCATTGGCACCTCTGCATCACCTTTTTGGCATCGCTCAACATGGAACGCATCCTGATGGCTCCCTCCCATATGCTACTCAGCTTTCGCTGTTATCTCACAGACCCGACGGATCTGCATCCTGTTTCCTACTCCCTGAATAATGACCATCAAGCTGTTATCGATTAACGTCAATGGACTCAATCACCCTGTGAAGCGGCGCTCCCTATGGCAGGAAGCTTCAACGTCAAGGGCCGACATCGTCGATGTGCAGGAGACCCATTTTCGTGCTGGCTCCCATCCGTCCTGTTCTCACAAGGATTTGTAACAAATTCGGCTAGCATCTGACTATGTGAAACAACGTGGAGTCCTACTGGCCTTCCGGAACTCCCTTACAGTCGCACTGCATGCCTCAGACTTGGACCCTAATGGTCGATTTATCATTGCTGTCTGTGACGTTAATGACCTACCATTGACCATTGTTAACGTCTATGCTCCGAACTCCCACCAACTTCGCTTCCTGCGAAGGCTACTCAAGCAAGTATACAAGATTTAGAGGGGTCATCTTTTGTTGTGTGGAGACTTTAACCTCGTTGCAGACCCCGGGTTGGACTCTTCGGCGTCCCCCCGGAGCCGCCAACGGGGACTGGGGAATCTTTTACATACTGAACAGTTGTTTGATGTTTGGCGGTGTCAGCACGTCACAGAGAGGGACTACTCATTCTTCTCACCCAGACATACATCTTACTCCAGACTGGATATGTTCTTGGTAGATAGGTTCCTACTGAGCAAGGCATCCTCCTCGGAGATTGGGACTATCTCTTGGTCTGACCATGCGGGGGTCACACTCTCCATCGAGGAAGCTACGAGAGTTGCTCCTCCGGGTGTGTGGAGATGACACCCGCCTGCTTCAGGAACCAGGCTGTTTTTCTCGTATATCTGAAAGTTTACGTGAATTTTTTGCTATCAATGCCCCTTCTGTCTCTGACCCTTGGGTGCTGTGGGGTGCACATAAGGCCTTTGTTAGGGGGCAGTGCATTCAGCAGCAGGCAAGGCTTCGGCGGCAGAGGGTGGCAAGGTTGACCACTTTGATGGATAAGATACGTGTGCTGGAGGCGGGCAACAAGCAAAGCCCCTCGGCGACCACTTCATCGGAACTAACTCTACTCTGCCAGGATCTATGTCTTGTGCTTCTGGAACAGTCAGATAGACATCTGAACTTCCTGAAGCTCAAGCACTATTCTCAGGCCAATAAGGCAGGTAAACACTTAGCGTTACAGTATAAGCGTAGACAGGCTAAGGCCAGGACCCCCTTTCTCTTACATCCCGAGACTAAGCACAAGATAACACACCTGCAGGCCATCGCTGACGAGTTTGCCAGCTTCTATAGCGCCCTCTATAACTTGAAGGACAGCCAGTCTGACCCCCAACCCTCGGCGGAATGTATAGAGGCCTTTTTAAAGTCGATTAAGTTGCCCTCATCGCCATCCCAGTTAGACGTACTTAACTCGCCCTTCACTATAGACGAGATTCGTACCAATATTCGTTCCCTCCTCAAAGGCAAATCACCCGGACAGGAAGGTCTTCCTAATGAATTTTATCACCTTTTCTTCCCGCTTATAGGTCCGACCCTTACGGAAGTGTTTAACAAGGCCATGGTAGAATCTTCCCTTCCTCCTGATATTTTGGGTGCACACATTGTAACACTCCCTAAACCTGGTAAAGACCCTGTGTCTCCGGCCAACTTGCGTCCGATCTCTTTGCTGAACTTGGATGCCAAAAGCTATGCTAGAATTATATCTAAGAGAATCCAACAATTTCTACTGTCACTGATCGGGAAGGACCAGCTAGGCTTTACCCCGGGTCGGCAGACCTCGGATGCCACCAGGCGGATGGTTGATATCCTGCATGTTGCTCAGACTTCCAACTCCCCCTTCCTATTACTGACTTTAGATGTTGAAAAGGCCTTTGATAGGGTGCATTGGGGGTATATGTCCTCCACCCTTCGTAAGTTTGGTTTCTCGGGCCCTATCTTGTCTGCCATTTTAGCTCTGTACTCCTCTCCTTTGGCGCAGGTATACACGTCGGGTTCCCTGTCCAAACCCTTCTCCATCTCAAACGTAACTAGGCAGGGGTGTCCACTGTCACCGACCATATTTAATTTACTAATCGAACCCCTGGCCGAAACAATTAGGTCCCACCCTTTGATCACTGGTTTCTCACTCCCTAACTCAAACCATAAAATGACACTTTTTGCTGACGACATTATTTTAATGCTCACAGATCCCTCCACATCCCTTCCGGCGGCATATGAGGGGCTGTGCTCCTTTAGCCAAGTGTCGTATTACAAACTGAACGCGTCTAAGTCCAAGATTTTAAACCTTGGCGTCGACCCCGGTACGCAGGCAGCGTTGCGAACCAACATACCCATTCCCTGGTCATCGGAAAGAATTCACTATTAAGGCATAGACATCCCCTCGAACACCTCGAAACTGCTGCCACTCAACATGAATAGGTTGTTAACTAAAATTACGGAGGACACTTCCCGACTGAACACTAAATATCTCTCATGGAGTGGACGACTAGTGACGTACAAAATGTACATTCTTCCCCAGCTGCTGTACCTATTTCGGGCACTACCCATCCCATTTCCTATCACACAATTAGCTAAATTGACCGCTCATATGAGACATTTGTTTGGGACAACAAAAGAGTGCGATGCGCATCCTCTGTCTTGTCACAACGGAGACGCCTTGGAGGGGCAGCAATTCCGGATATTCCAGCATATTACTGGGCCACTATCCTAGCACAAACAAAGCAATGGGTCACGCCAACGGACAGACCGCTTTGGGCCATATTGGAAGCAGACATAGCTCCCTTCCCTGACCTACGTTTGATGCGCCTTAGTGACAAATGGATCCCCTGCGACGTGTCAGGTTTGCCCTCCACAATGCAAACCTCGGTTCGGGCGTGGCGCAAGTCGGTATCCTCTATCGGACCGTGACATTCTCCCTTCGCAGAAAATCCCGCTTGCGTTACTGGCTACACATATCCCTGATTTACCACTTCGCCCCTTCCACTCCGGAAAAGTAAATCTAATAGAGC